>NC_090746.1:4513800-4796300 GCF_036898095.1 Palaemon carinicauda
TTGCTATAGCTCTTACTTCGTGCGTCTTAACCTTAAGCAAACATCGGTCTTTCTCATTCAAGTGAGAATGAGCCTCTCGTATTAAAAATCTGATAAAATATGACAAAGCATTCTTTGACATAGGCAATGATGGTTTCTTAACTGAGCACCATAATGCCTCAGATCCACCTCGTAAGGACTTAGTACGGGCTAAGTAGAACTTAAGAGCTCTAACTGGACATAGCACTCTTTCAAGTTCGTTGCCTACGATCTCTGATAAGCAAGGTATATCAAAAGATTTAGGCCAAGGACGAGAAGGCAGTTCATTTTTGGCCAGGAAACCAAGTTGAAGTGAACATGTGGCTTTTTCTGTAGAAAAGCCGATGTTCTTACTGAAGGCATGAAGTTCACTGACCCTTTTAGCCGAAGCCAAGCACACTAGGAAAAGCGTCTTGAGGGTGAGATCCTTCAGGGAGGCTGAATGTAATGGCTCAAACCTGTCTGACATGAGGAACCTTAGGACCACGTCTAAGTTCCATCCAGGAGTCGCCAAACGACGTTCCTTAGAGGTCTCGAAAGACTTAAGGAGATCTTGGAGATCTTTATTGTTGGAAAGATCTAAGCCTCTATGACGAAAGACCGAAGCCAACATGCTCCTGTAGCCCTTAATCGTGGGAGCTGAGAGGGAGCGAACATTTCTCAGATGTAAAAGAAAATCTGCGATTTGGGCTACAGAGGTACTGGACGAGGACACAGATGCTGACTTGCACCAGTCTCGAAAGACTTCCCACTTCGACTGATATACTCTAATGGTAGAAGCTCTCCTCGCTCTTGCAATCGCACTGGCTGCCTCCTTCGAAAAGCCTCGAGCTCTTGAGAGTCTCTCGATAGTCTGAAGGCAGTCAGACGAAGAGCGGGGAGGCTTTGATGAACATTCTTTACGTGGGGCTGACGTAATAGATCTACCCTTAGAGGAAGACTTCTTGGAATGTCTACCAGCCATTGAAGTACCTCGGTGAACCACTCTCTCGCGGGCCAGAGGGGAGCAACCAACGTCAACCTTGTCCCTTCGTGAGAGGCGAACTTCTGCAGTACCTTGTTGACAATCTTGAATGGTGGGAATGCATATAAGTCCAGATGAGACCAATCCAGTAGAAATGCGTCTATGTGTATTGCTTCTGGATCTGGGACTGGTGAGCAATAGATTGGAAGCCTCTTGGTCATCGAGGTGGCAAAGAGGTCTATGGTGGGTTGACCCCAAGTCGCCCAAAGACTCTTGCACACGTCCTTGTGGAGGGTCCATTCCGTGGGAATCACCTGACCCCTCCGACTGAGACAGTCTGCCAAGACGTTCAAGTCCCCCTGGATAAATCTCGTTAACAGGGAGATGCCTCGATTTCTTGACCAAATGAGCAGGTCCCTTGCGATCTCGTACAGCGTGAGGGAGTATGTGCCTCCTTGCTTGGAGATGTACGCCAAAGCTGTGGTATTGTCGGAGTTGACCTCTACCACTTTGTTTCGAAGGAGACTTTCGAATTTCATCAAGGCCAAGTGGACTGCCAATAGCTCCTTGCCGTTGATGTGCATGCTCTTCTGACTTGAGGTCCACAGACCTGAGCATTCCCGACCGTCCAGGGTCGCACCCCAACCCAAATCCGACGCGTCTGAGAACAACACGTGGTTTGGGTTCTTGACTGCTAGGGATAGTCCCTCTCTCAGACTGATATTGCTGTACCACCATTTCAGGCATGCCTTTACTGGTTCGGAGACCGGGATTGATACCGTCTCTAACGTCTTGTCCTTGTTCCAGTGAAAGGCTAGATGGAACTGGAGAGGCCGAAGGTGTAGTCTTCCTAGCGAGACAAACTGCTCCAGGGATGATAGAGTCCCTACGAGACTCATCCAATTCCTGACTGAACACCGTTCTCTCTTCAGCATTAGTTGGACTTTGAGCAGGGCTTGTTCTATTCGGGTGGCAGACGGAAAAGCCCGAAAAACTGGACTGCGAATCTCCATCCCTAAATATAGAATAGTCTGGGATGGGATCAGTTGGGACTTTTCTAGGTTGACCAAAAGTCCCAATTCCTTGGTCAGACCCAACGTCCAATGAAGATCCTGCAGACAGCGATGACTGGACGATGCCCTGAGAAGCCAGTCGTCCAAGTACAGGGAGGCTCGGATTCCCGATAAATGGAGGAATTTTGCCACATTCCTCATGAGCCTCGTAAATACGAGAGGAGCAGGACTGAGGCCAAAGCACAGGGCCCGAAACTGGTATACCACATTCCTGAAAACAAACCTCAGAAACGGTTGGGAATCCGGGTGTATAGGAATGTGGAAGTATGCATCTCGTAGGTCGAGAGAGACCATCCAGTCTCCCTTTCTGACCGCTGCTAAGACGGACTTCGTGGTCTCCATAGTGAACTTTGTTTCCGTAACAAAAACGTTGAGCGCACTGACGTCTAGCACCGGTCTCCAACCTCCTGTATTCTTTGGGACTAGGAAGAGACGGTTGTAAAACCCCGGTGATTGAAGGTCCGAGACTTTCACCACCGCTCCCTTCTCTAGCAACAGAGACACTTCTTGGTTTAGGGCTTGTCTCTTTGACTCCTCTCGGTACCTGGGAGAGAGGTCTATGGGAGTTGTCACTAGAGGAGGTTTGCGTACAAACGGAATTTTGTACCCCTCTCTGAGCAACCGAACAGACTCTTGGTCTGCACCCCTCTTCTCCCAGGCCTGCCAGAAGCTCTTCAATCTGGCTCCTACCGCTGTCTGAGGCTGTGGGCAGTCAGACTCTGCCACGTGAGGACTTAGCTCCTCTCTTCTTACCTCTCTTTCCCTCGGCACGAGCGCTTCCCCTGCTGGGAGCTCTGCCACGAAAGGGCGGGATAAATCTGGATGCCGGAGTTTCGATCCTGGGTCTTACAGCAAAAGATGTAGAAGGAGTCCCTTTGCGAGCAGAGGACGCCATCAAGTCATGGGTGTCCTTCTGCACAAGCGAAGAAGCTATATCCTTAACCAGTTGTTGCGGAAACAAGGACGCTGATAAGGGAGCAAAGAGCAGTTCTGATCTCTGACAGGGAGTAACTCCTGCCAAAAGAAAAGAGCAAAGGGTATCTCGCTTCTTTAAGACTCCCGACGTAAAGGTGGAGGCGAGCTCATTGGAACCATCGCGGATGGCTTTATCCATACATGACATGATAAGTAAGGAAACATCTCGGTCAGCAGACGAGATTTTCCTACTTAAAGCTCCTAATGACCAGTCAAGAAAGTTGAATACTTCAAAGGCCCTGTATACGCCTTTAAGCAGATGGTCAAGGTCCGAGGAGGACCAACTAATCTTCGAGTGTCTCATGGCCAGGCGACGGGGAGAGTCTACGAGGCTTGAGAAGTCACCCTGGGCAGAGGCAGGGACTCCCAAGCCGAGAACTTCTCCCGTGGCATACCAGACGCTCGATCTAGAAGCAAGCTTAGAAGGAGGGAAGGCAAAGGCCGTCTTCCCCAAACTCCTCCTGGTATCCAACCAGTCGCCTAAAAGTCGTAAAGCCCTCTTGGAAGAGCGAGAAAGCACTAGCTTAGTAAAGGCTGGCTTGGTAGCAGGTAAGCCTAGAGCAAACTCAGACGGTGGCGAACGAGGAGCAACGGTAACAAAGTGATTGGGAAAAAGATCCTTGAAAATCAACATGATCTTCTTAAAGTCCATCGAAGGAGGAACCGTCTTAGGTTCGTCTACATCTGAAGGATGATCATCATGATGAGGATCAGCAACGTCCTCATCTGAAGGATCTTCGTCCGACAACTGCTGAGTAACAAGCAAAGGGGAGACCTGCCTTGGTGGCAATGCTTGAGACGCAGAGTCCACACACACTGGTGCATCAGTAGCAGTCCAGGACGCTACGTCATGTAACTGCTTAACAGCCTGACTGTCAACAACAACAGGAGCGGGAGGACGCTCGACGTCAACTCGAGACTGTCTTGACTGCCTAGACTGAGCAGTCAAAACAACTCTTGACTGCGGTGCTTGACGCTCAACAAGAGCATTAGGAAGCGGCTGAACGTCCACATGGGACTGCATCGAGTGAGGCTCTACAAAACGTGACTGACGTGACTTAGTAACGCCAACATCAACAGGACGAGCAAAGGCTCGTTTGGGCGGCTGACGGCCAGGATCTCGATCAGCTAAGCGGCGAGGATCATCGTGAACCTTTTCAGCAGAATAGTCTTCCATAAGGGAGGCGAGCTTAATCTGCATGTCTTGCAGTACAACCCATTTAGGATCAACGGGAATGGGTGCGGTAAGAGACGAGGGTAACGTCTGTGACTGCAAAACCTTGCCTACACCAAGACTCTCGGAGCCTGTGTTACGTTTCTGCTTAGGCGGCGAGCAGTCTTCCGATGACTGCAAAGGGTCAGAGCTGTCCCAATGGCTACAACCAGGACGCTGGACCTGTCCTGAAGGGACCGACTTTCGCTTTAAGGGCCTCGAAACCTTGCTCCACGGTTTCTTACGCGAAAAGCCTTCGGATGACGAGGAGAAAATGGTCTCGCTCGTCTTATGGTAGGGGCGGTCTTGATGAGACACGCCTGAAACCATAGAGGGAACGTCTGTTCGCTGATCAAGGCCTCTCGAACCCATAAGTCGTACGACATTACTTCTCCCTGGGGCTTGGGAGCTTGCAAGAGGTCTCGGACTAGGCGAACGACAGGCACGAACAGACGAACCCTCGGTCGCAACACTGATAACACTTTGCGCACTAATCACTTTCCCACGATTTTCCACTGTGGCACTCTGACACTTTAACTCTTTAACGTCAGCCATGAGTTGATTACGGTCTGTAGCTAACGACTCAACTCTTTCGCCCAAAGCATGAATGGCACGTAACATATCCCGCATTGATGGTTCCTGAGTGCTAGTAGAGGGTTCAGGCACAACTACTACAGGGGAAGGATTAGGTTCAGGGGCATGAGAGGAGGAAAAATCTACCGATCTAGAGGAACTTTTCCTCACCCTATCTCTCTCTAGCTTACGAGAATACTTGTCATATTCAAGCCAATCGAATTCCGAAAGGCCCACGCACTCCTCACACCGATCTCCTAATTGACAGGTTTTACCCCGACAATTAGAACACACAGTATGTGGGTCGAGAGAGGCCTTTGGAAGACGCCTATTGCAATCCCTAGCATTACACTTACGAAATCTAGGAATTTGAGAAGGGTCAGCCATTTTGAAAAAGTCAAAGAAAGTCCAAAAAACAATCCAAAGTCATCAACAATTAAATCTGTCCAAAAAAGAGTTCAAGAGTTTAAGTTGAGGATAAAACACCTGCACTGCGAAAGCTCAAACCAAAATGAAGTACTTCACCAAGTCTGTTGAAAAACTCCAGGTTAACAGTGAGTAATGGTACGTCTTGTCGATCAGACCGACAGAGAAGAATTGAGGCTTGTTTACATGCACATGCGGTATCTGGCCGATAGTTGGCGCTGGTGGGCACACCCGCAACCTTCATAGCGATCACTCGCGAGTTTTTGTGTGTTTTCTGTCGAGCCGCCGGAGCAGCAGCTATTATATATTCACCGGCTAAGTTAAATATTTAAAACTAAGATTTTCATACAGCCCCATCTCAGTCCCACTTAATTTTCACAAATCATGGCTCAGACAGCACATATTCCTATGCATGCAAAATACCAAATGACTGATGTTCTCTTTCTCTTTTTGAACATAGACTAAAAAAATGTTTTTCTCTTTTAAATATTGAAACATTTTGGAATCTATCAAAATAAAAATGCATTTGTAAAGCAAGGAACTTTGCTAAACATAAGTACACATATGAAGGAAGATTATGACAATATGATGATCATATTCTTAAACATTGCTAATCATCATTCTTTGTACAGAGTATGAATCCAATCTTCGTAGAGAGTGTGAATAAAACTTTGTTCTCTCTTACTGGCCAAAAGTTTCTTATGATTCTTATACCCTTTTCAGTTATATTTCTGGTATTTACAAGCTTAAACTATACTCCTGTGAACAGTACAATAACTAATGTGGTTAATAAGGATTATGATATAAGAGCTAGACTATCCATATCTTACACTTATGGTAAATAAATATAAAAGAATGAATGAAGACTTGTTTTTTCTCTGGTGAGTACCACTTCATCAAAGGAAGCCCCTAATCTTAATGTCATGATTACCATTAGCCTTCACTGTAAGAGAAAGTCCAATCACATGGTTTATATATGGGCAAACTACTACCTATCTTATCCTTACACTGTCTTGGAAGAGTTGGCAGCTAACTCCTCCCGCAACCAGAAAAAATAGAACAAAATAGAATAACCTAGTCAACAGAGCTGTGAATTGCAACAACAAAGAAACAGCCTAAGGTTAAACTACAGTATTGTCAAACATGAAATTTGAAATTGAAATGCTGTACTGTATGTAACCAATATAACAGCACAAAATTATAGGGTGTGTAAAAGTAATGAACTTCTGTATAAACTATATTCTAAGGAAAGAGGATTTGAAAAGCAAGTGAAGACTAAAGTAATGAAATCATTACAATTTACAATACTTTACATATTTACATAAAGTATTACAATAAAATGCAATGAACATATTACAGAACTCTTCTGAGATATGTTATTTTTATTAATAAAATAAATTTTTGAATATACTTACCCGGTGATTATATAAGCTGCAGCTCTGCTGCCCGACAGAAAAACTCTACGTTCAAAATACGCCAGCGATCGCTATGCAGGTAGGGGGTGTACATCAACAGCGCCATCTGTCGAGCAGGTACTCAGTACTCAATGTAAACACAGAACTAATTTTCTCCTCGGTCCACTGGGTCTCTATTGGGGAGGAAGGGAGGGTCCTTTAATATATAATCACCGGGTAAGTATATTAAAAAATTTATTTTATTAATAAAAATAACATTTTTCAATATTAAACTTAGCCGGTGATTATATAAGCTGATTCACACCCGGGGGGGTGGGTAGAGACCAGCATTACTTGTTTACATTATTATGAGCTAAGTATTTTGTATTTCATTTTAGCAGTTATTCAAAATAACAAACATAAAATAAATAAGTACCTGGTAAGGAAGTCGACTTGAACAATTACTCTGCCTTTTTAAGTACGTCTTCCTTACGGAGCCTCGCGATCCTCTTAGGATGCTGAGCGACCCCTAGGATCTGAAGTATCAAGGGTTGCAACCCATACAACAGGACCTCATCAAAACCTCTAATCTAGGCGCTTCTCAAGAAATGACTTTGACCACCCGCCAAATCAAGTAGGATGCGAAAGGCTTCTTAGCCTTCCGGACAACCCAAAAACAATAATAAAACATTTCAAGAGAAAGATTAAAAAGGTTATGGAATTAGGGAATTGTAGTGGTTGAGCCCTCACCCACTACTGCACTCGTTGCTACGAATGGTCCCAGAGTGTAGCAGTTCTCGTAAAGAGACTGGACATTCTTAAGATAAAAAGACGCGAACACTGACTTGCTTTTCCAATAGGTTGCGTCGATTATACTTTGCAGAGATCTATTTTGTTTAAAGGCCACGGAAGTTGCGACAGCTCTACTTCGTGTGTCCTTACCTTCAGCAAAGCTTGGTCTTCCTCATTCAGATGGGAATGAGCTTCTCGTATTAACAGTCTGATAAAATAGGATAAAGCATTCTTTGACATAGGCAAAGATGGTTTCTTAACTGAACACCATAAAGCTTCAGACGGGCCTCGTAAAGGTTTAGTTCGTTTTAAATAGAACTTAAAAGCTCTTACAGGACATAAGACTCTTTCTAGTTCATTTCCAACCATATGATAAGTTTGGAATATCGAACGATATTGGCCAAGGCCGAGAAGACAGCTCGTTTTTGGCTAGAAAACCAAGTTGTAGAACATGTAGCCGTTTTGGATGAGAATCCGATGTTCTTGCTGAAGGCATGAATCTCACTGACTCTTTTAGCTGTGGCTAAGCATATCAGGAAAAGAATCTTAAGGTGAGATCTATCAGGGAGGCTGATTGTAGCGTTTCGAACCTGTCTGACATAAGGAATCTTAGTACCACGTCTAAATTCCAACCAGGTGTAACCAAACGACGCTCCTTCGTGGTCTCAAAAGACTTAAGGAGGTCCTGTAGATCTTTATTGTTGGAAAGATCTAAGCCTCTGTGACGGAAGACTGATGCCAACATGCTTCTGTAACCCTTGATAGTGGGAGCTGAAAGAGATCGTTCTTTCCTCAGATATAAGAGGAAGTCAGCTATTTGAGTTACAGGGGTACTGGTCGAGGATACGGATACTGACTTGCACCAGTTTCGGAAGATTTCCCACTTCGATTGGTAGACTCTAAGGGTGGATGTTCTCCTTGCTCTAGCAATCGCTCTGGCTGCCTCCTTCGAAAAGTCTCTAGCTCTCGAGAGTCTTTCGATAGTCTGAAGGCAGTCAGACGAAGAGCGTGGAGGCCTTGGTGTACCTTCTTTACGCGTGGCTGACGTAGAAGGTCCACCCTTAGGGGAAGTGTTCTGGGAACGTCTACTAGCCATCGAAGTACCTCGGTGAACCATTCTCTCGCGGGCCAGAGGGAAGCAACTAGCGTCAACCTTGTCCCTTCGTGAGAGGCGAACTTCTGCAATACCTTGTTGACAATCTTGAACGGAGGGAATGCATATAGATCTAGATGTGACCAATCTAGTAGAAAGGCATCTATATGAACTGCTGCTGGGTCCGGGATTGGTGAGCAAAATATTGGGAGCCTCTTGGTCATCGAGGTTGCGAAGAGATCTATGGTTGGCTGGCCCCAGGTGGCCCAAAGTCTCTTGCGTACATCCTTGTGGAGGGTCCATTCTGTTGGAATTATTTGTCCCTTCCGACTGAGACAATCTGCCATGACATTCAAGTTGCCTTGGATGAACCTCGTTACTAGTGATATGTCTAGACCTTTTGACCAGGTGAGGAGGTCCCTTGCGATCTCGTACAACGTCAGAGAGTAGGTCCCTCCTTGCTTGGAGATGTACGCCAAAGCCGTGGTGTTGTCCGAGTTCACCTCCACCACTTTGCCTTGAAGGAGAGACCTGAAGCTTTTCCAGGTCAGACGTACTGCCAGAAGCTCCTTGCAGTTGAAATGCATTGTCCTTTGACTCGAGTTCCATAATCCCGAGCATTCCCGACCGTCTAATGTCGCACCCCAGCCTACGTCCGATGCGTCCGAGAAGAGAACGTGGTTGGGAGTCTGAACAGTTAGGGGAAGACCCTCTCTAAGGTTGATATAGTCCTTTCACCAAGTCAGACAAGACTTTATCTTTCCGGAAACCGGGATCGAGACCGCTTCTAGCGTCTTGTCCTTTTTCCAGTGAAAAGCTAGATGGTATAGAAGAGGACAGAGGTGTAGTCTTCCTAGTGACACAAATTGATCCACGGATGAAAGTGTCCCTACCAGACTCATCCACAGCCTGACTGAGCAGCGTTCCTTCTTCAGCATCTTCTGGATGGATAGCAGGGCTGGGGGCTGATCGTCTTGTTCAGCAACGTCCTCATCAGAGGGTTCCTCATCCGAAACTGATGAGGAAACGGCAACGGAGTGGGCAACGTCTGACTCGCTGAATCCGGTCGCACTGGTGGATGCGTGACGGAGCCGGACGCAATATCATGGAACTGCTGCACAGTCTGTGAACTGTCAACAACCATGGGTGCGCGAGGAAGTACAGCGTCAACCCGAAACTGTCTAGACCGTCTGGGTTGTGCAGTCAACACCCTACCGGGTTGCTGAGGTTGACGCACTGCGTCACAACAAGTCACCTCTGCTGGTTGTTGAACGTCCTGAACGTTAACAACCACCTCCGAGCGTCGCTTAACGTCAACGTGCGACTGGCAACCCACACTGGGTCGCATTGGTGGAGGAACCACCTCAACTGGCAGACGCGAGTAGGTTACCTCAGCGTCAACAGGGCGCACAACCGACCGGTTGGAAGGTTGTTGGCCAGAAGGAGGAACCACCTCAACTGGCAGACGCGAGTAGGTTACCTCAGCGTCAACAGGGCGCACAACCGACCGGTTGGAAGGTTGTTGGCCAGAAGGTTCTTCTCCGCATTCAAGTCCTCTATCAAGGACGCAAGCTTGGACTGCATGGCTTGCAGCAAAGCCCATTTAGGGTCTACGGGAGCAGGTGTGGCAACAGACGGGGTTAGCGACTGAGGCGGAACCGTTTACCATCCCTGAAAGCCTTGTTATGTGTGACATAATAGTACAGCAAAACTTCAAAGGCTTGACAAAAGCTGAGAAGTTGACCTGTAAACAACTTGGAGCGTCTCCTGGCTAGGCGCCAGGGCGAGTCTACCAGAATTGAGAAGTCTATCTGGGCAGAGGCAAGAACTCCCAAGCCGAGAAGTTCTCTCGTGTCATATCAGACTCTCGCTCTATAAGCCAGTTTAAAAGAAGGGAAATCAAAGGCTGTATCCCTAAAAAATCCTCCTGGTGCAAAAACCAGTCGCCTAGCCAACGTAACGCTCTCTAGGAGAGCGAGAGAGCACTAGCTTAAAAACAACGGCTTCGAAGTAGCTAGGCCTAGTGTAAGTTCTGACGTTTAGGCGAACGAGGAGCAGCAGTTACAAGATCCGGACGAAGATCCTTAAAAAAAATCATCATGATTTAATTAAAGTCCATAGGAGGCTAAGCAGCTTAAGGCTCCTCTCCATCTGACAGAGTCCTCAAGGGAATATCAGTAGGAGGGAGAACAGCAACTTCCTCATCCACAGGAACCTTGTCCGATAAAAGCTAGGTTACCTCAGTGAGTCTCTCACTGGTGCATAAGTAGCAGACCAGAAGGCAACGTCATGTAACTGCTTGACAGTCTGTGAACTGTCAACAACTGAACTGTCAACCACAACAGGTGTGTGAGGACGTACAGTGTCCACTCGAGACTGCTTTGACTGTCTAGACTGAGCAGTCAAAACAACTCTAGAATGCGGAAGTTGACGCACCGCGTCAAAACAAAACAACTTAGACTGTTGTTGTACCTCGCGAACGTCAACGGAAGGTTCCGTGCGTCGCTGAACGTCAACATGCGGCTGGCAGGGTACACTGGAACGCATGGGTGGCGGGACTCTCTTGGAGTGCGGGAGAAGGTCGCCTTAGCGTCCACAGGACGCACAACCGTGGTTGGTTGTAGGCTAGAGGTTGGTGCAGTGTCAACCTTCTCCGCACGAAAGTCCTGCATCAATGACGTTAACTGAGACTGCATGGTCTGCAGCAAAGACCACTAGGGTCTACAGGAGCAGGTGCGGCAACAGACGGTGTGACTGCCTGATGCGGTACCGCTTTGCCTCTCTTAGGAGGTGAGCAGTCGTCGGAAGACTGCAGCGAGTCCGAACTGACCCAGTGGCTACAACTGGGCCGTTGGACTTGCGCGGAAAGGACCGACTTGCGCTTAATAAGCCGCGAGACCTTGGTCCATGGTTTCTTACGAGAAACCTCTTCCGCAGACGAGGAATAAACGGGCTCTCTCGTCTTAGAGTGGGTGGGGCGATCTTGGGTAGATACGCCCGAAACCACAGAGGGAAAAACGTCTGTTCGTTGATCAAGGCCTCTCGAACCCATAAGTCGTTCGACATTACTTCTCCCCTGGGCTTGGGAGCTTGCAAGAGGTCCCGGACTAGGTGAACGACAGGCACGAACAGACGAACCCTCGGACGCAACACTGTAACACTTTGCGCATATCACTTTATCGATTTTCTGTTTTGCACTTATTTCACTGAAATCGAAACTTTTACTGATTTCTACCTGAAACACGCAAATCTACCCTTCATTAAAAGGTAGTAATTGCGAAATCAGTCGTAATAATGTAAGCTCATTAATACCAGCAAAAAACAGAAAACATATTTTAAGATAAAAAAATCAGTGGCTGGAAAAGAGACTAAACACTAGTTCATATAACTACGTTTTCAATCTCTCACCGCACATAGCCTGGGGACGAGAATAAAAAACTAAAAACGTTTTATCCTTCCTCCCCGTACAGCGACTAGGGACGAGAGCAACTCGAGAACAACGTTACCCGCTTGAACGGAACGTTTTCTCTCCTCTCTCTCCCTCCGTCTCTATCTCTCTCTCTCTTTCTCTCTTGATTTCGCACCTAAGAGAAGAGCCCAATTATATATCGTCAAAAAAACATGTTATTTGACTAAAGGAAAAAACTGAAAGGTTTTCCAAATAAAAAGTTCCTTTAATTTAGAATTTAAAACATTTAAGCTAAGAAAGAATGAACAAAACGTCAGAATCGATTTACTCTTACTGCAAAGTGAAACCGTGATACACTCTCTCTCTATCGTAACGATAGAGCGCATGTTGATCGTCCTGAACGTCAACAACTGCGTAGTCTAAAAAACTAAACGTTAGTTCATCTTTGAAAACAGTACGAAGACTATCAAAGAAATTCTTTCATAAAACATTAAATTTAAAAAGTTTTAAATTCTTTAAAGGCTAAATACGATATAACGGGCTCAACGTTGATTAACTTCGGTTCCAAGTAAGGACCGCCTACTATCAGGAAAGGTCGCATATAAACAAAACATAAAAATTTATTTTTATATGTTTATAATAAATGGAAAGTTAATCGAAGAGGCCTAATAAAGGCGGAGAGATATAAAATATATAGATCTATAACGCGTTAAGCAAAATTACTAAAAACCTAAACACACTTCCGTCTAAGGGAAGGGTCGGCCATTTAAAAGTGAAAGAGAGTCCATACTCTCCTTGTCACCATAATTAAATCTATCCAAAACGAGACTTCTCCCCTGTTCAAGTTTTGAGATGAAGATAAAACACCTGCATAGCGAAAGCTCAAAACTAGAAATGTGTACTTCACCAAAATATGTGAAAACCAATCCAGTAAGCAATAGCGAATTTAGTAGGTCTTGCCGGTGGCACGACAGAGAGAAAATTGGTTCTGTGTTTACATTGAGTACTGAGTACCTGCTCGACAGATGGCGCTGTTGATGTACACCCCCTACCTGCATAGCGATCGCTGGCGTATTTTGAACGTAGAGTTTTTCTGTCGGGCAGCAGAGCTGCAGCTTATATAATCACCGGCTAAGTTTAATATTGAAAAATTGCTATTGACAACATGTGAATAAGTGACATCCAGTTGTGTTTAGATTATGCAGTTTTCCTTATGCATTAAAGGCTCGACATAATTCAGCTATTTCTTGTAAATTTGGAAAGGTCTACTTCTAAGAGAAATGCATTCCAATTACTGTTACTCTCCATGCCTTCAATCAACCATTAAAAAGAGGCTATACTTTTAAGATGATCAAGCCTCCAGAGAAGACACATTAATCTTAAGAATGACTTAAGAATTCCATCGTGTCCTGACTAACTTAGAATTTTCTTGCCTGACTTGTTGCTCACTACTTGCAACCATGTTGCTAACAACACCAAATATTTGGTCATTGACTATGCTACTGATTGTGTTCATTGATGATAGATCCTTACTCCAGTCAACAAGAAGTGTTGCTCTGTTTTTTTTTACCACTTTTTTCTATCCTAAGTGATAATTATCTTAACTATTTGGGCCTCCTACTATTCAGATGCTCTTCAATGATTGAGGAGATATACTTGCACTAGGCAAAGATTTTACAAATATCTATATCACCATTGCGGTTGGTTTTCTGTATCCTACCAAATATTTCACTAGTTCAGTAACTGATCAAGTCACCCAAGATCTTCAGAGATGAAAGTATCCTTATTATGGCTCATACCATGTTCCTTCACTGTCTTAAAATAGATTTAAAGATAATAACATTCCCTAAAGGGTTTTTTCCTTTTTCTTGCCTACTTAATAATTTTTGTTGCTTATAAATGAATTTTTCCAAATAATTTCTTAAAATGGGAACTATTTTGTTGCTCCCATATAAGTGGAGCTATGAGGTGTAAATCCACAGATGAGAAGGGCAGTCTGTATTCAGTATACACCAGTGGTATTTTTTTGTGTTAAAAGTTCTACAATACAGAAGCTATACAGTACTGTATAGTAATTGCATATCTTTTTTAACGGAAATTTTTTTTTTTTTAAAGTGAGGTATTTCTGGTTCACCTTGCAAGAATTAGTTTAAAAATTCTGAAATTTTCAATCATATGAAATGTAAGTGCTTTCACGTGTACACCACTGATTAGGCAGTAAGTGTTAAACATACTGTAAAGGATTCTTTCCTGACAAAATCCCCCACTCAGCAGTAGATAAAGCAGTGACGCTGGGAAAATTGACTACCGATGATGTAAATGTCCTGATCAAGATCCACTCAGATCTGTTAACAGATGAAGATCTGACAGAGATGATGAAGTCCACAAGTGAGGACGAAGAAAAGCATGAGGACCCCGAGACACAAGAGGAAGTCAGCCCAACTCTAGAATGCCTCTTAACTCTAGCAAAAAGGGCAAAAGTACTTCCAACAATGGCCAAAGATTGGGACTCACAGATGATTAGCGTTGCAGTTCAGAAATGCAATCGACAGAGCCTTAAAAGTTTATAAGAACCTCCTTATACAAAAGAAAAGGCAGTATCAGCAACGGCTAATCACTGTTCCTCAGCTGCAAAAAAATAGTAGTACTGTACTACTCTTCCAGTGGAAATAGAAGTTATTATGCTGGATGACAATGACATCAAAGATATTGCACTACTTGAAGAAGTACCTATTGAAGTGGTTCTTTCAGAAGCTCAAAACATGTAATGTTCCTCTTGCTGTGTAGTACATTTACCTTATCATCATCTACATACTTTAGTACCACACAGCTAATCAGCATCATTAATCAAGTTTTAGTATAATCACTGATAGTGTTCCGATTTTCTTTTTTTACATTATACGTAAGGATGTGGCTACATTGAAGGTAAGTTTTATTTTAAAAGTGTTCAAGAGTGTATCAAGAGTTTATAAGTGTTGGAAGAGTTTATAAAATCTAAGTCTATAAAATTGAAATAAATAAAAAATTATAAAGATGAAAAGAAAATCTGTATCTATTTTGTGGTTCTTAACACCCGTGACAGCCGAGGGATTAGAATACCTGTACTGTATATGAATTAGGTGTACATTTTTGACAATTATTGTAAGTATAAGACAGTAGGACTCCATAGCAATGTTATGATTAAGAATCTGCTGGATGTATTCTTAAAAGTTATTTGCTTTGCAGATGAATGTCTGAAATTAAGAGATATGGTATCAATTGCACAGATTTAACATATAAGCTATACACATTTAGTTTGGGGTATCAAGCAGTCTATATAGGTCCATTGGTTTAGGTTAGTTATCAAAGTCAGCCACCCCATCAAAGTGTTCGTTGGGTTAAGTTACTACTGACTACTACCTTTGATGTCCCCAATTAACTTCCTTCAAATTATGTGTCAACAAATAAATTTCAGAGCAAGGCTTTAAACATAATGAAAGAGAGATGTGATCTTATCTTTGGGGTCCTCTAATTCCCCTCAGTAAAGAGGTTTTATTTTTACTAAAAATGTAGAGTTGACAACTTTAAAGTGAAGTAAAAGGCTAAATAAGGTAGTGGTTTGTATTTCAAATAAATAATTTTTGGAAAAACTAATACATTACTCATTTACATATAGAACAATTGAAATAATCACATAGAAAAATACTGGTTAGACAATTTCAGTCCTACCACTGGTCCGAACATACTTAACCAACTTATAATATATCTTCTGCCTCTGAGTTCTAATGAGGGTTCCTTTTCACAATTTAATTGAGACATCAATTTCATGGTATTACATGGATGTAAGTGAAAGTACGGAACACCTAATACTGGATGATCTTGTTGTGTTAAACTCTCCCATTTTCTAGTCATTACCTGTTCTTTGAATTGCACAGAAATTCTACTCCATATCTCCTCTAACTTCAAAGAAATTCCAGACATATAACATGCATTAAAATATAAAACAGGAACTGAATGGCTTAGGCTATATACCACATGATAATCAAAAGTAACAAAATCACACTGTGGATATGCAGCAACGCATGATGGGTCGTAAGTCTCAAAACAGTTTTCATTTTGGGTACTCAATTCATAGTCATCATCCAAATTACCTGTACTGTTTTCTATTTCATGTGTTTCAGGAAGATGAAGTTTCTTAGAGATGAAAAAATTCCCCTCAATATCTACATTTCCATTTGTCTTCCAATTATCTCCGATTTCCTGAGATTTGCCGATCAACTCCAAACAGGCATCGACAAACTCTTTGTAGGTTAAACAGCTCATTGTGACACTGAAACATATTTCAATAACATTAGAAAAAAATTTAAAATAGTGATATTAAAATGTTTTTCATCAATTAAAAGTCTATAAATTCACAGCAAGAATCTCAAAAGTTTACACAACAAAAAATCAGTGACAAGTACAGTACTGTACAGTAGTAAAACAAAACAGTGGTGAAACAAATGTCTTTTGCACAAATATTATCCAATTAGTTTACTCTTGTTGAAGAACATATGAAAAATTTGGAAATAATCTATATCTTTCTTAACTTGAGTTCTTTACAATGGAGATATATTTCAATGACAGCTGAAGCTGGCCATAAGACCTTTAGCAATGTGTAATTACCAATTTCTAGTTAGCGGGGGGGGGGGGGGGGACCAGCCACCCTGCTCACACCCACAATGGTAACATTAAATCACTTTGTACTTGCAAGCAGGACTTCTTGGGGGACAGGTGATGGCAGGACTAGTATGTGTAAAGAGCTCAAGGTTTGTATAGTTAGGAAAAATACAAAATATTTCCAAATTTATCATTTGTTCCAGAACTACAGTATATACAAACCCTTTCGCTCTTTACAGTGGACACTCATCATTAGGTGGGTGGAAGTTCTAAACTAACTGGCTAGTGACTGTCCTGGGGTGGGACTCTGAGTTTCACACAAGCTGTTTAGAGATACCATGTCACCTTGCTAACTCTCAACATCTGTGAGAGCTAACAACTTGAGTAATTCATGCAATGGTGCGAGAACTAAGCATTGTGACATGACCAGGTAACTGTAATCTTGGAGCTAAGCTCTGCAATTAATCCAGACATTGCCCGATTCTGTCTCACTAGGTGATCAAGGACATAACAAATATATATTCATATATATCAGGTTATACAAGGGACAATGGTACCCACCTGCAGTCGGAGAGGAGTTTAGCTTGCAGAGTTTCTCAGATGCTTAAACCCTAAGAGAGGGGAGAAGGAAGAACAATGAGGCCAGCCACTCGCACACTCATTCTAATCTTACTACTGGATAATGTCTCCCCTCAACCAATTGCTACTTGTCCTACAAAGGACCTGAGGTTTTTCCAACCATGTTTTATGCAGCCTCCACAGGACCTATCAAGAAGGTATCTACGCTCCAGTAGGTAACGTCTTGCAGGTAGTGGGCTGTGAAGGTTGTTTGGCGTTTCCATATGCCTGCCTTTAAAATCTGCGTTACAGAATAGTTTTTTTGAATGCCAGAGATGTGCTAGCACCCCTGACGCAATGAGCTCTGGGTCTACAGTCGAGAGGGATGGAGTTCAATTGTAGGGCTCATTCGATCACCTGTCTGATCCAGGCAGAGATCATGTTTCTGGTGATCTTCCTCTTGACTCTACTTGTACTGACAAAGAGTCTGTTGACCTGTGAATGAGCTTTTGCAGTTCATTTGAGATACAGTACTTCCTCAACACCCTTACAGGGCGCAATAATGTACCAGCTGATCTGGGTCATCAGTTACAGAACGGAGATTCTCAATCCGGAAGGCCACTATCTAGAATCTGCTAAAGCTGGATTTTGAATCTTGACAACAAACTCAGGGACAAAACTGAGTGTCACATGCCCCCCCCTCACCTTGAATGGGTGATATCATAGAACAAACCATGTAGCTTGCTGACTCTCTTTGCAGAGGCTAGGGTTAACAGAAAAACCGTCTTCAGGGTCAAGTCACGGTCTGATAACTGACTAAGCGGTTCGTATGGTGCTCCTTTCAGGGCTGGTAGTAGGCGAACTACGTTCCAAGAAGGAGGTCTGACTTCCGATTGAGGGCAAGTGTGCTCAAAACTTCGTACAAAGAGAGACAATTCCGTCGAGGAGGAAATGTTAACTCCGCTCAATCTAAAGGCTAAGTTCAAGGCCAAGCGGTAGCCTTTCATGGTCGAGAATGAGCAGATTTTTCCTCCTTAAGGTACAAGAAAAACTGCTCTTACTGGTATAGTGGGGGTGAGAGGAGCCATACCCCTTCCGCGACACCAACCACAAAAGATGGCCTGCTTCGCCTAATAGACAGCAGAAGACGACTCCCATAGGTAGGCACATCTTCACATCCGCCTCGTAACTGGTTGCAATAAGCCTCTTACTGACAGAAGTTGCTGGATAAGCTCCAGGCATGAAGCTGTAGCGAAGCTAATGCTTTGTGGAAGATCTTTACATGTGGTTGTCCAAGTAGATCGCGAAGTGGAGGGAACTCCCTTGGTGTCTCTGTGAGCAGATGAAGAAGGTCTGAGATCCATTCTCCATGCTGCCACATCAAAGCTATTAGGATCATCGAAAGAGCTTGCAAAGTCCTTACCTTATTCAGAAGCCTCCTTACTAGGCAGAAGGGGGGGAATGCGTAGACATCCATGTTGTCCCATTGATGTTGGAAAGAATCCTACCAAACTGCATGGGGATCTGGTACTGGAAAGCAGTACACAGGAAGCTTTTGGTTGAAGGACATCGTGAATTGGTTGATCATTGGTGAACCCCACAAATCAAGACTTTGTTGGTTAGGTGATGTTTCAAAGACCACTCGGAGCATACTAACTGAGTGTTCCTGCTCAGATTGTCCGCCATAATATGTTATTTTCATTAGTAAAATAAATTTTTGAATATACTTACCCGGTGATCATATAGCTGTCAGCTCTGCTGCCCGACAGAAAAACCTAAGGACGAAATACGCCAGCGATCGCTATACAGGTGGGGGTGTACATCAACAGCGCCATCTGTCGAGCAGGTACTCAAGTACTCCATGTCAACACAGAACCAATTTTCTCCTCGGCCCACTGGGTCTCTATTGGGGAGGAAGGGTGGGTCCTTTAATTTATGATCACCGGGTAAGTATATTCAAAAATTTATTTTACTAATGAAAATAACATTTTTCAATATTAAACTTACCCGGTGATCATATAGCTGATTCACACCCAGGGGGGTGGGTAGAGACCAGCATATATGTTAACATTAAGAGCTAAGTATTTCGTATTTCATTTTATCAGTTATTCAAAATAACAAACATAAAATTAATAAGTACCTGGTAAGGAAGTCGACTTGAACAATTACTCTGCCTTTTTAAGTACGTCTTCCTTACTGAGCCTCGCGATCCTCATAGGATGCTGAGCGACTCATAGGAGCTGAAGTATGAAGGGTTGCAACCCATACTAAAGGACCTCATCAAAACCTCTAATCTAGGCGCTTCTCAAGAAAGAATTTGACCACCCGCCAAATCAACCAGGATGCGAAAGGCTTCTTAGCCTTCCGGACAACCCAAAAACAACAATAAAAAACATTTCAAGAGAAAGATTAAAAAGGTTATGGGATTAGGGGAATGTAGTGGTTGAGCCCTCACCCACTACTGCACTCGCTGCTACGAATGGTCCCAGGGTGTAGCAGTTCTCGTAAAGAGACTGGACATCTTTAAGGTAAAAAGATGCGAACACTGACTTGCTTCTCCAATAGGTTGCATCCATTACACTCTGCAGAGATCTGTTTTGTTTGAAGGCCACTGAAGTTGCGACAGCTCTAACTTCATGTGTCCTTACCTTCAGCAAAGCATGGTCCTCCTCATTCAGATGGGAATGAGCTTCTCGAATCAAAAGTCTGATATAATAAGAAACTGCATTCTTCGACATAGGTAAAGAAGGTTTCTTAATGGCGCACCATAAAGCTTCTGACTGTCCACGTAATGGTTTAGTACGCCTCAAATAGTACTTAAGAGCTCTTACAGGGCATAGTACTCTTTCTTGTTCATTTCCAACCAAATTAGCAAGGCTTGGAATATCGAACGATTTGGGCCAAGGACGAGAAGGAAGTTCGTTTTTGGCTAAAAAACCAAGCTGTAAGGAACATGTAGCCGTTTCAGATGTAAATCCAATGTTCCTGCTGAAGGCGTGTATCTCACTGACTCTTTTAGCTGTTGCTAAGCATACGAGGAAAAGAGTCTTCAAAGTGAGATCTTTAAAAGAGGCTGATTGAAGTGGTTCGAACCTTGCTGACATAAGGAACCTTAGTACCACGTCTAAGTTCCAACCTGGTGTGGCCAACCGACGCTCCTTCGAGGTCTCAAAAGACTTAAGGAGGTCCTGTAGATCTTTGTTGTTGGAAAGATCTAAGCCTCTGTGACGGAAGACTGCTGCCAACATGCTTCTGTAACCTTTGATCGTGGGAGCTGAAAGGGATCTTTCCTTCCTTAGGTATAAAAGGAAGTCAGCTATCTGAGTTACAGAGGTACTGGTTGAGGATACTGATTTCGACTTGCACCAGCTTCGGAAGACTTCCCACTTCGACTGGTAGACTTTGAGAGTGGATGTCCTCCTTGCTCTAGCAATCGCTCTGGCTGCCTCCTTCGAAAAGCCTCTAGCTCTCGAGAGTCTTTCGATAGTCTGAAGGCAGTCAGACGAAGAGCGTGGAGGCTTGGGTGTACCTTCTTTACATGCGGCTGACGCAGAAGGTCCACTCTTAGAGGAAGTGTTCTGGGAACGTCTACTAGCCATTGCAGTACCTCGGTGAACCATTCTCTCGCGGGCCAGAGGGGAGCAACCAACGTCAACCTTGTCCCTTCGTGAGAGGCGAACTTCTGCAGTACTCTGTTGACAATCTTGAAAGGGGGGAACGCATAAAGGTCTAGATGGGACCAATCCAGAAGAAAGGCATCTGTGTGAACTGCTGCTGGGTCCGGAATCGGTGAGCAATAAATTGGGAGCCTCTTGGTCATCGAGGTTGCGAACAGATCTATGGTAGGCTGACCCCATAAGGCCCATAGTCTGTTGCAAACATTCTTGTGAAGGATCCACTCTGTTGGGATGATTTGACCCTTCCGGCTGAGGCGGTCTGCCATGACATTCATGTCGCCTTGAATGAACCTCGTTACTAGGGATACGTTTCGATCTCTTGACCAGGTGAGGAGGTCCCTTGCGATCTCGTACAACGTCATCGAATGAGTCCCTCCTTGCTTGGAGATGTACGCCAAGGCTGTGGTGTTGTCGGAGTTCACCTCCACCACCTTGCCTAGAAGGAGGGACTTGAAGCTTCTCAAGGCCAGATGAACTGCCAGTAGCTCCTTGCAGTTGATGTGCAACGTTCTTTGATCCGCATTCCACGTGCCCGAGCATTCCCGACCGTCCAATGTCGCACCCCAGCCCGTGTCCGATGCGTCCGAGAAGAGAAGGTGGTCGGGGGTCTGAACAGCCAGTGGCAGACCCTCCCTGAGGAGAATGTTGTTCTTCCACCAAGTCAGTGAAGACTTCATCTTCTCGGAAATAGGAACCGAGACCGCTTCTAGCGTCTTGTCCTTTCTCCAGTGAGCAGCTAAGTGAAATTGAAGGGGGCGGAGGTGGAGTCTCCCTAACGCGATGAACTGGTCCAGTGATGAAAGCGTCCCTATCAGACTCATCCACTGTCTGACTGAACATCGGTCCTTCTTCAGCATGGAATGGATGCATTCTTGGGCTTGACTGATTCTGGGGGCCGACGGAAAAGCCCGAAAAGCTTGACTCTGAATCTCCATTCCTAGGTATACTATAGTTTGGGATGGGACGAGTTGGGACTTTTCCATATTGACCAGGAGACCCAATTCCTTGGCCAGATCCAGAGTCCACTGTAGATTCTCCAGACAGCGACGACTTGACGCAGCTCTTAAAAGCCAGTCGTCCAAATAGAGGGAGGCTCTGATGTTTGCTAAATGCAGGAATTTGGCAATATTCCTCATCAGTTTGGTAAAAACTAGAGGTGCCGTGCTTAGGCCAAAGCACAGGGCTTGGAACTGGTATACAACCTTCCCGAAAACGAACCTTAGAAAAGGTTGGGAATCTGGGTGGATGGGGACGTGAAAGTAAGCGTCCTTGAGGTCTAACGAGACCATCCAGTCTTCCTTCCTGACCGATGCTAGAACCGACTTTGTGGTCTCCATGGTGAACGTCTGCTTTGTGACAAAGACATTCAGAGCACTGACGTCTAGCACCGGTCTCCACCCTCCTGTCTTCTTCGCCACTAAGAAGAGGCGGTTGTAGAAGCCCGGGGATTGATGGTCCCGGACTATGACTACCGCTCCCTTTTGTAGTAAGAGAGACACCTCTTGCTGTAAAGCTAGTCTCTTGTCCTCCTCTCTGTACCTGGGAGAGAGGTCGATGGGAGTTGTTGCTAGAGGGGGTTTGCGCAAGAATGGAATCCTGTACCCCTCCCTGAGTAACTTCACAGACTGTGCGTCTGCGCCCCTGTTCTCCCAGGCCTGCCAGTAGTTCTTGAGCCTGGCTCCCACTGCTGTCTGAAGAAGGTGGCAGTCAGACTCTGCCTCTAGAGGACTTGGAACCCTTCTTCTTGCTCCCACGTTGACTTCCGGCACGAGCACCTCCTCTGCTGGAGGCTCTGCCACGAAAGGGCGGAATGAACCTTGACGCTGGAGTGTCCATCCTGGGTCTAGGCACGGAGGGCAAAGGGGTGGCTTTGCGTGCGGATGACGCCACCAGGTCATGAGTGTCTTTCTGGATCAAGGAGGCGGCAATCTCCTTGATCAACTCTTCAGGGAAGAGACACTTCGAGAGCGGAGCAAACATAAGCTCCGACTTTTGACATGGGGTGACTCCAGCTGACAAGAAGGAGCAAAGGTGATCCCGCTTCTTGAGGACCCCGGACACGAAAGAAGCCGCAAGCTCACTAGAACCATCCCGTATGGCTTTGTCCATACAGGACATAATGAGCATGGAAGTTTCCTTATCAGAAGGGGAGGTCTTCCTGCTCAACGCTCCCAAACACCAGTCCAAGAAGTTAAAGACTTCGAATGCACGGAAAACTCCCTTCATAAGATGGTCCATATCCGAAGGAGTCCAGCAAATCTTGGAGCGTCTCATAGCCAGCCTGCGGGGAGAGTCTACCAGACTTGAGAAGTCGCCCTGGGCAGAGGCAGGAACTCCCAAGCCGAGAACTTCTCCCGTGGCATACCAGACGCTAGATCTGGAAGCAAGCTTGACCGGGGGAAACATGAAGGATGTCTTCCCAAGTTGCTTTTTGGACTGCAACCACTCTCCCAGTACCCTTAAAGCTCTCTTGGACGAGCGAGCGAGTACGAGCTTCGTAAAGGCAGGTGCTGCTGACTGCATGCCTAAAGCGAACTCAGAGGGAGGCGAGCGTGGTGCTGCAGACACAAACTGATCCGGATATAAATCCTTGAACAGCGCAAGCACTTTCCTAAAGTCTAAGGAGGGAGGCGTGGTCTTGGGTTCGTCGATGTCCGAGTGTTGGTCGTCAAGATGTGCAGCTTCGTCATCATCAGAGAGTCCCTCGTCTGAATGTTGAGGAGGAAGAGGCAACGGAGTAGGTAAAAGCTGAACGGCTGAGTCCGGCAGCACGGGTGCATGCGTAGCTGCACTGGACCCAACGTCATGCCACTGTTGGTCAGTCTGAGAACTGGCAACAACCATAGCTGAGTGGGTGCGCAAAGCGTCTACTCCCGACTGTGGACGGATAGCGGAGACCACCGTGGGTTGCGGAGGCTGACGCACCGCGTCAAAACACGGCAGCTTAACTCCACCCTCCTGTTGTTGTGGTAGCACACGAACGTCAACGGAGGGTTCCGTGCGTCTGTGAACGTCAGCATGCGTCTGGCAGGGTCGACTGCGCATGGGTGGAGGAGCTCTCACAGCTGGAGTGTGGGAGCAGGCAGCCTCAGCGTCTGCTGGGCGCACAACCGTGGTAGGTTGTAGGCTAACGGGTGCAGCGTCAACCTTCTCCGCACGATACTCCTGCATAACCGCAGCTAACTGAGTCTGCATAGACTGCAGCAAAGACCACTTAGGGTCTACAACAGCTGGTGCGGCAACAGACGGAGTTACTGCCTGTTGCGGTACCACTTTGCCTCTCTTAAGAGGTGTGCAGTCGTCGGAGGACTGCAGCGAGTCCGAACTGACCCAGTAGCTACACCTGGGCCGTTGGACTTGCTCGGAAGGGACCTTGCGTTTAAGAGGCCGTGAGACCTTGGTCCATCGTTTCTGGCGTGAAACCTCTTCCGCAGACGAGGAATGAACGGGCTCACTCGTCTTCTTGTGGGTGGGACGATCTAGGCAAGATACGTCCGAAACCACGGAGGGAACGTCTGTCCGCTGATTAAAGCCTGTCGAACCCTTTGGTCGTACGACATTGCTTCTCCCCTGGGCTTGGGAGCTTGCAAGAGGTCCCGGACTGGGAGGACGACAGGCACGAACAGACGCACCCTCATGAGAAACACTGACACTTTTCACTGCACTAACACTCACTTCACTTCCCACTGCACTTTTACCTTTCAACTCCCTGACGTCAGCCATGAGTTGATTGCGGTCATTCGCCAATGACTCGACTCTCTCACCTAGAGCCTGGATGGCACGCATCATATCTGCCATCGAAGGTTGATGAGAGCTAGCAGGGGGGTCGGGTGCAACCACTACAGGGGAAGGAATAGGTTGTGGGGCATGGGGAGAGGAAAAATCCATAGAGCGAGACGAACTCCTCCTGATCCTATCCTTCTCTAGCCTACGTGCATATTTCAGGAATTCTTGAAAATCGAATTCCGAAAGCCCAACGCATTCCTCACATCGATCTTCCAATTGACAGGCTTTACCCCTACAATTGGAACAAACGGTGTGCGGATCGATAGAGGCCTTCGGAAGACGCCTTGAACAGTCCCTAGCGCTACACTTCCTGTACTTGGGGACTTGATAAGGGTCAGACATCTTGAATTAGTCAAAGGGGGGAATTCAAAATCTATCCAAGTCGTCAACAAATAATCCTAAATCCAATAAAAGAATGCAAGGAAGTATTGAAGATAACTTCTGCACAGCGATAGCTAATAACCAGAAATGAATACTTCACCAAATAACGTGAAAATCAATCCAGAAAACAACAGCGTATTTAGTAGGTCTTGCCGGTGGCACGACAGAGAGAAAATTGGTTCTGTGTTGACATGGAGTACTTGAGTACCTGCTCGACAGATGGCGCTGTTGATGTACACCCCCACCTGTATAGCGATCGCTGGCGTATTTCGTCCTTAGGTTTTTCTGTCGGGCAGCAGAGCTGACAGCTATATGATCACCGGGTAAGTATATTGAAAAATTCCTTTTGTCCAGGATAAAACAGGCTGATAGGGGTACTGAGTTGTCTTCTGTTTATCTTATCATTTCCACAGTTAGATGGCAGAGGGGCTGTGAAAAATACCTCCTTGCTTGTTTATGTAAGCCACTACCATTGTGTTGTCACTCATCAGCACCATGGTGTGTCCTGAAAGGAGCTGATTGAACTTCTTGAGGGCCAGAAAGGCTACCCTTACTTCCAGGAGGCTTATATGGCACTGTCGCTCAGACTTGAACCAGAGCCCAGAGGCTGTGTGGTGCAACAGGTGAGCACCCCACCCTTCTTTTGATGCATCTGTCAAGAGCATCAATTCTGGGGGAGGAGAAAGTCTACTCCCACTAACCTGAGAAGGATGGCATCTGACACCCACCAACTCAAGTCTCTCTTTTGCTCTGACCCTATTGGAACCAAGTTCTTTCCGCCAAGGCCAAAATATCTTTAGCTGCCACTGGAGAGAACGAGTTCACAGATAAGCCTTGGGTACCAGTTGCTCCAAGGAGGATAGGTGTCCCAGCAACCTCAGCCACCGATGTGCTGGTAGCATGTCTAGCAACAGATATGGGAAAGCTACCTCTTTCAGTCTCTCTATTCTTTCTTAGGTTGGAAAGACTTTGCATAGTTTAGTGCCTATCCTTATCCCTAGATATACCAGATCTTGAGAAGGTTGCAGTGGAGACTTCTCGTGATTTACCATGATCCCCAGATTGGGGCACAACTTGAGAAGTCTGTCTCAATGGAGAAGAAGGGTCTCCCTTGAGTCTGCAAGAATCAGCCAATCGTCTAGATAATGAAGGAGATGAATGCCATTCTTGTGTGCCCAGGTGGATACTAGGGAAAACACCAGTGTGAACACCTGAGGTGCTGTAGACAGGCAAAAACGTAGCACTTTGAATTGGTATATTTTGTTTAAAGTTAACCTTGGGTACTTCTCTGATGGTGGATGAATTGGGATCTGGAAGTAAGAGTCCTTGAGAGCCAGAGTTATCATGAAGTCTTTCCATCTGACTGTCTGTACTGTTTTCATTTTGAATGGGTTTGTTGGACAAACTCGTTCAAGACTGAGAGGTCTATGACTGGTTTACAGCCTCCAGATGCCTTCTTCACAAGAAGAGTAGACTCTAGAAGCCTGGGGAGTTGTCTAGGACCTCTTAGAAACTGTCCTTCTCCAGCATAGAGCACATAGGAACTCGACATCGCTAGATGTATGGGACGTGGTATCCCTTTCTGAGGACAGAGACCATCCAAGGTTTGGCCCCATGGAACATTCACCACTGCCACCTGCTCTGTAGGCATCCTCCCACCAGTGGACTGGTAGAAGGAATGCCCCTCTAGTGGAAACGGCCATGCTTTCCTCTCTCTGCTTCTCTACCCATGGAGCCTCTTGCATAAAAGGGCAGCTTAAAAGCTGCCTGCTTAGGTGGTTGCAACCCTTTCTTAAGTCCCCGGAGCTTAATGATCACTGCAGCAGTGGTGCCAAGGAGTAAGGGCGAAAAGTCATTGCCCAATCAAGGAAGGAGTCCTGGCTCGCCTTCCTCCATCTCTCATCAACTGCCTCAATGTCCTCAATGTTTAAGAGGGAGGGGCAATCCATTGAGGAGATGCAAAGCTTTATATCTTCTCTCCTAGGCACATGCTTCTGGAATTTTGAGACTACAGTACAGCATCCAGTTGTCTCAAAACCCAGTTGATCCACTGGATGAGGATGTTGTGAGTGAGGAACTCCACAGTCCTGGCACTTGAAAGAAGGAAACCAGACATTGCCTCCTTCTCCTGGTTAGTGGGGAAGTCTTCATTCTTAAACTGCTACCCCACCGACCCCAAACAGTAATCCAACCATGAAATGGTCCCCAAAGAACACTTTGTAACCCGCATAATGTTTGCGGCATCTGCTGCAGATAAAGCCACCCTCAAGGAAGCAAGCTTTTCCAGAGACATATTCTGGATTAAGGCTAAGATACCTGGATCTAGTGGAAGAGATGACAGATCATCGTTGATGATTTCGTAGTACTTCCTCTGTCGCACATACAGCGGAGGAAGCAAGCAAGATGAATTTATAGACCTGAGGGACTGTAAGACTCCAACCACTTAGGTGTAAGCTCTCTTCCTGGCACCCTTGACCCCCTTAGACCAAAGCAAGGCTACCTTAGTCTTAGTGGGCCTGGGGGTATCATAGAAAAGGTTCAGGACAGTGTCCTTTCCCTCAGATGGAAGTTGATCTGATTCCAACAAGGAGTTGATCTCCAAGATGCACAAAAGTCCCTGCAGAAAGACATGATCTGAGTCCTTCTGCTCCATGGGGGATATCTTAAGGCTGGCAGATACAGGTAGCCTACCATCAGTGTGTTCTGGGCTGTCATCAAATGAATCTTCATCCCCAGAGCTCACATCCATAGGAGCCCAGTCAGGGTCAAGGTTGTCAACTGTTCTCTGAACAGAGGCCCAAGACCTCAGATGGAGGCTGCTGTGTTCCAGTCTTACAGAGGTGGACCTGGAATCCGGAAGACCCATCCCCAGATTTGGTTGATAAGACGTTGAGCACCAGTCCTTTGGAATGGTCTTAGCATCCTTCCACTTATGCGGCTGAATGTTAAAGTCCGCAAGGAGAGAAGGATTCTCCTTCCTCACCGGTGCCTTGGATCTTATATCTTCGGAGGGCACGGGAGGAGGGGACTGAAAGTTTCGCCATTGGGGTGACCGGTGCCTGTCAATTTCAGTCTATCAGCTATAGTTGTCCATGAATGAGACGTCTCTAGTAGATCTCAAGCCTCTGCTGGTCCTTGGATAGATGGAGTTCCCTGGGGGGAGTAGCTACCTAGTGACCTCATTTCCTCTTCTGCAGTGTGATGGGTATGATAAGTAGCCTTTTCCATTCAGGGTCACGGCTGGTATTAGATGTCTTGATATTAATGTGCTGCTGGTACCTAGATGACCGCTGAGGGGAAGGAAGGCGGGGCACTGCTGGAGGAGGAATCTGCTTAGCAGCAGTGTTACTGTGCCTTGAGTCAGTTGGGGGACTATTCCTCCGCAAGGAGTTTGAAACCTCTAAAAGGATGGCCAGAGTACCCAGGCAGGGTACCATTGGAGAATCGGGGGTCGGACCTGAGACTGCCTGCACCAGGTCAGCAAACCGTGATGTGTCCTTCAAAAACGTGACAGCATTCAAAGGAGGGCCACTAGAGTCTTTCCTAGGTCTTGATGGAGTGCCTAGGAAAGGATGAGCATAACCAGCAACCTTTTTACTCAAGGTCAATCATCCAAGACTGTAAACTTCCCTGCTTCCCCTATAAAAAAGGGAGGCTTACGCTCAAAAATGATCCCAGATTTCCAGTTTTTGATATCCAGCCCATTGAGCGTGCTTCGGCTGAAGCTCTGCGAAATTTGGAAGGCAAACACCCTGTTGTGCCATAGCCTTCTTTGCTGCACATGAGCACTGACTCTTATGACAAGGACTTTGCTTCTGAGTTCTCTACATACTCCTCTAGGAGTGAGGGAAGTAGTTTCTTGGGCTATAGCCCAGTTGATCATACTGCTTTAGATAACCAAGCGAAGAGAGCTCCTGTTTCTATTCATGTTTCGGTCCCGAAAGACCTTATCTAAGACGTGTGAGGTTAAATAGCGTCGCCAACATAGAAAGCGTGAAACTTAGAGAAATGAGGCTTCAACTGTGAATGTCAAGCCTACAGGCTCATGAGCCCGACCAGAAAGCAAACAAGAGGCACTCCAACTACATGCGCGCGACCCTCGGCTGCAAGAACGAGATCCTCAGGAGCGTGAGCTGTTCAATTACAGCATATACAACTTCCATCACAAGAGCAGACACCTCTTCAAAGAATAGTCCATGCTAAAAAGAGGAGGCATTTCCTCTCAAAGTTTTCTTTGTGAGGAAAACTAAAAAGCGAACGGCTCAGTCGGGTGAACGACCAGTCCCTTTTCCTCCATTCTAAGGGTTGAAATAGACAGCAAGAAGGAGCACCAACTCGAGAACTCTTCGGAGTTCCTAGTCATTCCCACTAGGGACTATAAAGAGATGTCACGCCCTAAGATGGGAAAGGCTCTTCGGAGTTACAAATTGATCCTCTACATGTCAAGAAAGGGGAGCCACATCCTGAGAATCCTAGACTAGAGCTGCCAAGGTTTATTGGTAAATATAGAGTTTCTCCAATAGAGAACGTATATCGGAGAGGGCCAAAATCAATCCAAGAGACATGGCCATCAAAATCAACCGAAGAACCATCACCACAATCTTATCAAAACTCTAAGTTCCAAGATGAGATGGAACCTCATCCCAATGAATGTCCTGTAACTCCTTATATGTCTCTCCCTTTACCAAGGTGGAGAAAGACAGTGCCTTCTACAAGAGACTGTATAGTTTGGCGATCAGGCATTTCTGCCTCCCCTGAGCCAGCCGAGATTTCCCATGTTGTCGATTCGCCAGGTCCTGATGTCGAGAGACCTTTTTATGTCTACCTCTACTGAGCTGGAGGAAGAGTCTTCTTTCCCGATGTGATGCTCCAAAACCGCCCTTCTCGGGAAGGCAGAGATCCATCGACTTGCTTCTCAAGAAAGCACACACCTCAAAGCATCATCTCAAGTTGCCATGATCGCGTCAGACTGAGAAGACTATCCAGAAGCTGGACGCACAATTTTCTGCAACAACAGAGTTTCTCAAAGTTATATCCTCCTGTCTTCCCAAAACAGAGGAAGTTTTACGTAACAGAGGGAGCTCATCCTTAGCCACTCCCCTTAGGCCCTGAGGTAGCTACTCTAACCCTAGGGATGTCAGCAGAAAGGCTTGCACAACAACCATTAGCTTTCTCGGCCCCAGAGCCCATGAATATGAAGGCAGCAGCAATGTTAGTTCTTGAGGCCTCTTCTTGGTTGGACCACTAGTCTAGCACATTAATCATACAGGTATTTTGTAGAATCCTCGAATCAGGTATATTTTGAGATACCTTTTCAGGTGCGAAGGCAATGAAGTTCTTGTTAAGCCAGGCTACTTACCAATGGAGCAACTGGGTACTGAAGCGCAAGGACGCAGTGGTCAACAAGTTCGTCAAGCACATGGCCTTCAAAGACTATGATTTTGAAAAACACCTCACTGACACATAGTGCTTCTCTCTTTCCCAAGGATTAAGTGGATGCGGGAGTGGGAAAAGGCAAGATAAGCCTCCTCCTTCAGGAAGGTCACAACCTTTTAACAACCATAATATTTTACAGTGCCTCCTAAACACAAGAACTCACCCCATAGGCAGCCACCTGTAAGAGAGAGGCACAACAATGAAAATTACCAGTTCATGAGATCAACTGACCAGAAGCAGCCTTTTTGCTGAAGTCATCAAGCCAAATGAGGGCGCGGTCAACGAGGACCTTGTTTGGAGGGTGATCCCCCCATTGCACTACCTGTGGGGGGATGCATGTCAATGTATGTGAATGTGTTTAGGGCCTTCCGGGACTGGTAGACACTGAAAGAGCAAAGGGCGGGACCCCTCCCCTTTATACTTGGCAACAGAAGAATACTTCTTTTGATGGCACACAAGCGGCATCCAAGGAAAACCATCTTTCTTAAGCTCATGTTGTCAGCCACACACAAGAGATAGGACAGCAACCGAGATGCTGCTCGACAGGAGAAAATATGTTGGTTGAAGGCAGGTAATACATGAAACTGTAACACAAATACAGTTACAGTATCAAAAACCAATGCATATCCTTGCTTCTTCCATAAATATCCCTCAAACATGAATGAAACACAATTCATTCAAACTGCAAGAAAATGCAAAAGATTAAAGCAGCCAGATGTGGACCCCGAGAAGTATGTCAGTACTATTGAGCAACCAAAGTCAAAGTGAAAGTAGTGCTACCTATTGGGTGGGTGGGGTCTACCGACCAACTATTAACCAGCTGTGTTTACTTCGTTAAAAAGCTTAAGGTTTGTATTATGCATAGGAACAAAGTAATCAGCCTTACACTTGCTTTAGTCTGCTTGATTGTTGCAAAAATAAGAGCTGTGAGGCTGGAACATTGTATGATAAATTCTAGGTAAGCATAAAAAAGAAATCTTGTTACTAAAAAGTATAATTTTTTCATTAAAAAATCATTACAGATATGCTGGAAAAATTAAGATTTGCTTTGTTCTAGATGGTTATACAGTATCAATAATCATTGTTACATTAACCTTTCCTTGTTTACTACAATTTGAAAAACTTCAAGTTATGTTTTGGCATTCCTGTAACATGGCAAGTGGTACATGGTTCGCTATGCATATTGATCAAGTGGGCGAGTATTTTCCTACACAAAAGTTCAGTGATCCAACTACCTACACATTATCCCAAAATAGGCTATAATATCTCTCCATGTTAGATTAAGACATATAATTGCAAATAAGGTCTGTGGGGCTAGCCAGAACAAAAAAGAATATAAATTCATTACTACAAAAATCAAATAAAATCTGAGAACATACATTGTCATAAATGATACGGCTTCAAGTCAGTTAAGGAAACAGGGTGGATGAACTCATCCCCAAAATAAGTTAGGATCCACCACTCTAGGTTAGGTTAAGTCACTGTTATAAAAAAACGTAGGGGTGCATGTACGATAGCGGCCACCTGTATGTATTATTATGGCTAACTTAGTATACGGCAGTGTAAGGGGGGGGTCGCAGGAGGGGCGTTAGCCCCTTGTTGGGTAAGTAGGTAAGGACACGTCTTGTAGATTAGGTTGGGGGGAAAGTTTAGGTTAGATGACGTCCATTTTTAATCCACGTGGGAGGAACTAGCCACTGATATACAAAGGCTCCAAAAAGTAAAACGGTAACATAAGATATTCTATCCTGACCAAACTTACCCTAACCTAAACTAACTAAAAGAGAAATTATATGATATACCTAACGTGTCAAAAACTATCCGATGTGTTCTTACCGTAGGGATTCCAGGTTCCTCGTCGCTCACTCAACGCTACCAATGTGGGCCCACTACTAAACGTCTAGCTGCAAAGCGCTACAATCTGCAGGAAGTTCATTATCATTAGCTACCTCCTACAGAGACGGCACATCTTGCATACTTTTATTTGTAACTTTTATAGTTTCTCTAATATATTGGGAAACCTCTTTGGTTGGCTATTCTCATTTCAGAGTATATGTATAGTCAATTTTTTTTAGTGAGGCAGATTTGCACCGACTCGCAGGGGTGCCCATATAGCTCGGAAAAGTTTCCTGATAGCTGATTGGTCGGAAGTATCCGGACAAAAATACTTCCAACCAATCAGCTATCAGAGAACTTTTCTGAGCTAAAAGGGCACCTTCCTGCAAGTCAGTGCAAATCTGCCTCACTAAAAAAATTGATTATAGTTGATAGGGATGGGTGAATCTTTCTAGCATTAGTTTAAAAACCTCATATTTCTTCAAGATAACTGTTACAATAAAGGGTATCCTATCGCAATCACAGAAGATAGTACTCACTGGCAAACTGACAAAAACAGACGATTAATTTTGATAATGATATTGACATTAATAATTTTAATAATAATTTTAATCATTCTAATTTTAATGGCTTTAATAATAATTTCAATAATGATTTTAATAATATTAATGATAATCTTATTTATGTTAACAATAATTTTTATAAATTTTAATGATAATAATAGGAAGTTTATTTATCTTAATAATTTTAATCAAAAACAAGAAATATTATGATCTAGTGTTACTTTGCCAAGAAGAAAGTTGGTTAGGAAACCAATAAAGGTATGAGGCTGAACCTCAGGGTAAGCTAAAGATTCGGCCGTTTAGATGGGGGCTGGCCGGTAGATAGAATAAGACTCCTTGCTTAGTTAGGTTTAGAACCTCAATCGTAACTTTCTGAATTTTAAAATGTATGAAATTTAAAATAGTTCAAAGTACCGATTAATAAACTTATGTTCATTATAAAGTGTTATAGTAAATATTTACTAACACTTTCATCATTGACTCTAATTTCCTCCTCTAAAGCTAAATAAATGTTCTTTTGTATATCTTTTTCATTGTTATTTCTAACATTTTCCAAGTCTACCATATTCAATTCGGTCTTTATTAATATGACAGCTTCTTCCTTAGCGCCAAATTCACATACATAAATGTAATATTTTCTTCAATTGTCATTTACAAACTTCGACTTGGTCATTCCTGCTTTCTTTCCTTCTATTTTTCTTTTAATTTCACTTGTCACCATACATTTTATTTCTTTCTCCATGAAAACAAAAAGTGAAGAATACTGTATTTAAGAATAACAAAACATAGATGATAGAGGCAGAACAGGTCACAGTAGTAGTACCCATAAAGGTGTTCTTTGGAGTAAACGATTAAGAATCTGGAACCTGGAATTTCCTGGAACCATAAATGGATTATGGACGGTTAAGTTAATAAGTTATACTTGCCAGCAATGTCCAATCTCATATTCTGTTACTGTATTCTAGTTTTGCCTCTATTTTGATTAAGCTAAACCTACGGTTTCCTTTTTCTGAGTAGCATTCTCGTGAATATTTATATTTCTTTATTTCTTAGCCTTATTTCTTTGGATTGATGCTAAAACTAAGTTTCTTAAGTTATTATATATTACTCTATATATGCTACTACTGGGGAATATTATATAATGTACATATATCAGGGTGTTTCTAGCCAAGATTATTATCTTCTTACTTATAGTATTATTATTATTATTATTATTATTATTATTATTATTATTATTATTATTATTATTATTATTATTATTGGCTAAGCTACAACCAGAGTTGGAAAAGCAGGATGCTATAAGCCCAGGGGCCCCAACATGGAAAGTAGCCCAGTGAGGAAAATAAACAAGGAAAAAAAAAATATTTCAAGAACAGTAACAACATTAAAATACATATACCCTATATAAACTATAAAAACTTAAACAATACAAGAGGAAGAGAAATTAGATAGAATAGTGTGCCCAAGTGTACCCTCAAGCAAGAGAACTCTAACCCAAGACAGTGGGAGCCTATGGTACAGAGGCTATGGCATTTCCCGAGACTAGAGAACAATGGTTTAATTTTGGAGTGTCCTTCTCCTAGAGGAGCTGCTTACTGTAGTTAAATTGTCTCATCTACCCTTACCAAGACGAAAGTAGTCACTGAACAATTATAGTGCAGTAATTAACCCCTTAAGCAAAGAAGCATTGTTTGGTAATCTCAGTGTTGTCAGGTGTATGAGGACAGATGGAGAATCTTTAAAGAATAGGCCAGACTATTTGGTGTATGTGTAGGCAAAGGGAAAGTGAACCGTAACCAGAGAGAAGGATCCAATGTTGGACTGTCTGGCCAGTCAAAGGACCCCGTAACTCTATAGCGGTAGTATCTCAACGCGTGGCTGGTGCCCTGGCCGACCTACTACCTTATAATCTTGTAACAATTGAGCATAATGTTGAAAAAAAAAATGGTCCGTGTCTAACATTTCCTTCTTTCTCCATTTCTGTATATCCAACATGACTCATAATTATTGTTTTACCTCTCTCGTTTATTTTCTTGGTATAATCTTTATCTACCATCTTACACAAACCTTTAATAAAACATTTCACTGCATCCTCAAAGTATATATATATATATATATATATATATATATATATATATATATATATATATATATATATATATATATATATATATATATATATGAGCTCCCTAAGTAATTATTATAATCTAAAACAACATTGAGTGTTATAAAGGGATTGGCTGTTGATATACCCACAATCTCTCCACACTGAAATCTGCCAATATTGTCATTAATTTCATCCTTAATTTTCATTAACCTTAGTTTCTCAAACATCTTACTGTGTTCGTAACAGATAGTCATCGGTTACTGTCTATATCTAATCTGCTTCCTTTAGAATTGTCTGCTGATTATATTTCTAATTCATCCCATTCTTCTGGTATAAATATTCCTTTTTTTTTCTATTTAATTCCTAACTTCTTTCACGCCAATCTTCATTTCATGCTCTACGTTTTTCATAATTCTTTTGCTAATTTCTTGTTTCTTGTTTGGCTCCTGTATTCCCTTTTTCAGTTTTTCAGGTATAGTATTATTTCATCTGCTTCTTGTTGAGTTGTCTTTATCTGCAGATCTGCAGTTGGGAAGGAAATTTGTAATTGCAAATTATTTGATGAGGAAGGAAAAAATTTGACGCACTTCTTATTACAATGCGAAAAATATCACAAGACATTATCATATTTGACTTTTGAAATCAAACTCAAAATTGAAAGAAGACAATATCAAGTCTGCTACTGTTTAAGACAGAGGACGAGGAAAACGTGTTTAAATGGAGAAATATAAATTGTGGAAAGCCAGGAAAGATGAAAGATAAATTAAACAATTCTAAAACAGCATTGGTAAAAGCGGTCTATTAAACTTCCCATTCATGATCTCGATATTAATCTCTGGCGCTGTCGTTCAATTAGTTCATTATGCATGTTACATAAGACTTTTCCTAATTCTGACCCTCCATTATATACAGATCATCCCGGACAGTATCACCCTGTTCGTAATTCTAATTATGCAGTTAATTTTAATAGTCTTGTATTCTACAACATGAGGCTCAATACTACACAGTATTCTTAAAATTTTATTCTAGCTGTAACCAAATTGTGGAATGATCTTCCTAAAAGGATAGTTGAATTAGTAGAACTTTAAAAGTTCAAACTTGCAGAAAATATTTTTATGATGAAGAGACAAATAAGTATCTCTTTATTGTTTATATATGAAAGGTCTGTTTTAATGTTATTTTTCTTAAAATGTTTCATTTTAATTGTGCATTACTTCTCATATAATTTATCAATTTCCTTATTTCCTTTCCTCATTGGACTAATTTTCCATGTTGGGGTCCTTGGGCTTATATCAACCTGCTTTTCCAACAAGGGTTATAGCTTAGATAATAATAATAAGTATAATAATAATAACAATAATAATAATAATAATAATAATAATAATAATAATAATAATAATAATAATAATCAGGTTCAGATTCAAGTCGAGGTTTCGCCTTTGCATCGGTGCATCTTATGTCTTTTAGTTTTGTGTGTTCCTTATTTTCAATATTTTTATTCTCTTTTCATCCACATTGGTTGTAGTAAACTTTTCTTAATTTTAATATTTTCTTCACAAAATAAGGAATTTTCCAACTGTTTGTGCACTATTGTTTTTGTATGGTTGTTGGAGCTCTATTGATTTTCTTCGTATATCACGATACTGTGGACAATATAACATGAAGTGGTTAACATTCTCATATACATCACAGAATACACAGTTTATAGGTCCACTTTGGTGTCTGTTTTTTTTTTTTTTATATTTAACCCCAATGGGTTTGTCCTTTCTCTGAATAGTAAAATTGATGAAAATGTGTTGTCACAGTCACACACTTCCTAACTGGGTTGCCGTTACAAAGGTAACATTGCAGCCCAATATTACTGTGAACGGGTCTGGCAAGTGGAAAAGTCAACGTGACTGAGGTTGTTAACTTTCCTTGTGATTTATTTCCTTTTTTATAGAAGTAAAGTCTTGGATATTAGGTGGGGTAAGTTACTCTAATTACTTGTAAGTGTTTAATCTCGTTATAGTTATGCCAAGAAGTTCTAGACGTTATAATGACTACCGGGAAGTTTACCCTGACCAGCCTTTCTTTATTTAACGAATTTTTGCCTTATTTAATGTACCTTCAGAAACATGTAGCACTGAATGTTAAAGAAAATAATCACCTAGATGAAAAGAGCACGCTAAAAGCTACATAAGAAGTATAGTCATTATATGAGAGATTGAACAAGGTGTAAATAAATGAGCTTGATAAATTGGGCGAATTATAGTTACAGACGGAACAACATTTTTAGACAAGAAAATAATTTTTCCTGCAGTAAATAATGTGCTTTCACTGAATTTTACCCACATTTCAATAACCTATAAACCGAAATCCTGTTAGACCATCTAAGAACCTGAATATTTTTTAGAAATCTAATGGTTTTTGCTCGGCCATGCTCTCGCAGAGAAAGAAAACATCAAGCTCCTATATACTGGCAAGCAGTACATGCTGAGCTGCTGCGCACGCTAACCTCATTGATTATTTTTTCTTAGATAATTAGGTTTTTATTTGTAGTGAAAATAAGCATCTTTTTTAAAGAATATGGATGCTTTTCTATGGGATACCTCTGTCTCTTAGTAAAAAGGCTTTTTCCGTCCGTAATTATGATAAAACCAATAAATTTTACCTTTAATTTTTCCAAAGTCTGGAGAGATGTTTCTTTTACGGTAATGTTTACCTTTAATGTGCCCTTTACCTCACTTTCTTACGCAGACACGAACAGTTCCAATAACAGATTATTGGCTGATAGGTCAAGCATCCTTATAACATACGATGGTGTAATGGATTTCATAACCAATTACAAACGGCTTCAGTCGAAAACCAAGTTTGTTCCGTAACTGGAATACAAACCACGCTATTTAAAGTGGGTAATTACTTTCGCATAACTGAAAGGACGAGCCATAAAATTTTAACGAGGGATTATTACCCCACCGCTAGTTAGCGGGGGGTAGGGAGGGTAGTTAGCTACCCTCCCCCCTCACACACCTGTGTTGTAGCTCCTCTTTTACTTTGGCTCGGGTGGTGATCGGACGTGTCCGCTTTCACCCTCGCCTCTTTGACAGCCATTAATCATTGCTTTTTCTTTCTTTTTCTCAGTGTTGTGAAGTTGGCCTCTGCAATGCGGAAGTGCCCTGGGTTACCTGACCGCCCTTGTGGGACCTTCATGTCTTCCATCGAGACGGATCCTCACACCTTATGCCCTTATTGTAGGGGTCAGCGGTGTGAAAGTGATAATGTTTGTATGGAATGTAGGGAGTGGCCTACCTCCCAGTGAGAGAGGTTTTCTCGGCGCTGGAAGAAGAAGTCCAGACGGGATATTTCTCCTTCAAAGGTTTCTTTGAAAAAGGAAAATCCTAAGGACTCTTCTTCCGTAGCCCAAACCTCCTACGAAGCTCCCACTCGGTCGGCCTCTCGTGAGAGGCCGTCGAGTGGTAGCGTAGGCCGTACTGTTGTTGACCGATCTCGGGTTTTGGGAGAGGGAGTTGCCTCCCATAGCGAGGCAGCTCCTCTTTCTCCCTCGGGGGAGGATTTAATTATTTCTCCTGTTAATAATGATCCTTTGCAGCTTTGGGCTTCCTTGGGGCTTCAGGGTTCGCCCTCCAAGGAAGCCCTGTTTGACATGATCAGGTTGGGAGCAGCTGTCAAACAGTCCCCGGCGGTAGCAGAGGTTGACCCTCTGTCTATTGTCGAGGCTGTTGTGGCAGACGCTTCCAATGAGAGTGTTCAAACCCCTGCTCCTGTTGTAGCTGAAGGCTTAGCTCCCCCCTCCGAACATCCTTCGAGGGAGGATCTAAGTCCAACGGTCTCTCCTGCGGGTGTTTCTTCCCCCCGGGAGAGTTCACTGACAGAGACTCCTCTTTGGAGGACTGCCAATGGTTTGCCTGCTGCCCCCAGAGGACGCATCCGACGTAAGGCTCGCCTTCCTCTTCATCGCCGAGGTCTTCCTTCTCCTCACAAGGGTGTTAGGAGGCACCTCTTCGGATCTTCATCCTCGCAGTCCCCCGCAGAGGAACCTCGTCCTTCAGCTACCGTTCCTGCTACTTCATTGGACCTGGACCTCTCCGCAGATCGTTCGCAATCTCCTACGCCTGCCAGACCTGCTGACCTGCCTTCACCTTTCCTGGCTGCTGACGCGGTGTGGGCGCCCACACATCCCGTTTTCAAACGGGCACCGGTCCCTTCGGGGCAAAAGGGGCTTTCACACATTGTGTGTAAGTCCCTTAAGCGCCAGGTTTCCCCTGTGCGCCAACGTTCTCCTGGGCGCCCGTGCACTACTGCGCGCAAGCGCTCACTGGTTGCTGCCCCATCTCGTCAGCGCTCTCCTGCACGCCCACTAGCTCCTGCACGCCCACAATCTCCTGTTCGCCCTGCAGTTCCGGAGACTACGCGCCCACGATCTCCTGCTCGCCAACGGATCTCTGCGCGCCCTCAGCCTGATACACGCCATGGACGCCCTCGATCTCCTGCTCGTCAGCGATCTCCTGCTCGTTAGCGATCTCCTGCAGGCCAGCGCTCTCCTGCTCGCCAGCGCTCTCCTGCTTGTCAGCGCTCTCCTGCTCGTCAGCGCTCTCCTGCTCGTCAGCGATCTCCTGCTCGTCATCGCTCGCCTGCTTGCCCTCGATCTTCGGATCAGGGCTCCAAGGAGAAATCTTCTTCCTCTCCTGCTCGCCAGCGCTCTCCTCCGCGATCGCCGACTCACCATCAGACCTCGCCTGCTCGCCATCCCTTGCCTACGCGCCCACGTGCCCACTGCCAGAACTTCGGTTCCTGACGAGCGCCATTCTGCACGCCCGCGCACTAGGGATATTCCCCCTGCACGCACGCGCCCTACGGCTTCGCCCTTACAGGTCCTTCATCATCCTGTGGCTGCACTCCATCCGAGGTCTCCGGAATGCGCACCAACGCGCCCACACGCCCCGTCACCTACGCGCCCTGACACCTAAGCGCCCTGTCGCCTGCGCGCCCACGAGCTCCTTCTCCTGCGCGCCCACGCGCTCTGATGCCTGCGCGCCCACGAGCTCCTTCTCCTGCGCGCCCACGCGCTCTGACGCCTGCGCGCCCACGAGCTCCTTCTCCTGCGCGCCATCGTTTGCCAACGCGCGAACTCTCCTACGCGCCCCCTCGCCTACGCGCCACCGCTCGCGTACGCGCCATCGCTCGCGTACGCGCCATCGCTCGCGTACGCGCCATCGCTCGCGTACGCGCCATCGCTCGCGTACGCGCCATCGCTCGCGTGTGCGTGCCAACGCTCGCCTGTGCGCCATCGCTCGCCTGCGCGCCATCGCTCGCCCGCGCGCGCGAGCAATTGCCTCCCGAGCTAGGCAATGGCCTATCACGCTCAGTACGATGCCCAGCGCGAACCACAGCGCCTGCCCACACAGGATCCGGCAGTACGCGTCAGGTCATCTTCATCGCGTCCCCCCCCCGTAAGAGCAGGACAGCGCGCCCAACGGAGGGAGGAAAATTTCCGGACAGGTCCAGGATCTTTTCTACAGCTTCTTCTTTTCAGGCAGACCCAGTTGTAGTTTCCACTCCTAGGGATCTTACGATCCCCTTCCCTCCAGAGGGTGTATCTGACAGCGCTGCTGTCAGTAGGCTCCCCTGGTTTGGGCCCTTGATCAGAGCGGTTGCGCAGGCTTTCAAGCCTGCTTTCTCTGAACTAGGCCTCAAATCAGCGGCTATCTCAGCCCCCCTGAAGAGGAAGAGAGGAGTGGACGACGTGGTTACTTCTCCAAGGGCGAAACTGGTTCTTCGGAAGCTGTCGAGGAAGGCTCCCTCCCCTCCCCAGACTTTCTCTCCATACCCCGTGGACGAGAGTTTTCCGTCCTCGGGATTCTCGTGAGGTGAGGCGTTCTCCCATCACACCAATGGGAGAAACCCCACCTCGCTCCGAGAAGTCTCCTCGGGTGGAGGCGGAGAAGAGCCCCCCACCATCTTTGTTGGAATCCTGCATCCCTCCCAGGAGGGAGTCGAAGGACTCCAAGACGGTCCTGAAATCTTCTTCAAGGATCAGACCAGAACCAGCTAAGCCCGCGGAGAACGTCCACGAGTCCCCCCCAAGAAGAGCCTTTGGGGACTGGAGACCTTGCTGCTAGTCCATCAGGAGGAGAGCTGCAGGAGATGGAGCATGCCTTTTGGCAAGTTTTGGCTCTGATGAGGAACCTTAACGGATTTTCGGATCCGGAGATTCCTCCTCGAAAGGGCAAGGACACGGTTCTGGACCGAGTCTCTGGTACTCAAAACCCCCCTAAAACCAGCGCGGCTTTGCCCTGGTCCCCGGGGGTCAAGAGTGCCAGAGATAAGGTCGAGAGCCAGGTCTCCGAGCTAGCCTCCTCCAGCCGTTCCAGCGCCGGAAACAAACTCCTCCCGCCTCCTCGTGTCCATCAAAGGAGGTACTTTGAAATCATCGAGGAGTCCTATTTAGCTCTTCCCCTCCACCACTCGGTGGAAGAGCTCTCCAGGGGAGTCCCTCTCGAGAGACTCTCCAACCGGCCAGTGTTGTTCTCGGCCTCGCAGATTCTCTGCCAGGAGAAGGTAGCGAAGTGTGCCATGCAGGCCACTTCGTGGCTGGATATCTGGCTAGGATCTCTTGGCATCCTGATACGATCCGAAGACTTGTCTAAGGAGAGTACCAGGAAGGCCTTGGAGACCTTCCTTCTTTCAGGCACTCGTACCATTGAGTTTCTGGCCCACCAAGTCTCGAACTTGTGGGTTAACACTATCCTGAAACGCTGTGATACGGTGTCTGAAAGATTCAACTCGAAGGTCCCCAACACCGAGGTCAGTAAGCTCAGACATTCCTCCCTTTTGGGGGAGTAGTCTGTTTGAGCCGAAAGATGTAGAACAGGCGGCTGAGAGGTGGAGGAAGTCCAACCAGGACTCCCTCCTCCAGAGGGCTTTAACATCAAAGCCCTATAAGCCTCCAACACCTCAACAACCTCGCCCTGCAAAGACGACAAAACCGGCAAATAGCAGCAAAGGCAGCGGTGTCCAAACAGCCCTTTCCCGTCAAAGACAGGAGAGGCAAGAAGTCCTCCAGGGGAGGCAAGAATCCTAGGGGGAGTGGCCGAGGCCACAAACGCTAGGATGTCCACCTGTGGGGGGATGCCTCCAAAGTTGCGCGAACAGGTGGCAGCAACTCGGGGCCGATTCCTGGACGATCTCCGTGATCAGCCAAGGATATCGCGTCCCGTTCATAACATCTCTTCCTCCCCTGACAGCGAATCCAGTGTCGTTGAGCTCTCTTGCCATGGGATCGGCAAGAGGGCAAGCCCTTTGGGCAGAAGTCAAGACCATGTTGAAGAAGGACGCTCTCCTCCGAGGGGTTGTCGACGGGTCCCCAGGCTTCTACAGTCGACTCTTTCTTGTAAAGAAGGCGTCTGGAGGCTGGAGACCAGTCATCGACCTCTCAGCTCTGAACAGGTTTGTCAAGCAGACCCCGTTCAGCATGGAGACGGCAGACACGGTCAGACTCGCAGTGAGACCGCGAGACTTCATGTGCACATTGGATCTGAAGGACGCGTACTTCCAGATCCCAATCCATCCGTCTTCAAGGAAGTACTTAAGATTCAGCCTAGACAACAAGATCTACCACTTCAGAGTGCTGTACTTCGGTCTCTCCACAGCACCTCAGGTTTTCACCAGTGTGTTCACCCTGATATCTTCGTGGGCACACAAGATCGGCATCCGTCTCCTCCGTTATCTGGACGATTGGCTGATCTTAGCAGACTCGGAGTTAACCCTTCTTCGACACTGAGACAAACTTCTGGGAATTTGCCAAGATCTAGGGATTATGGTAAATCTCGAGAAGTCTTCTCTGCTTCCTTCCCAAAGACTGGTATATCTAGGCATGATATTGGACACCAATCTCCACAGAGCCTTCCCATCAGACGACAGGATAGCAAGGCTGAGGAAGGTCGCAAGTCCTTTCCTCAGACGAGACGAACTCCCAGCCCAATCGTGGTTACGTCTCCTCGGCCATCTCTCATCCTTGGTCCGTCTAGTTCCCAACGGTCGCCTCAGAATGAGATCTCTGCAATGGCGACTCAAGTCCCGGTGGAGTCAAGGACACGATTCCCCGGACGTCTTGATCCCTATGGGTCTCGTGGAACAGACGGACCTTCAGTGGTGGGTGGCAGACGAGAACCTACGAAAGGGAGTGGATCTTCTCGTCCTCCCCCCATATAAATCTGCTAGAAATGAAGGCTGTTTTTCTGGCCCTTCAACAGTTCCAACAGCACCTGGCAGGTCACTCTGTGGTGGTGATGAGCGACAACACCACAGTAGTGGCTTACATCAACAAGCAGGGAGGTACCTTTTCAGAACAGCTATCCCAACTTGCAGTAGAGATACTGAGATGGACCGAAGTCCACTCGATTCCACTTTTGGCTCGCTTCATTCCGGGCAAAAGGAATGTGCTCGCCGACAGTCTGAGCAGAGCGTCTCAGATAGTGAGTACCGAGTGGTCTTTGGATCGTCAAGTAGCCAACAAAGTCCTGACTTTGTGGGGTTCCCCGATTGTGGATCTGTTCGCGACACCGTTGAATTTCAAACTTCCACTGTACTGTTCCCCAGTCCTGGACCCCAAGGCTCTCTGGCAAGATGCTTTCCAACAACGGTGGGACAACATCGACGTATACGCCTTTCCCCCGTTCTGTCTGATGAGGATGGTACTCAACAAGACCAGACTATCGGTCAACCTCTCGATGACTCTCATAGCTCCGCTGTGGCATCACGCGGAATGGTTCCCGGACCTTCTGCAACTCCTTACGAAGCCTCCGAGAGAACTCCCTCCATGACACGAGCTACTCAAACAACCACACGCCAACATCTTTCACAAATCCGTAGCTTTGCTTCGGCTTCACGCCTGGAGACTATCCAGCATCTCCTCGCAGAGAGAGGATTTTTGCAACAAGTTGCGGAAAGGATGTCTGGACACCTGTGAAAGTTATCTGCAGGAGTCTACCAGGCGAAGTGGAGAGTTTTCTGTGGTTGGTGTCGTGGAAGGGGTATCTCTCCACTCGATGCCACTATTCCAGCAATAGCGGAGTTCTTCATGTATTTGCAAGAAGAAATGCGCCTTTCATTCTCAGCAGTGAAAGGCTATCGCTCAGCCTTAAGTCTAGCCTTCAGGCTCAAAGGAGTGGACATTTCTTCTTCGCTAGAACTTTCCCTACTCATACGTAGTTATGAACTTACCTGCCCTCAGTCGGAAGTGAGACCTCCTCCATGGAACGTGGTTCGAGTCCTCAGGTCTCTTAAGAAACCTCCCTACGAACCATTACGCCAGGCTTCAGATCGCCACCTGACTTGGAAGACGGTGTTCCTACTAGCTTTGGCGTCAGCCAAGCGAGTTAGCAAACTTCATGGTCTCTGGTATGACATCGCCCATTCAAGGGGATGGGGGGAGGTGACGTTCAGCTTCGTCCCTGAGTTTATTGCCAAGACTCAGAATCCGGGAGTGCCGGATCCTCGGTTCGACTCCTTCCAGATTTCGAGTCTTCGTTCCGTAACAGATGACCCAGACCATCTCCTACTGTGCCCAGTAAGGAGTCTGAGGCTATACCTGAAGAGAACAGCTACAGTTCGTCCCCAAGTGCGGGCTTTGTTTGTCAGCACTGGGAGATCGAAGAGGAGGGTTACCAAGAACACCATCTCAGCATGGATTCGAAAGGCCATCCATCTGTCCCTGAATCCTGACAATCCTCCGTCACGTCGCCCTAGAGCTCATGATGTCAGGGGAGTAGCTACCTCCCTGGCCTTCAAGAAAAGCTTCTCAGTGACGCAGGTTCTGCAAGCAGGGGTGTGGAAGCGTCAAACGACCTTCACAGCCCACTACCTGCAAGACGTGACCCACAGGAGGCTCGATACATTCTCTATCAGCCTGTGGTGGCTGCACAACAGCTGGTTTAAACCTCAGGCTCCTTAATGGACAAGTAGCAGAGGGTTGAGGGCATTGTTACCCGGTTTTAGTCTGCATGAATGAAAAGGTATGCCTGGCCCTTATTCTTTTTTGCATCCTACCCTCTCTTGGGAAGGCAGCATCCTGGGTTCTCTGCACAGCTGACCTCAAACCTCTGCAGGTAAACCATGTTCCCTTGTGTTCTTAGTATTAAGTTAATACTGTCGCGTCCCCATACCCTGACAAGGTGGTATTGGGAGAATCCTAGCCTTAAGTTTCCATCTAAAGAATTTCAGGTCAACTTCCTAGGACAAGTCACACTTTTTTCCCTCACACACAACTTACGTAGGCCGCAGCCCTTGCATAGCAAGGTGCGAGCGAGGTGCAGGGACTCTTTATTGTTGAGTGCTGACACACTCAGATAATGAGTCCCCTGGCAAAGCCAAAATCTAGTATGGCTGGGACTTGTTCTACCCTTCCTAAGGGTTAAGTCACCCACTTTAAATAGGGTGGTTTGTATTCCAGTTACGGAACAAATGACAAATTTGTAGATAATTTGTATTTTTCCTAACTATACAAACCTTAGCTATTTAATCAAACTTGCCCGCCAACCCTGTCCCCCATGAAGTCCTACCTCTAAGCAAAAGTGGAGCTACAACACAGGTGTGTGAGGGGGGAGGGTAGCTAACTACCCTCCTTACCCCCCGCTAACTAGCGGTGGGGTAATAATCCCTCGTTAAAATTTTATGGCTCGTCCTTTCAGCTACGCGAAAGTTATTACCCACTTTAAATAGCTAAGGTTTGTATAGTTAGGAAAAATACAAATTATCTACGAATTTGTCATTTCACTATGATTTCAGCAAATTAATAAGTTACCTGTCCAGTGTCCATTAGTATACTCTACACGTTTAACTGAATACTTTGAGTTATAAAAGAACACCGGCATTTTGTCTTATTGCAGCTATGGCAAAGGAAATGTCTGGGTCTTTTGTCGTTAATTTGACAAAGACCGATTTCCTACGAGGTGTTTGCAGTGCAATGTGGGTTACAGTGTGTTTTATCATTATTTGTATAACGGTGGTACGTAAGTAGTGATTGAGTATGCGCTCAAAAACATGATTTAATTCATATACAAAAACATTGCAGTGTTGTGGAGCTATTTGTATGATCGACTACAGCAAAAATGTCCTTAGGTGTGAATGTTCTATAGTGACGAAAGGACGTCAGCGTAAGTGATGTTGTTTTAGTTTGCTCCGACACTACTACAAACCTACGCTATTTTTTAGGGATTATCTTTCGACAAAGCTGGAAGACTAGCCATTAAGACTTATTAGCGAGGTGGCAACTACCCAACCTGCTAGTTAGCGGGTGGGTAGTGGGGGTTGTCAGCTACCCCTCTTACTCGCACACCAGTGTATCCGAGCCACTTTTTCTTTTGGCCTTGAGGAGAATTGACATGTCTGCTCTCTGCTTTCTCAAAAGACTTTTGGCCATTGACTTTCAGGTTTTTTTCCTTTTCAGAAGTGTGTCTGCTTCTGCCGCCCTCATCCGGACTTGTCCAGTGCCTGAGGATGCTCTTGTGGGACCTTTTTGCCCTCTGTTGAGATCGGCCCTCATTCGTTGTGTCCGACATGCAGGGGATGCCATTGTGAACAAGGTAACACCTGCGAGGAGTGTAGGAAGTGGTTTGTCTCCCAGTAGGAGAGATATGGGCATCGGCGCAAGAAATCCAAGAGGGATTCTTTGCCTTCGGGGTCTTCCTTGAGTGCAAAGAAACCTTGGATATCTTCCTTGACCCCCGATCTCTTCCCGAAGCTCCTGCTCGCTCGATTTCTTCCGAGGGTCGATCGAGTAGGAGCATAGACCAGCTAACTCTAGGGCAACCTCGGGGATCCAGGGACATTGCTGCTTCCCCTAGAGGGGCAACTTCGACCCTGCCCTCGGGAGAGTTTTTCTCTTGCTGATGTGTTGCAGGTTTGGCCGTCGCTAGGTGTTGCTCGGCTGTCTTCTATGGACGTCTTGGTAGAATTTCTGCAGTGCCGGTCCCAGAAAAGACCTTCTCCGGCATCCTCTGAAGTGTAATTCCTTTCGCCAGCAGGTGCTGTGATTGACGCTCATGTTGTCTGCGAGGCCCATCTCTCACCTGCTCCTGCTAGTCCTACGCACAGACGAGACCAGTGCGCTGACTTGTCACCCCAACGGCGAGAGCGCTCGCCATCCCGTGATCACTTCGATCTCCAGGGACCGTAGTCCATTGCACTTGTTCAAATGTTTTCTCTCCTCTTCCGTCAGGAAAGAGCGCTCCAGCTCTAGAGACCGACAATCTTCTCACCATTCTACTGCTCGTGATTGTCACTAGTTGCTCGTGCTTGTCACACTGCTGATTGTCGTTCGCCAGCTCGTGATCGTCACACGCCTGCTCACCGTTCACCTGCTCCTGAATGCTTCACCGCCGCTCGCTATTCCCCAGCTCGTGATTACTGATCACCTTATGATCGCCGCTCTCCGGCTCGCCATTCCATCTCGGTTCTCTCCTAGGCTGTATCCTGGTAGACAACGCTCGCCAGCGCACTACTCTCCATCTTACCGATTGCTAGTTCGCCGATCTCCGGCGCGTCGCTCTTCCACGCATCGCTCTCCCACACGTTACTCCCCTACGCGTTGCTTGCCTACTCACTGATCATCAGTGCATGATCGTCACTCGCCGGCTTGTCTGGTTCCTTCTAGGAGGTGTCCTAGACCTGATCGCCATTCTACAGCAGGCTTACTATGTCCTGCGCACAATCTTGATATTTCTGTGTGTGAATCTCGTTTTTTCACATACGATTCATGCTCACCTGCGAGCTATCTAGGTTTGACACCCCGAGAAATAAGGGATGAGCCTTCTCGGCAGGTAGTAGCAGTTCGTGAGCAGTCTACACCACGCCAGGCTTCGCTTGCAAGAGGCGGACGGCCTATTTCCTTCCCTGAAGGGTTCAGGGAACCTCCAAATAGGTTTGCTTGTGTTGCTATCACTCCAGACCACCCCTGGAAGACCACGCAACAGGATCTTCAGATGCCTGTTTGGATTGACCAAGGTAAGCAGCCTTCTCCTCCTCAGTTCCAGGTGCCGAGAGAACGTTCCTCAAGGAAGCGATCTTCACCTATGGGCCTCCCCAAGGACACTCCTGACCTTTTGACTGTGGTGAAACCACCATCGTGTTTTGAAACCCTGGTTAAGTCTGTCTGGCAAGCTGTAGTGGATACAACTCAGCAGGGACAGAAGTTTGTCCGCCCTGCACAGCCTTCTAGGCAGAAATCAGCAGTCGCTTCAACCCCCAGGATTCCCATGGAAAAGTCTGTATCCTTTTCCTCCTCTTCTGCTTCTCCAACTGACCTTAGAAGGAACCAGTTTCTTTCAGGGCCTCGGACCCCCTTTGCCCATCATGAGACCCGCGGAGTTGCGAAAGAGACAGCTAACGTCCAGCAAGACTTCTCTTACCTGCAGTTGACCTGGGTCCTTATGACAAAGAAGAGGAAGAGGATGGCGGAACCAACTCCACCTCCTGTCTGACCTACACCATTCTCGTTCAAGCTGAGGCTTGTGATCCCCGTGGGAGATAACCCTTGTGCCTACGTTTCGGCCTTTTCCTATAGAGGTTGTACCACTGAAGCTTTGACCCATCCCTGGAAGACATGGAACCTCATGCAAGACAGATTCAGACCTTCTTTGCTGGGGGAATACCAGCTGTCTCACAGAGAGTCTAAGGACATCAAGACGGTGCTCAAGAACTCCAAGGAACACACAGCACCTCTCCTGCCAGAAAGAGCTAGAGGGTCCTCCCCTGTGGCAGGAATGTTAGAAATTGACTTTCCCTTGGTTGATGACCTCGACTCACTCCAGGCTCCTATGGGTGAGAGCTTGGAAGTGGATGATAACTACCTCTATAATGCTGCAAATCCTAACCCCTACAGCCCCTGGTCGAAGGGGTTGACATCAGACAGGAATAAGGCGTTCTCACAGATCGCCGGCTCTTCTAGCTTACTTAGAGGGGGCTTGTCCTCCAAATTCCTCCTGCCTTCATTCCTCCAGCAGAGGTCACAGACGAGCCCCTTGAAGCTTTGCTTCTTGATTCCTCCATAGAGGCTCTCTCGAGGGGAGTTTCATTCGAGGGGCTTTCTGGGGTCTCAGCCTCCTTTTCGGTGTCTGAGATTCTAAACATGGAGTCTTGTAATGCCAAACATCCATTACCTCCCACTACCTGTGTGAGTATACCTAAGTCCTGGGGTACTTTTACCCTTGTTCCTATGGTAGTTTCTCAATAGGTTTGTAGCCAGCCTAGCTCTCTCACAAGACAAGATGTATCTCCTCTAAGATAGCATTTCTTCTTTACATGCCGCTTCCAGGGAGTGGGGCGGCTAAAGAAGAGAAGAAGGTGGTTGCGCTTTGCAGCATTCCCCGCTTTTCATCTTCATCCAATAGAGTTCACATCTGTTCTTCCAACATTCTTGAGAACCCTGGCCTAGCGAACAGAAGTAGGTAGTTGTGGCCCTGTGAGATTTACTGGTCGTCAGATGCACATGAGCTTCATAAAAGAACAAAATTGCTTTACTGTAGGGTCTGTTACCAGATAAGAGGGTTCTCTTGTGACTGATTACCATTTACATTTGGTATAAGCCTAACCTAACACTTGTGATGTCTCCATGCTCAGATTGTTAGGAGGTTTGCATGATCAGGTGCTTTTGACATTTTCTGGGAAAGTTATACTAGCTGGATTTTGGTTCATATGGACTTCCTTCCCCCTAAGTATGAGTCTTTTATTAAAGGGCAATGGTTAGTATTCATGTAGGAACCAATCACAAATTTTTTAAGCAATTTGTATTTTCCATAAATATACAAATCTGAGTCCTTTAAGTCACACTTCTCACCTCAACTACCCTCAGGGCCAATGGCAAAAGTAAGCTTCTAGCCACCTGCTGGTAGTTATAACTACCTCGTTGAAATTTTAATGCCAATTCCACCTTCGCTGAAATCTCGTTTCTAAAGTTTATTAAAGAATTTAGGTCAGTATAGTTAAAAAAAAATACAAAAATATTTTTTTTTATTCTTAAACAAGTTGCCTGTGCCCCAGATACATTATGCATACCTGGAGTCATTTAGTACTTTAAAACTACTGAATTGTGTTTATTGTTGTATTATATGCTATGCTGTTTTGTGATAAAATGCTTTATTGGATTTTTCTTTTTCAGGTGATAAGGAGCTTGGAATATATCTAAAATGTCAGACCTAATTGGGTGGGGAGAGACAAGTACTCCCCTTGAAGAAAATTATGGAGATGAAGTCGACATCAAAAAATTCAGAACTCAGAGGAATCAGAGAGAGAATAAGAAAGGGGGTGCCTTTCAGGTAAGCCTGAACATAGTATTATTATTTGGTGTTCAGAATTTTGAGTATGATTGATAAAAATTTTAGAAGCGTAATAAGTGAATGGTAACATTATTTGCAGAAGCTGACAACATATATATATATATATATATATATATATATATATATATATATATATATATATATATATATATATATATATATATAAATATATATAGATATATATAAATAATTACTGTAAGCAAAGAAAAATTATTGTTATGATAACATCTTTAGAGTTTTGGTCACCTATTATCTGCCAGAGAAGCTCTAATGCAATGTCCACTGGTAAGGATGGCCAAATTTACTTCTTCGGATTGTTTAGTATAACCATAGAATTATGCAAAAATGAAATGTGCAAGGGCATATTTTGCCTCTGAGTTCATTGATTAATGATTTAGAGTATTTTTATTTTTCTGTTCCTGTTTTGTAATTTTTTTTTATTTTATATTTGGTCACAGCTTTTACATTATTTTACAGATGATGGGGTTAAGTCAACCAGTGTTTAAAGGTGTAATGAAGAAAGGATACAAAGTTCCAACACCAATCCAGCGTAAGGTATGTGTAATTATGGAGCTTTTTATTTTAATCTGTCACATGACATTGACTTGAGAAGGAAGAGTTTGTTACTTATTCAAATAATTGAAATTACCTTGAAATTTCAAAATCTCTTTATTCAGTCATTCAAAGTTTTATTTGTGCTTTAACAGAAGAGCAAATTAAGGACATCCAGGTTAAGAATGTTACTTATTTGTTCCTACACGACATACAAACTCTTGTTCTTCAATTAGGGATATTGTTTTAGCGTGAGCTGGAATTAGCTATTAAAGTTGGATAAAGAGTAGTTAACCAACTGGTCAGGGAGCAGGGCAATGAGCCCCACTGAGAAATTTCATGTACGTTTTGGCCTCTGGTGCAGTGGCAGGCATACTCCCTGAAGGGAAAGAAACGTGTGAAGCGCTTGTCGGGTTCAGACTGGGCAATGCCAAAGAAGATTCCAGGGAAGTCTTTCACCACATCTGTCTCCTTAGGGGATGCTGTTGTGCCTGTGCATACGCCCCTGGATTGGTCCCCGAGCGAGTATGCTGCAGATGTCAGGTTTTGCTGTTGCGTGGACAACCTCTGGTGTTCGTTGCTTCCCTTCAAAGGATGGAAACTCCTCGACTTTGACCGTGCATGCTGTTGATGATGAGTTTGACCATAGGAAAGCTTGTTCTTCATTCAGTGTTTCAGGTAGGCCCTCCATAACTTTTTAGAGGGAATTTGTAGCTAAGGCTGCCTCTACCCCAGTACCCCCCTTGTGCATTTTGTCTCGGATGTCCCAGTGATGCCAATGGTAATGGGCATGGTGTTTCCCCTGTGTTAGGAAGCTTGGTGGTTCCTTTAAAGATGAAGGGTAAGTTTGGTAGGGTAGCTCCTGACCCAGCAGGTAAGATGCTTGGATCAGGGGCCCCTTAAAGGCAGGAGCATAAAAAAAGACAACAGTGAGGGAAGTGTTCTGTTGCCCTATCCCTGGTGTTACCCCAGTGCTTGTGATTCCTACCAGTGCCCGTTGCCCCTCCCCTGCTGCCCGTTGCCCCTCCTTTGCTGCTAGGGCCTGCTCTTCCTCTCTCAGTGTCAGTGGTTGTACTATCAACACCGCTCGGTGCCGGATCAATGAGTCTTGAGTGTGCCTTCCTCTTGCCCTGCGACAGTGTCCCTCCATCTCCCTTGCTTCCAGGAAACTGGACAGCTGCTACTCCCTCTATCGATGTGTAGTCTCAATTTGATATGGATTGTCGTGGCCTAATTGGTAACGTCTCTGCTTGGTGATTGCCAGATGGGGGTTTTAGTCCTGCTCAAACTCATTAGTTCCTATAGTGTCTGCAACTTCATCATCCTTGTAAGCTAAGGATGGGGGGTTTTGGGGGAACCTATAGGTCTACCTGCTTAGGTGGGGAGCGGCCTTGGGCGCTGATCATATGGGCATTGTCCTCTTGGTAGTTCAATGTCACTGTCTTGCCTCTGTCCTTCACGAGTGACTTTTAAAACCTTAGAGGGTGGTACCATCCGAGACTGTTATCAAGCGCTTGAGTGCTTTTGTGTGTCAAGGGTGTTGGGCAAAGGGCCTTGCTCTCTGTGGCTTGGAGCACAGGGCCATGGTTGCATGTCCGCCCTGACCCACAGGAAGATAAGTACCTGGTACTCCTCATGTTCTTTTTAGATCTCATACCAGTTCTCCCATTGCCGTTGGCCTGGCCGGGCCTTCATCAGCCCACAATTACATGCCTGGCTCTGTCCTTGGGACAGAACGGTCTTATTTTTGGTGGGGGAGCTGAGTCTCCGGAACATGATTTCTCACTGGGGTCTTGGCAAGGGAAGAGGAAGCGCGGCTAGCCGGAGCCCTCTGAGTCAGACTACCCCAAGTCAGAGTTTTTTTCTTTTGTGTAGGGCCTTATGCTCATTGCCTTTTCCAAAATTGAAGATTTTGCAAAGGGTATGTATTCACCCCCATCTGTTTGTTAGTTTTATTTGTTTGTGAGCAGCTTTAAACAAAATATACTGTACCAATCTTGACCAAACTTGGTAGTCAACTTTGGTATGACACAAGGATGAATCTGTATTCATTTTAAATAAAATACAAGCTGTAAAAGCACTTTGAAAATAATTTCATTGTTAAGTAAATGGCTAATATTTTCTTAGTTTTATTTAGTTTTGTGAACATTGTTACACAAAAAACTACCAAATCAATTTAAATGAAACTTGGTGGACATGTGGGGTATGACCCAAGGATAAATTCATTAGACTTTGTAGAAAATTCAACAAAGTAAAATTACGCAGTGGAGTTAAGAGCAAAGTAAGACTGCTTGGCATGACAAAGGTATTCTCTCTACTGATTGCCTCTTTAGTTCATGAATGCAAGAGATAAGAGGAGACTACCTTGGTACCTACTGGTCATGGATCGGCACTTTGGTGTCCCTCCAGGTTCAGAGCCCTTGTTGGAGTTGCTTGGGTCGTTTCTCGTGGACAGGGTGAATGATCAGATGTGCAGGTCAGAATTCACTTCGTTTCAGTAGGTCAAGCAAGGTCCCGCCACCCCCACTCTTCAGGCAGGGGAGGTTCTACACGCTGGAGAACAAGACTTCTGCACATCTTCAGGTTGACCCGTCAGTGTTTGCTGCAATGGAGGGGCACTCAGAGAGGAAATGTGCCTCAGGCAGCCCGAGGTATGGCCTGTGCCCCTGAGGGACACCTAAGTACCACCCTACTACAAAGGTATCAAGGGGGGGCCCCTTATCTACGCCCCAAGGGGGCTGTGATGCCAGATTACGGCCCTGCCCTGTGTATTGGCCACGGAGCTGACATCAGACCACCCCAGTAACATTGGTAGCCAGGGACCCGAGTCACAGCAGCATTGCCTGAGGCTCAGGGCTCGAGACTAGGGCCTCTCTGCTTCGACCTAGTACATCGGTCCCAACATGGAGGCCAAACAACTTATCCCATCCGGACATCAAGGTAGTTTGGGGGTGCAGAGCAGGTCCTTGCCTCATTGGGGCAAGGCGTGGAACCATTAAAGTGCATCAGCTTGATATACCTGGGTACCAGGGTGGCCAGGGATCTTAGCTGTGGCCCCAGGATCGAGATCCGATCTCGGTTCACGTTTTGGCCTCCTACATTGGCTGTTTATTCGACTTAGGAAAGGGTAATTGCTGCAACTTGTTTATGAGTAAATAGGCTGTAGATCCCCACTCTCTCTGTGCATCATATAGGGGGCATGGTTGTTTGCTATTATCCCCAACTGTTGACAGACCAAGCTGGCTATAGACCAGGTCAATCCTGCTGTAGTCATGTATTGAACCTGATGCAATACATCGAGGCCGGGTTTGAGAAAAAACAAATTACCAGTACAGTCTTTGTCGACCTTCTGGCAGCATATGACACTAAACCATAGAACACTCCCTCTGGAGGTCGCTCAAAATATACAGAACACCAGCATAGTTCACATCATTGAATCAATGCTCTCCAGTTGGTGATTCCTCATAGAAATGGATGGTAGGAAAAGCAAATGGATGATACAGAACAATGGCCTTTCCATAAGGGTCAGTTGTGGCACCGATGCTATTTAACATCTACTCAAATGACCAACTGCAGTACCAGAACATCCGCACGTACATACTGTATATGCAGACGACCTGTGCATTTCACATCTTTACAGATGACCAGCCACAGTACCAGAACATCTACAGGTACGTATATATGAAGACAACCTGTGCATTTTGAAACAATTGGACTCAATGGCAATCCAAGCAAAACACAAGTGTGTGTCTTCCACCTAAACAATCACCAGGCAAACAAAAAGCTAAAGATCGAATGCAGTGACTAAGAACTTGAAAATCACCCCTACCCAGTCTACTTCAAGTGTCACCCTTGACATAACGCTCTTCTTTAAAAAGCACGCAAAATAAAAGCAAACACAAAGTGGCAGCTAGGAACAACCTCCTCATCAAACTTGCCAACACCAGCTTGGGAACAGATCATGAGACAATGAGACAAACAGCTGTAGCACTTTGTTACTCCATTGCTGAGTACTGTACACCAGTGTGGGGAAGATCATGCCCTGCACATAATATAGACCCAGTGCTAAATAAATCCTGTCAGATTATTACTGGTACCCTAAAATCAAAACCTCTACCATCTTTATATAAAATATAAAGAATTGAAAAGAATAAACAAATTAATGACCCTAGGCATCCACTCCACAATCATCAGGAAGGAAGGTGAAGAATGAAATCCTACAAAAGCTTTGCTGTTGGGGATGAACTAGAACCAATCCAGACAGCTACTCACAGGCTAGAGAAGTGGCGGGAAAGTGACTGATGGCCATCCAATGAGGTGCTGCCCATTCCAAACAAAGGCTTGCTTAGTAGAGAACCCTCAATAGGAAAGACTGAGTAATCCCAAGCAGAACATTGGTAAAAATGGGAAAACCTGGAGATAACCACAACAAATAGGGATGTCCACTGGGCTCTCATTTCTCAGATCAAGACCTCGGGGAGGCAAACGACAACGCCCTTCTGTGGATTTGATATTGGCATGTTGAGATATGATTATGATCATCCTTATGTGTCAAGTGTAGGTTGTGGTTTCCTGTGCCGTGGCAGGCGTACACTAAATGGGGAGAAAAGAGCTAAGCCTTTGGTGGGGTCTGCCTTGGTAATGCCCAAGGAGAATTGAAGTTTTATACTGCTTATATCTCCTCATGGTGTGCAACTACTTCTGCCACCCCTGTGTATACACCTCTGGTTTGGTTCCTGAGGAGTTTCCTTCAGGAAAAAGGAGCCCTCGGATCAGCTTCAGCAGGCTTTTCAGGTTTAGGCGGTGTGTGGGGTACCCGGTGTTTGCTGCTACCCCTTCGGAAGCTGGAAGCTTTTTACCTATTAATTTGCCGACTGTCGACGATGTATTTGACCAAAGAAATTCTTGCAGTTCCTTAGGTCTTTCAGGTAGGCTCGCCATGTCTTTGTTGAGGAGGTTGTAGCTAAGTTTACTTCTCCCCTAGTTCCCCCAGTGCCAGTGTCTCCTGTGTTGCCAGTGATGCCAGTGGTGAAAGGGGTAGTGGTGCCCCCAGTGTCAGGGACCCAGATGGTCCCCCTAAGCCCAAAATGACTGTGAAGTTAATGCCGGTCTAAGCTATCATTTATGATGTAGCTTGGTTAGGGTTAGACAGGTACCCTTCGGACTCCGAAGACTTTCTCCCACCCAAGGAAGACTCCCCCTATAAATGACAAGGGTATGTATCTGCGTAGAAACAAACTACTGTACAAATTTTGAAAATAATTTGTATTTTTCCTAGCTATGCAAACCTGATTCATTTACTTTAATGTCCCACCTCATCTGACCCCTCAAGTCTTGACCATGATTAAGAATGACCAGTGCATCACTTGCCTGCAACTTGGGTAAACAGCAGATTACCATACAATGTTACCAGCATTCTAAGAATTCTTTCTTTTTTGTTGTATTTTTTAAAAATGTTAGTATTTCTTGTAGAAAGAATTGTTTAAGAATATGAGTATTTTAGGTTGCGAGCTCACTCCCAGAATGAATGAAAGTGGTAAACTAAGGTATTATTGTATTGATTTTGTTTGGCACATGTATTATTCTGTAATATAGCAAATATTGCTTATTAATGTTGGTTCTTTAGTTAGAGAACTTATTAATTTGTACCATTGGACTTCCATAAGAATATGTTCCTCTTTTGTGCATTTTTATTTAACATTTTGTAATTATTTATTTTAATTTTTCAGACATTACCACTAGTTTTGATGGGCAGAGATGTTGTAGCTATGGCAAGAACAGGGAGTGGGAAAACAGCCTGTTTCCTAATACCTATGTTTGAAAAACTGCAGGAGCACACAGCCAAGACAGGGGCCCGTGCTCTCATCCTATCCCCAACACGGGAATTAGCTTTACAGGTAATTTTGTGATGTAGGGTTGCATTTTTTTCTTATTTCTTACTATCATCTGAAAAATTTATACTGTAATATTGTGTGTGTGTGTGTGTGCACCTTTAGTAGAAGTGATTTACAGATGTTGTAATCCATGCTTGTTGATTAGACATTGCCGAGTTTTTCATTCACCTGAAAGCATTTATTCCTTATAATTACTTGATTTAAAAACTATTAAATCATTATATCACTTATAATGATCAATTTGGTTATACTTCAATTTCACAATACTTTATATAAATAATGTTAAAAAATAAGATAGACAATAATGCAGAATCAAGATCATGACTGCGTCCACACAGCCGACTTTTCTACTGGGTAATGTATTTTAATTTTCCTTTTCCAGGTTTTTATTAACTGAATAGTCAGAGTTTTGTTTCGTATTTGTTCCTATGCGGCATGCAAACCTTTGATTAATAAGATTGATTCAATGCTAGCTGGAGTCTGATGTTAAAGTTGGATAACTGGTGGCTATCCACCTAGCCCCACCCCTTTCCATCTGGAGAAGCTTCACTTTTCATTTGTTGCTGATTTGTACACATGTACAGTCTGTTTGTTTGAAGCTTTTTCATTTTCTTTCTCTTTTTTTAGGAGAAAGAAGTTAATGTTTGCTAGGGGAAAGGGTGGATGCTGCAACCAGTTTATGGGTAAACTGACTGTAGATCCACACTCCTCTGTGCATGTAGTAGGGGGCTAAAGCTTTGCAACAGTGGATGGACTAGAACCAATCCGGGCCGCTGCTCACAGTCTAGAGGAGTGGCGAGAAAGTGACTGATGGCCATCCAATAAGGCACTGCCCAGCCCAAACGAAGGCCTTCCCAGCAGAACAACCTTCACTAGGAAGGACTGATTAACCCTAAACAGAGCAAGGGTAAAAGTGGGTAAAACTGGAGATAACTGCCACAGATGGGGATTAGCCACCAATCCTGAATGCCCATGTGGGGCAACACCACAGACAATGGAACACATGAGGGTGCCCACTGGGCCCTTATTGCTCAGATCAAGATCTCAGAGAAGCAAACAACACCCTCCTGTGGGTTTAACATTGGTGTAATAAGATATGATGATGTAGGGGCATGACCATTCGCAGTCAACCCCATCTGCTGGGTGTCGGTCGTGATTTCCAGTGTAATGACAAGTGTATGCCGTGATGGGGATAAAGTGTGTGAATTGTTTGTTGGGGTCGGACCGGGCAATATCCAAAAAGTCTCTGGGTGTGTGACAGCTGCTACTGCCCGTTTGTATATACCCCTGGATCAGTCCCCATGAAGTACACATCTGGTGATTGGAGTCTTCGGATCTACATTGGCCGAGTTTTCAGGTTTTGCTGGTGTGTGGGAGACCCTTAGTGTTTGCTACATCTCTTCGGAGGCTATAAGCTCTTTGTCTGTAATTCTGCAGGATGTTGATTGTAAGGCTAAGAGTTTGATTCAATTTTTTCAAATGCCTTTGTTGGAAATGAATGTATTATTTCAGCATAAGTAAGTTTATTTGTCCAATAAGAGCCCTTTAGTATTATTTAGACAAAATTTGAGATATTTGAGGTACTGTCCCTCTTGTGTTTTGTGGGATTTAGGTGCCTAATCACCCTATGACCAAAAATGCAGTATCATTCATAATTTGAAGTTTGGTTACAGTAGCTTACAGAAAATTAGATATTTATCTGATGATAGGCTTCAAAGTGAAGGTACATAATTTGAGGAGGCCATCTACTTCCCTTAAATTTTCTAGAAACCTTTCTTTGGAAAGAGTTTTATCAGCTCATTGGTGTATCAAGTAGGTTTTTGCTTATAAAGTTTGCCTGGCTCTAGGCTCCATAGTAGCTGCAGTGACATGGTCTAATTAATTTCAAGTCCATTTGAATCTTAGGTCCCTAATTTACTAGTACGTAGGGGTTTTGATTTAATAATTGATTTGGTATCAAAGTATCATTTAGGTCAAGAAATAGCATGTAGACTAGATACATATGTTTTTTAATAGCTTTATTAAACAACCTGGAGTCTAGTAGTATTTCAAACAGTATTTTGAGAGGGTTTGTTAAAACTAATCTAGACCAGGTTAGCAAATCTTAACTAAGGTATATTACTTTTAAATAAATTTGCTCTATTGCTTACCTTCAGTGGCACCCCACCTCCAGTAGTGTGTGAGTCAGCAATATAAACATCTGGGAAGGTTCACAGAAAAAAAAAACCAATTTTAATAATGACAAAATTTATTATTTCTATACTCACTTGATGTTCATGTACCTCCCCCCCCCCCTTCCTCGTTTTGTCAAAAGGATACCGATAATGTCAATTGCGAAACTGAGTAGACTAAGAGAATGGCTCATCAGTTACCACTTACTGCTGGAATGCTCATACCTTTACCAAGTGCTTGTGTTTATTGAAGGGAAGAAAATGGGAAAATTTTATGGCTAAAGGATGATCAAACCAAGCTCCTGGAGAAGATGCAATAACCTCACATCTGTGCAGAAGTAACATGTCATTTACAAAAAATTTGTTGGACAGAGTAAAATCTTATAAATTAAACTACTGTACCTTATAACTTGTGTTTAAAGAAAGTTCTGATTTGGAATTTTCCTCAGTTTTTTGAGACAGCTGTTTCAAATACTATACAGAATATAGGTTTATTATTATTATAATTATCATTATTATTATTATTATTATTGTTACAAGCTAAGCTACAACCTTCATTAGAAAACCAGGATGCTATAAGCCCAAGGGCTCCAATAGGGAAAAATAGCACAGGGAGGAAAGGAAACAAAGAAATATATAAACTACAAGAGGGGCAATGAACAATTAATATAAGATATTTTAAGAGCAGTAACAACACTAAATTATATCTTTCACATATAAACTATAAAAACCTCAAAAAAAAAAAAAAAAAAAAAACATGAAGAAAAATAAAGATAGAATAGTGTGCTCGAGTGTACCCTCAAGCAAGAGAGATCTATCCTAAGACAGTGGAAGACCATGCTACAGAGGCTATGGTTTTACCCAAGACTAGAAAACAATGGTTTGATTTTGGAGTGTCTTAGAAGAGCTGCTTATTATGGCTAAAGAGTCTCTTCTACCCTAACTAAGAAAAAAGTAGCCACTGAACAATCACAGTGCAGTACTTAACCCCTTCAGTGAAGAAGAATTTTTTGGTAACCTCAGTGTTTTCAGGTGTATGAGGACAGAGGAGAATATGAAAAGGATAGGCCAAACTATTCGGTGTATGTGTAGGCAAAGGATAATTTTTCCTGTGCCTTAACCAGAGAGAGGAATCCAATGTAGTACTGTCTGACCAGTCAAAGGATCTAATAACATTAGCGGTATTATCTCAATGGGTGGCTGGTGCCCTAGCCACCCTGCTAACTGTTGAATTGTTATCACTATTACTAAGAATGGCTGCTAATTTTAATTTTCTTTAGTTTCAGTCTTCAATACCTCAAAGACCTTTTAACTTTTATAAGACTAATCAGTTTCATTACCTTGTTATAGATTTCCATATGATGTCCTTTTTTAACCCTATCATTAATATTAATAAGCAAAAACCATTTAATTGAGGGTCTGCAAGCTAATTTACTCATGGCTCTTTTTGGGTAGTACATACATACATATACCAAGGCACTTCCCCCAATTTTGGGGGGTAGCCGACATCAACAAATGAAGCAAAACAAAAAATGGGACCTCTACTCTCTACGTTCCTCCCAGCCTAACAAGGGACTCAACCGAGTTCAGCTGGTACTGCTAGGGTGCCACAGCCCACCCTCTCACATTATCCCCCACAGATGATGCTTCATAAAGCTGAATCCCCTACTGCTGCTACCTCCGCGGTCATCTAAGGCACCGGAGGAAGCAGCAGGGCCTACCGGAACTGCGTCACAATCGCTCGCCATTCATTCCTATTTCTAGCACGCTCTCTTGCCTCCCTCACATCTATCCTCCTATCACCCAGAACTTTCTTCACTCCATCCATCCACCCAAACCTTGGCCTACCTCTTGTACCTCTCCCATCAACTTTTGCATTCATCACCTTCTTTAGCAGACAGCCATTTTCCATTCTCTCAACATGGCCAAACCACCTCAACACATTCATATCCACTTTAGCTGCTAACTCATTTCTTACACCCGTTCTCACCCTCACCACTTCGTTCCTAACCCTATCTACTCGAGATACACCAGCCATACTACTTAGACACTTCATCTCAAACACATTCAATTTCTGTCTCTCCGTCACTTTCGTTCCCCACAACTCCAATCCATACATCATAGTTGGTACAATCACTTTCTCATTCAGAACTCTCTTTACATTCATGCCCAACCCTCTATTATTTACTACTCCCTTAACTGCCCCCAACACTTTGCATCCTTCATTCACTCACTGACGTACATCTGCTTCCACTCCACCATTTACTGCAACAACAGACCTCAAGCACTTAAACTGATCCACCTCCTCAAGTAACTCTCCATTCAACATGACATTCAACCTCGCACCACCTTTCCTTCTCGTACATCTCATAACCTTACTCTTACCCACATTAACTCTCAACTTCCATCTCTCACACACCCTTCCAAATTCTGTCACTAGTCGGTCAAGCTTCTCTTCTGTGTCTGCAACCAGTACAGTATCATCCGCAAACAACAACTGATTTACCTTCCATTCATGGTCATTCTCGTCTACCAGTTTTAATCCTCGTCCAAGCACTCGAGCATTCACCTCTCTCACCACTCCATCAACAACCACGGCGACATCACACATCCCTGTCTCAGCCCCACTCTCACCGGAAACCAATCACTCACTTCATTTCCTATTCTTAACACATGCTTTACTACCTTTGTAGAAACCTTTCACTGCTTGCAACAACCTTCCACTAACTCCATATAACCTCATCACATTCCACATTGCTTCCCTATCAACTCTATCATACGCTTTCTCCAGATCCATAAACGCAACATACACCTCCTTACCTTTTGCTAAATATTTCTTGCATATCTGCCTAACTGTAAAAATCTGATTCATACAACCCCTACCTCTTCTAAAACCACCCTGTATTTTTAAGATTGCATTCTCTGTTTTATCCTTGATCCTATTAATCATTACTCTACCATACACTTTTCCAACTACGCTTAACAAACTAATACCTCTTGAATTACAACACTCATGCACATCTCCCTTACCCTTATATAGTGGTACAATACATGCACAAACCTAATCTACTGGTACCATTGACAACACAAAACACATATTAAACAATCTCACCAACCATTCAAGTACAGTCACACCCACTTCCTTCAACATCTCGGCTCTCACACCATCCATACCAGATGCTTTTCCTACTCTCGTTTCATCTAATGCTCTCCTCACTTCCTCTATTGTAATCTCTCTCACATTCTCATCTCCCATCACCCATCATGCTCACCCAAAAAAATTCCTGTACACAGCTACTCAGCAGTAGCCAAGAAATTGGGATGACATATTTAAACCATTGAAAAAAAAATATCTGGCACTCACTGAACCTTGTTCTAATTTTACTGGAAGACTGAAGAAGACAATACATGTGCAAAATGTTATTGTTAGTGGACCTTAGTCTTGTTATTTACTAGAAGCTTTAGTATATTGATGGGAAAGAAAATGGGTAATTTTTCCATTATTAACTGATATTGTAGACAAAACCAAGCTTCTGGAGACTAAAGCCATATGAACATCAGGGGAGGTTCATTGTAATAAATATTGTTGGATTTCCAAAAGTCCTTGTTCTTCTCAGTTGTATTTAAAGCCTTGGTACATGGTTGCAAAGGGTCTTTGGTATTGGGTAGAAGGTAAACCACCTTTATATTAAGATGAAGCGTATCCAAGTGGGCAGGTAACCAGGGTCTTAGTCCATCACTTGCAACACTAAAGGGCAAACCCTTGGAAGCACAGTACTGCTCCACTTCAGGCACAGAAGAATTGTTGACCAGTCATTAAATACTTGAAATGTCACAAAGGCCTTATTGGATCTCTTAATGTTAGACAGTTAACCCTTCCAAATACCCTTGAGTTTAAAGGCTTTAAAGGCTGCTCATGAATGGCAGAGGCAAGGGACAGTGACATTGCCCTATCATGGAGAACAATGCCCTAAAGATTGACCATATTACATATGATCGATGCCCAGGCTCCCTCTCTACCCAAGCTACGACCAAGGAGGGCCAGGCAATGGCTGTTGATGACTCGGCAGATAGACCTATAGGCTCCCCCAAAACCCCCATCCTTAGCTCACAAGGATGGGGAGATTGCATCAAACAAAGAAACTAACGAGTTTAAGTGGGACTCGAACCCCAGTATGGTAATCACCAGGCAAGGACGCTACCACCAGGCCACCTCGTATTCTTAGCCTGATACACTTGCAATGGCTTCAGTTTGTAGTCACCAGTAGAATTAGTCCCAAGAAGCAAAGGTCTCTTCTTTTGTTGTTTTCCATCACAAAAAAATAATTTTTACCTCTCGTGAAAACTTCTGTCTATATATTTACGACACAAATGTTAGGAGTAAACATATTTTATTTATGATTTATGGAAGATACATAACATCCACGAAATTTCGTAACCTGAGGACTTCTGTATTGTAGTTGCAAATTTTTAAAGTGATATGTTTGTGTTTGCTTTAGTTAGCAATAAAACCTCTCATCCTCACTTTTCTCACCACCACCCTTTTGGGTCATCAAATCTCCGGTGCTATTATAGTATGCTATCTACTGTCGAATTTCTACTATAGTATGGTATCTACCACAAAGTATGTTATCTACCGTCAATGTTAATCCTCCTGTTTGATGAGGATTATCAAACAGATTACTTACCACCAGTATGTTATCCTCATTGGACTTTAATGATAGTTTAATATTTATTGGAAGGATAACATGGATGCATAATTATAAACAGTTTGTAGGTTAGGTTAGGTTGGGTTAGACTAGGTTAGGACATGGGTGATAATAATAAGCAGTTTGTAAGTTAGGTTAGGTTGGGTTGAGTTAGGTTAGGTTGGGTTATCAAGTCGGTATTGACCCTCCTTATTAGAGGCGGATTAGCAAGTAGACCGTATCCTTAGGGACTGATGGTGGGTATCATACTATAGTCAGAGAGGGGTGTTAGATAGCACAATCGGCGGTAGATAGCATACTATAATAGCACCAAATCTCCTTACTACAATTAAAGTGAAGTTAAATTTCTTTAGCGTGCATTTTTTAATGGTTATTTTTGGAAATACTGTAAACTTTGTATAAATGTTTTATAATTATTGATTTTCAGTGACACTTGAATTATTCTGATATAAGTAAAGAAATATTTTCTCTATTTTTTTTCTCATTACACCATTTGTATAAAAAGCAATTGGTCTTTATTGAACTGACATTCTCTACAGTATATTGAGACCATTATTGTATTTACAATATATTAACAGAATTTAGTGTCTTTGAAACTTGCAAATAATTACAACCGTGGTATATATTGTGATAATTATTGTTTTACTGTATTAAAGAGGAAGGATTTTTTACACTATAGTATATTTTTCACTTTATTCAACAGACCTTGAAATTTACAAAGGAACTAGGCAGTTTTATGAATCTGCGAGCAGCTGTAATCCTGGGAGGAGATAATATGGATGGTCAATTTTATGCATTGAATGAAAATCCTGACATTCTCATTGCAACACCAGGAAGGTAAGATGGCTTTATGGTTCAGATGCTAACATAGATGAGAATACTGTATTGCATTTTCCCAACAGACTATTAATTAAGGTAGTTTGATAAGATATTGTCTTCTAGGTTACTGATAGCACTGAATGACAATTTGCAGTCCCAGCTACTATAGTATCAAACATTGCTCCTTCCCATAAACATCATCTAGATTAGTGTTTCATAACTGTTTGAGACCTTCGTGATCTTTGAAATTATTTTCACATATGATAGAGCTGCTCATAGAAACCCCTATACTGTAGTACCATATCTATTTTATAGATGTAGTGTTTTCTAAATGAATCTATACGATAGATACATATAAGATATATACCAAATTAAGTTCTTGAATATTAATCATATAAAGTACAGTATTGTTGTACTGGCACCTACATTTACCTCACTGATTAAACTTATGATCTAGTGGAACACATTGCCAAAGAAACGTGATGCAAACAACTGAATTGTGTCAAAACTACTGTAATAAGGTGTAATGGAATCATACCTATGGTATGCCATCCACCTTAGTAAGGTGATATGATTTAGGAGCACTTACTTTAGCAAGTGGAGGGATATTAGGATTCAGACTACCCATTCGATCTTCTGCCTTACAATCTAGTTATTTTATAGAGGGACTAGGTTTGTGGCATTCAGGGGTTTAGCAGTAGAAAGGTATAAAGTTATTAAACAATATGAGGTTCTGTGAGGCTTTCGAATCTGTAATGGGCAGCGAAGTTTCAGAATCTTTACTGAAAGAAGTATTTTGAACACTACACTCAACACAGGGAGTTAGGTTAAGTTGGCAGTGTGACAGGTAGGACTGGATTTAATGTTTTAAGAGAGGATTCACCGGACTCTGAGCTTTAACAAAGAAAATTAGTGATATTAAGATCTTATAAAGCTTAAATACTATCAAAAGTTGACTTATTTTGTGAATTGTCTTATGGTGGAGGCTTGTCGTTGTTGTTGTTATCCCCTCAACTAACAGCAAATTCCCTGTAGTACTTTGCTATGTTAACTTCGTTGGCAGACAATTACATCGTACTATCACATGAGAGTTGCCTTGAGGAAAACATACTTTTCACAACTTTATTTCAATCACAATACACCAAAGGAATACAGATAGTCAACTATCAGAAACAAGTCCAAAGCACATTCCAAGTAATAATTGTTGAAAAAAACCAGGGAAGACATCTTAATGCACAGTAGTAAGCAAATAATTTGGAGTAAGTCTGATCAGTTCCCAGTGATTGAAGCAACTTAGACAAGTATAATAGCGCGTTGTTTACAAAGTATATGTTTTTATTGAAGGGCAGAAAATTGGAAAATTTTAGAATTTTATAGTTGTATAGTTCTGGAAAAGAAGCAATATGAACATCAGGAGGTTAATTGGAATAAGAAATTTTTTCATTACCTCCGCCAATGAAGTTGGGAGGAGGTTATGTTTTCGCCCATTTTATGTTTGTTTGTGAACAACTTCCTGGCCACAATTTTACTCATAGTAAAACTTTCAGGGATTGTTATGTTGAGACGTGGAAGTGATTAGATTTTTCAAAGTTGAGCAAAAGGTCGACTGAATTAACCCTAACTTTAACTCCAAGTTCGCACGTTGTCGCACGAACTTCAAACACGTCTACGGTGTAAATTGATTCTGGGAAAGGCAAGCTGGTTTCGAGAAATAAGGTGCTGTGGAGGAGGTGATCACTCAGAGTGCTTTTCTAGTTACTTCCACCAACAAAGTTTGGAAGAAGTTATGTTTTCACCCTTGTTTGTATGTTTGTTTGTGAACAATTTGCTGGCCAGAATTTTGCTAATAGAGTAGTGAAACTTTTATGGATTAATTGTTGTGTTGAGACGTGGAAGTGATTCAATTTTGAAAGTCCTAGGTCAAAGGTTAAGGTAGAGCAAAAGGTCAACCGTATTAGCCCTAACCTTAACCCCAAGTTTGCATATGGTTTTCAAACAAACTTCAAATGTGTCTACTGTCTAAGTTGATTTTGGGAAAGATAAGCTGGTTTCAAGAAATAAGCTGCCGTGGCGGAGGTATGCAATCTCAAAGTGCTTTTCTAGTTGAAATTTGGTTTTTATTGAATGCGAGTCAACTTCAACCTGGTTCATGAAGGTGCCACAGGGTCCTCCGTCACTGCCAGGGCACGACCACATGACGCTAGAAGAACTACCTATAATACAGCACACTTTATTCACAAAATAATGAAAGCACAGCTAGTGACAGTGGTGAAAGAAAAACACAGCACTAAGCACTATAAGTGTATCGCATGTGGTTATAACAGTCGTGATCTTAAAAGAGAGGAGTGACTGCCTCCTCTTAGCATAACGACCAGGGGATATGTGACATAAGCCATTCAGGCAAAGCATAGCACCACCTTGTAGTATAGTTGCCTAGTAATGTATTGTGATGCAATCAACCCTTCACTGCCTTTTATTTGCTAGAGTATACCCACAAATCCCTTGACACATTTATGCTTGGACCTGTGGTGGCTGCTCAAGTAGTTACATAACTAGCCCAGATCCCAGATGGGACAAGGATGCATCTCGTTTATAATAATTTGTAGATATAAGTCTGGAATTAACGGTACCATGACTGGCTCTTCTCTTCATTCTTCTTTCCTCCCTCTCATGGACAAAGCAGTTGAAACGTTACTTGCTGGTCAGACCAGATGATGGTAAGTTTCACTTCAGAGCTCCATTTTTTAAGTTTAAATAAGTATGTCTCCCCATCCCCCTTCAGTGAGGGGTGACGGTGGGTCTTATACCAACACATTAATCATTTGCTTGGTACAGAATTTGTTTCCAACTGATGTCCCTTTCAGGGGAAAGGGATCTCCCGTTTTGATTAGGTACACATGTACACGTACAGTACAGCCCTTGTCCTATCATTCTTTTATCTGTATGAAAGTCAGGTAGGGAGTCATCGCTTTGTATCGTATTAGATCAAGCGTTGGTCACTTTCAGGGAAGAAAATGAACCTTCCATTTTGGTTTTCAGGGAGATTTCCAACTCCCCAAGCAGTGCTTCTCCCTGATTAAAGGATTAAGGTTTGTAGGAACAGATGTTAAAGTATGTTTGTATGTTAGCCATACAAACATGAGTCCTTTGATCTAACTTCCCTCCTTAACCACCCGTCTCACTCCTGGGCCAAAAGGTCAAAAGTGAAGTGCGTCTGTCTGGGAAGAGGCCGGGGCTTCTTGCCACGCACCCTCGTCAGATGGATAACCTCTTGTTATCCAGGTTTAGTGACCAATTCCAGCTCACGCTGAAACAATCTCACTAATTAGATTATTGAGGTTTGTATGGCTAGGAAAAATACAAATTACTTTTTAAAAATTTAATTTTTTGTCACAGATTTGAACACAAAATATATTATTTAGTTTCATGGAATATAGACTATTTTTGGTGGGGCTGGGGGTGAAATTTACATTATTCATCAGATACTAAGGTTTTTGCATTTTATTATGTTAATGAGGGAGTATGAATTCATGCTTTTCTTGAAATTACTGGCTCATCCCTGTAATGATGCTAGTAAGAAGAGGCTAGTGGAGTCCTGACTATTATGAAACTGATAATGAATCTTGGTGAACTATTGGAAAATAGTTGAACATCAGTAGAGAATGGTGGAGGTGTGTGTGAAAAATGGTGGCACTCCATTAGAATTATGGATCACATAAAGAATATTTGAGTGTCAGTAGAATAATCAGTAAAATGGTGGAGCACCAGTAAAGCAGTCAGAAAAATTAGACTACTTCAGCTCTCATTAAAAGGGAGGAATATCACCAAAAGATTCAGTTAACAAAAAAAAAAAATCATTAGAATGGTAGAGCACCAATAAAAGAGTAATTAGAATGTTGGAACATCAAAAGAAAACTCAGACCAGCAATTGAATAGTAGAATAGCCAGTGAAATGGATATAGTGTAAATAATGCTTTTTAATCTAAACCAATATATGTATGTGTGCTTTAATTTACTTGCAATTTAAGAAAAAAACATTCCTGTGTAATCTGAAAAATTTCTTTGCCCTACAACAATCTATTATATTTAGTTACTACTATTATTCACAGGATGAAATTGCCATTTAGAGCTGTGTGTAGTTTATTATCTTTTATATTCTTTTTTCTTCAAGGTTGGCTCATCTTATTGTTGAAATGAATCTGAAGCTCAAAACAATCCAGTATGTTGTCTTTGATGAAGCTGATCGTCTCTTTGAGATGGGTTTTGCCGAGCAGTTAAATAGTATTATGAAATGTCTCCCAGAACAGCGACAAACTCTGCTTTTTTCTGCAACTCTCCCCAAAATGCTTGTTGAATTTGCAAGAGCTGGACTTTCTGATCCTGTTCTTATCCGGTAAGTTAACACAGTATATGTCAAGTCTTCCTTGTGTATAATAGCTTTTGGTTCATAATTTTGTTAATTGCATGTTTCGATTGTGATTTATTCATATTGGAATTTTTACTTTTTTTTTCAAGCTTGGATGTTGAGCACAAATTGTCAGAGAACTTGAGAATGACATTTTTCAAATGTAAATCTGAGGATAAGCTGGCATTGCTTCTCCATATTCTGGAGCATGTAATCAAGAAAAATGAACAAACAATCATCTTTGCAGCAACAAAGCATCATGTAGAATACCTGCATAATGTAAGTGAATTTTTTTATTTTGAAATTAAGCTACATGAAGATAAATCTCATATTTATACTAAGTGCAGTGCTGTCTATGAAAAAGGCTTATGTTAGTACATAGCCATAAATTTTGCATAGAAATGTAGTCTCTGGCTAATTTTAATCATTACAATTCATATCAAATTATTTTTTTGAACAGGCATTAGATATGGCAAAAATACCGAACACCTACTGCTACTCATCTCTTCATTCAGCAGCAAGGAAGATAAATGTTGCTAAGTTTCAGACCAAGAAGGTTAGTTTCTAGTTTACTTATCTTTGAATTCTTGTTTATTTGCTCAGGCTTCTAGTCATGATTTCATTCTGGTTACTTTTTCAATTTTGTTTCTTATGGTAATCTTCAGAAGGAAAACAAAATGGTAATCAGTGATATATCCATCAGCTGCTCAAGTAAGTATCAACCCTTATGAAGAAACGATATATCATCAGAAGTTTCATTATTGTTTTGTAGAAGACATTAACAACATCCATACTCCTATTCCATCCCTATAATTGCTGTAATGGATTTCATGCATGTGTCCTCAGTCTCCACTGATATCAACTGAATGAATATGAAATTGAAGATGTTCATGTAACAGAGAGGCGTGTAGCAAAAATGGGATCTGAAATGGTTGGGGAAGCCTTTAATTTAATTAAAAATTTTAGGCTTCAGGACATGCTGCTTATCAAAAATTATTGAATAACTAGTCTCTGAGGAGTTAACCAGAATTGTTTGAATGTAAAGGAGGTGAAACTATAAGAATGGGAAAAGAATACTGAATCAATGATATCACTTGGTAAATATGCAGTATCCTTCAAAGGCTCTGGTCTATCAAGGAACACAGGTTTTGAGGAGGGCCTTTGCCTTCTCCAGATCTCGACCATGACCATCAGCAGCTTCTTACAGAAGAGGGTGGAACCTGTTCCATCCGTTCTTTCCCTCCCAGGCTCGATCAAGAGGAAGTAGGGAAGACGTAGAGTTACATCCCCTGCTGTCTATAAGGGGATGCCTTGGTTGAACATTCCCTCCTGCTTCCATCCAAATTCTTTCCATACTTACCTTCCACATTCCATCTCATACATGTGACATTCAGCAGTTAGGACTGCTGAATGCAGCCCAACATTTTCAAGCCACCCATGCTTCTTTTCCCAATCTTTGCTCCATTTCCCTGCAATAGGAGTAATGAAAAAACACAAATATATTACATGACAACTTTATAGTTATCACATGTAAACTATTCAGTGATAAACCCTTTACAGAGAAATTCTAATGATAAAAATCATTAAAAGAAGTTCATACATATAGTACGTTTTAGTAATTTTCGATATGTGATATAAAATATAATGAAAAATATAAATTTGCATTATATTCATAAGAAAAGATGAAAAATATAAATTTACATTGTTTATAAGAAAAGATGATGAAAATTTAAATTTGCATGATAGTCATAAAAAAAGACTCTCTCTCTCTCTCTCTCTCTCTCTCTCTCTCTCTCTCTCTCTCTCTCTCTCTCTCTCTCTCTCTCTCTCTCTCTGTTGTGTGTGATTGATTGATTGATTACTGTTATTGTCTTTAATCATCTTATGCTTGAAATATTTCCTATTAAAAGAATTGTTATTTCAATGATGAAAAATATGTAAATCAAAATAAATCGATACATTTTAACCTCTTCCAATAACTGTCTTCTTGTCACACTAATGTTTTATCAAAGCACATTGGTGGTAGAATACCTGGACAAATGTAGTTTAGGCATAGCATGGAACACCCAGTCAAAAATTCTATGCATGATTACTGTTCATCTAGCCATTAGAAGAGTTAGTTGGACACGAAGCAACTACATTGTTATCTGTAACCCTACTCAATGTGGTCAAGGAAAACTTCCTAACATCATTCTGACCAGGCAAAGTCAGATAGTGGGGTTTGAGAGATCTTTTGCTCCCTCAGTTAGCCACCCGAGTTTTAACCCTGGTGGGATTTGAGGACGAGATGTCAGATCAGGACGTCTCATAGTCTGAATGTTTTCTAAATTACTGTTAACTAGTACAGGGTAACCCCCCCAGCTCACAGATTACGATGCTTTCCTTCAGCCCGGGTACGATCAACGAGCGAAGGCCTGGTGAAGCTTGACGAATCAAGCTGCCCCTCGTAGAGCGAACACCTTTCTCGTTCACAAGTTATATTCTCCCCTGAGTAGTCGCCTCCACGCGGTGCAAGGAAAAGAGTGCTGGATTCCTCCATGCCTTTTTCCAGCCCATCGGAGCGTGGCTCATCGGAGCGAGATAATGAGGTGGTATGAAGGCTGTGCTCGATCTCGATTCCCCGCTGTCATATCCGTAGGAGACAACAGACTTCTTCCAGCTTTGTCTAGCCACTAATGGTTCCTCTCCCTACAAGAAAAGAACCCAGCTTTCCTGGCGTGCTCACGGGCACTGCATCGCACGTATCTGAAGCGACTCTTAATGTTTGGGTGCCCCAGACTACTCATCAAACTCCTGCTGGAACATTAGCAAGTGAATGTGTTTTGTCTCACGTAGCTCCTGCCCATAGACTTGTAGACTCAAGTCCAGCCAGAGAATTACGCAATGTCACATACCCATCCTCTTGATGAGGTGCGAGGGCGAGCTTCCCTCACTGACGAGGGTATACATGAACCCGAGTATTCGCACTAAGAGCTACATGCAAATGCTACCCTGGCAGCATGTACCTCTTCTGCTTCGGCAGTTTATGATTGCTTTGCATCAGCAACGCGTCGGCGCGGTACTTCGTCAGCACAAGGTCACAAGCAAGGTAATGCCACCTTGCGACCACTTGTTCGCCCGGAATTTAGAGCACACTTGCATGTGATGGAACAACCTACCGCAGTAACTTACCCCCAAGTTAACAGAATGTTTTTTACCACAGGGAGGGTAAAAAGGAGAGTCACAAAGAATACATTCTCTGCGGGGATCTGCACGGTAATGGATCATGCCTTGAATCCAGATTCTCCCCACCAGGAAGGGTGTACACTCAGAGGTAGTAATGGTGGGGGCAGGTGCACCTCACTAGCATTTAAAAAGAACTACTCTGTGACACAGGTACTTCGAGCAGGTGTGTGGAAGCATCAGACGACCTTTACCGCCCACTACCTGCAAGACATAATCCACAGGAACATGGAGACATTATCCATTGGCTCTGTGGTGGTTGCATAACAAATTATTTAAATATCTCAAGCTCCTTGATTAGACAAATAGCAGACAGTTGAGGGTAGACATTACCCGGTAATAAGTCTAGGATGAAGGACAAGAAGGACTGGCCTCTTCTTTCCTTCATCCTCCTCGATACCCACCAAGCTGGCCTCCTCCGTCTGCAGGTATGAACCATTTCCCTTGTGTAACTTGATATATGTTTATATATTTGTTGCATCCCCATTCCCCTAGCAAGATGGGAATTGGGCAGTGTCCAATGGTTAGTTAAATGGAGCCTTACTACAGTACTCTAAGAATTCTTAACTAGACAAGTCTAGTAACCTTTCAAATTTGATTTCTTGGTTTTTGTAGTTATAAATGTAGTTCCATGGTGATTTATATTTTGTATATATATAAATGATTGATTATACCTCAATAATCCTTTCTCCTTCCAATGATATTTCATCTTCCATTGCACATTCCATTCTCATCATCTCTGTCTTTCTTCTACTGTATTTATCTTGAGCCCAACCATTTAAATATTCAAATATTTAGGAACTATTATCTGTAATACAGGGTCTTTAAAATTGGAGTTTAATGAAAGATTGAAAAAAGCCAATCAGACAATGGCTAGGTTAAATAAAATTTGGAAAACAAATTGTCTGAAATTACACACAAAAATCAGGCTATATATCAGTTTAGTGAGATCAGTGTTACTGTATGAACATGAGTCGTGGTATGACAATAAAACAATATCCAACAGATTTTGTAGATTTGAGAACAAAGCCCTCAAAAGAATATTTGGAGGTGAATGGCAGGACAGGATTAGAAAGGAAACTATAAGAAATTACTCGAGTGCCATATTTGGATGAGATCATGGTGAGGTGCAGATGGGGATGGTTTGGGCATGCTCTTTGCACTCCTCAAGAGAGATTAGTTCACCAGACTTTCAACTGGACTCCTCAAGGCACTAGAAGAGTTGGAAGACCCAGACCCATATGGCTTAAGATAGAGGTGACTGGAGAAATCTAAGCGAGGCCCTTTGTGTCAATAGGTATAAGAGGAGATGATGAAAATGATAAATGATTGATTAAGTGATTATATATGATTAATTAGTGTTGTGGTGTCCTGTTGGTAACGTCCTTACCTAGTGATCGCCTGACTGGGGTTTTAATCCTGCTCAAGCTCGTTAGTTCCTTTGCTTGTTGCAATCTCACCATCCTTGTGAGCTAAGTCATCAGCAGCCATTGCCTGGCCATCCCTGGTCCTAACTTTTGTGGAGAGGAGAGTGGAGCACTGATCATATGTATATGTAAGGTCATTCTCTAGGGCATTGTCACTGTCCTTTGCCTCTGCCATTTTTGAGTGGCCTTTAAACCTTCAATGTAAGTTTTAGAAATGTCAATCAGGAGTTGGAGTACCCAAAAGCCTAGACTACAGTTAAGTCTAGGATGTTATTTAATGAACTAAGAAGCAAAATGACCTGTCTTTTTCTTTCACTGGCTACCCACCTCTACAAGAGTGTGGGAGTCAACAATACGAATATCAGTGGAGGTTTAGAGAAATAAATAGAATTTTGATATAAAAATTTGTTATTTCTATACTCACCTGGTGTTCATATACATAGCCACCCTTCTCCTCACTGAATAGTAGCATCAAGAGGATAGGTAATTATTTTGACTTTGAGACTGAAGAGTAATATGACATACACAGCATGCTATTATTGTTAGATCCTGATAAGTCTTATTGCTTTACTAGAGACATTAGTATATTGGAAGGAAAGAAAGTGGGAATTTTCTACATTTTAGGGGGTTAACATTGACAGTGTGGCTTCTGGATATGAAAACAATATGAACTTCAGGTGAGTACAGAAAAAAAATTTATTTTGAAATTCCATTTCTTATACTCTAGATGAACATTATTATATTTTTAAGCGGCTCAAATTTCTTCCTTCAAAAGAATCGTATACAAACCTTGGCTAACTTTCGAGATAATTTTATTTGTAAAATTATCTTTATACACCAATGTTTTTTTTTAAATATAGGTTTTTCATATATGATATTCAAGTTTGTGAAACTTTAAAGGTGATGTTGAGATGCGTATTTTATTTCTGACAGGTACGATGCCTTATAGTAACTGATGTAGCAGCTCGTGGTATAGATATTCCCATGCTTGACAGTGTCATAAATTACCATTTTCCTGCCAAATCTAAGCTGTTTGTACATAGAGTGGGTAAGTATTAGGATTTTATAGAAAATGTTATGGGTAATATAAATTTATATTCATTTTTGAATAATTTGTTTAGTCAAATTTATTAAGTTGTTATTACTGTACTTGCTTTGATGAACCATATTTATCTTTTTATTCCATTCTGTATATAACACGTAAAGATGTGATTCTCATCGTCAGGTCGAGTTGCCAGAGCCGGACGTTCAGGAACAGCCTATTCTTTTGTTGCTCCTGATGAAGCTGCTTATTTTATGGACCTTCATCTATTCCTTGGAAAGGATGTTCGGTAAGTTAATTAGCTTAAGGCTAATGTAAATTATGTTTTTATGTAACTATTAATTTTTTTTCAGGACAAACCCATTACTTAGTGCCTATTGCATGTGTCACAAATGTTTTCAGACAGAAATTCTTCTATGAATAAAGAAGAGTAGTTCTGCTGCAGTAGATGAGCACAACACAGCTTGCCCTGCATATATGTTGATTTGCAACCTATTTAATTGGCCTCCAATCAAATAGTACTGTTGGAGGAGTAATGGGAGGAGATTCCCTGCTTGGGTCAGACCGCTCAGTAAAGTGAAGCCAGTTGACCATGGGTCGGCCATGCCCAGGAATGGCAAAATAGACACCAAACCATAAGGATTAATAGGAACGCTTCTGTTATTTTTCCAATGTTTATTTTCATAATGAGTCCTTATGGCATAAATGGAGGCTATAAAGGTGATTGACATTTTATCAGAGTTATGAATAACGTTTATGAATATCAGTTGTTGTTTGCGGATGATAATGTACTGGTTGCAGACGCGGAAGAGAAGCTTGGCCGATTAGTGGCAGAATTTGGAACGGTGTGTGAGAAAAGGAAGTTGAGAGTGGGTAAGAGTAAGGTTATGAGATGTACGAGAAGGGAAGGTGGTGCGAGGTTGAATGTCATGTTGAATGGAGAGTTACTTGAGGAAGTGGATCAGTTTAAGTACTTGGGGTCTGTTGTTGCAGCAAATGGTGCAGTGGAAGCATTGTACGTCAGAGAGAGAATGAAGGATGCAAAGTGTTGGGGGCAGTTAAGGGAGTAGTAAAAAATAGAGGGTTGCGCATGAATGTAAAGAGAGTTCTGTATGAGAAAGTGATTGTACCAACTGTGATGTATGGATCGGAGTTGTGGGGAATGAAAGTGACAGAGAGACAGAAATTGAATGTGTTTGAGATGAAGTGTCTAAGGAGTATGGCTGGTGTATTTCGAGTAGATAGGGTTAGGAACGAAGTAGTGAGGATGATAACGGGTGTAAGAAATGAGTTAGCAGCTAGAGTGGATATGAATGTGTTGAGGTGGTTTGGCCATGTTGAGAGAATGGAAAATGGCTGTCTGCTAAAGAAGGTGATGAGTGCAAGAGATGATGGGAGAAGTACAAGAGGAAGGCCAAGGTTTGGGTGGATGGATGGAGTGAAGGAAGCTCTGGGTGATAGGAGGATAGATGTGAGAGAGGCAAGAGAGCGTGCTAGAAATAGGAATGAATGGCGGGCGATTGTGACGCAGTTTCGGTAGGCCCTGCTGCTTCTTCTGGTGCCTTGGATGACCTTGGAGGTTGCAGCAGTATGGGATTCAGCATTATGAAGCTTCATCTGTTGTGAATAATGTGGGAGGGTGGGCTGTGGCACCCTAGCAGTACCAGCCAAACTCGGTTGAGTCCCTTGTCAGTCTGGGAGGAACATAGAGAGAAGACGTCCCCTTTTTTGTTTCATTTGTTTTATGTTGGCTACCCACCAAAATTGTGGGAAGTGCCTTGTTATATGTATGTGATGTATGTATGAATAATGTAGTTGATTATTTCATTTTATTATTACCTTTTTTATTACTTTGAAGTAAGAAACACTTTTATTATCTTGTACACATATAACCTATTACTGACCCAAACTTAAAGCCATTCCCTTTATGTCTGCTAATTTTTTGGTCCTCATTACATGTTTTTGCATACTGTTGTTTATCAATAGGAATTATTGACACCTAAAATGAATCAATTTAGTATAACAGGGAGGTTGGTCTTTACTGCAACCTGTGTGATTTTTAACAGTACAGTAATCTGCTTACCAGCATGATTATTTATCATTTGCAAATATTTTAAGCTATTACTTTAATCAATGAGTGAAAGTGATCATCCAATGTCTGTGTATCATACATGTGAATACTGAACTCGGAAAACTGTTTGTTCCGTAACCGAAATACAAACCACGCTATTTACAAAGGGTTACCTTTTAGCGCAGCTGAAATGGCGAGCCATTAGAATTTAACGAGGGTGTATTACCCCCGCGCTAGTTAGCGGGGGGGTAGGGGAGTGGTAGCTAGCTACCCCTCCTCCCCCTCACACACAGGTGAATGCTCACTTTCACTTTTGGCTCGGACTGTGACAGACGTCTCTGTCTTGGTCCTCTCTTGGCAGCCATTGTTTGTTTTGTCTTTACTTAATCGCTTACTTTTCATTTACTCAATATATATGTAAACATGTTTTCATGTTTGTATATATATTTGAGTATAGAAATAAGTAAGTTTCCTTTTCAGATTTGTGTGTGTAGTGTACGATATCTACGTGGAGTCCTCGGCAGTTAGGCCACCGCGGCGTAATTTTATGGGTGGCGATCGAGTTTGACTTATGTCTTTCTCTCTCTCTCTCTTGAGGTCGTTCACCCTTTTACTACGTGTTACTACGCCCCTGTAGCTTCCTTTCCGTGTGGGGGGGTTGCTACGCCGTACGTTTGTCTCAATTAGTTATGAATCTAATTGTAGTTGTTTTTTGTTTTTCAGCTTGTAGAACGATTCCTTTCGGGGTTTTCGTTCTTTCTTTAGTGTTCATTCATTTTTAAATTACATAATTACATAGTTACATAATTATAATTGTTATAATTCTGTTTTGGTTACAGCTCTCCCTCCGTGAGTGTAAGTGGTTGTGAGGGCACGTGCCTGTTGTGTAATTCTTGTTTCCTTTCCCTCGGGATTCCTCTTCGGAACCTTCCCGGGGGAATGAATGTGTACTAATATTATTTGTTTTATTTTTTTACAGTTACCGATCTAGTTCGTTTCTGTAATATGGCAACGGTGTGAGCTGTCTGGTTGAGTCCTGGGGATTCGGCTGTTGCTGCCTCCCCCCTTGTATTTTCGTCAGGGGCGTGTCTCCTTCTACTGGAAGTACTCCCGTGACGACGGACAGCTCTCCAGTTCATTTTAGAACTCTCAGGAGGCTTGCCTCCTTGGGCGGGTAACTTTCCTTCCGAGGGAAGTTTTTCCTGTCCAGGCTTGAGTTTTTCCCCTTTTGGGGGGTTCTTCTCTTGCCTTTTTTTCGTGCGACTATGCTCTTGGTGCTGAGCGGTCGCACCTGCAGTTTCGCTCAAGGGGCTGGGCAACTGCAGGAGCTCCTCTTCGGAGGATTGCTCCTTTTAGGTCACTGGCTGACCAGTCTCTTCTACGAAGTGTGTCTCTTTCGTTCGCGAGAGAGTACACTCATAGAGACTCCTCTTCGGAGGTTTCTTCTGTTGCTGTTGCTGTTGGCCTCCCTCGCCGTAAGGCCCACCGTCCGCCTCGTCGTAAGGGCCTCTCATCTCCCTATAAGGGTGCTTGAGGCGCCTTTTTGGATCTCCATTTGCAGCCTACAACTCCTTTTTCTCGATCTTCCGCCTTGGTGCAGATGGACAGCAATCTGATCTCGTCTTCCGACGGGCAACGGTCTTCCCGACGGACAACGGTCTTCCCGACGGACAGCGGTCTTCCGACGGACATCAGTCTCCCGGCGGACAACGATCCCTTCGGGGCAAAGGGTTGCCCCCACGGGGGTTCTTCCCTTGCGTGTCAGGGTTTCTCTGTGCGCCCTTCTGCTGTGTTCTCTCCTGCTCCTGCTCAGTGTTAGCGCACAGGCGCTCTTCTGCTCATCAGCGCGCTCCTGTTCGTCAGCGCTTTCAAGATGATCATCCCTGCTGTTCCTGTTGGTTCCTGTTACGCGCCCTGTGCGCCCACGTTCGCCCTCGCGATCTTGAACTTCGGTTCAGGTCGGGGTCAAGGACTCTTCTTCTATGCGCAGGCTTCCACGCGTAGCCTTCTGCTCGTCAGCGATCATCAGCTCGCCAGCGATCACCTGTCTCTCGGCGATCTCCGGATCGCCCGCGTGTGTTACAGCCGGCACGCCAACGTTCTCCAACACTTCTGAAGGAACATGGTTCGCCAGCTACTAGCTCACCTGCGCATGCTGATCGCCATCGCGCGACCCTCAACTGCGGATGCTGATCGCCATCGCGCGACCCTCAACTGCGGATGCTGATCGCCATCGCGCGACCCTCAACTGCGGATGCTGATCGCCATCGCGCGACCCTCAACTGCGGATGCTGATCGCCATCGCGCGACCCTCAACTGCGGATGCTGATCGCCATCGCGCGACCCTCAACTGCGGATGCTGATCGCCATCGCGCGACCCTCAACTGCGGATGCTGATCGCCATCGCGCGACCCTCAACTGCGGATGCTGATCGCCATCGTGCGACCCTCAACTGCAGATGCTGATCGCCATCGCACGACCGCACACCTGCGCATGCTGATCACCATCGCGCGACCCTGCGCATGCTGATCACCATCGCGCGACCTTCAACTGCGGATGCTGTTCGCCATCGCGCGATCGCCCACCTGCAGATGCTGCTCGCCATCGCGCGACCGCCCACCTGCGCATGCTGATCGCCATCGCGCGACCCTGGCAATGCTGATCACCATCGCGCGACCCTGCGCATACTGATCACCATCGCGCGACCCGGCGCATGCTGATCACCATCGCGCGATCGCCCTCCTGCACATGCTGCTCGCGATCGCTCGCCTTCGCATACTGCTCGCCAACGCACGATCGCTCACCTGCGCATGCTGCTCGACCATCGCGTCGGCATAACACAACGCGCCATCGCCAACCTGCGCGTTAGCGCTCACCAGCTCACCACCGATCGCTTGTTGATCCATATCGCCAGCGGTCTTCCTCGCCCACGCGGCAGCGCGTTTCCTCGCCATCGCGCTAACGCTTGCGTTCGCCGCCTCGGACTCGCTCTCATCCACCTGCCCACCCTCTCAACCGCGCGACCGCTCGCCCGCGCGACCGCTCGCCTGTGCGCCCGCGCGACCATTCGCCTGCGCGCCCACACGCCCACGTGCCTGCACGTCTACGCTCATGCGCGTCCGCGCCCATGCTCTCCAATGTTCGCCCACGCGCGAACCAACGGTTTTTCCATCGCGCGGATGGATGGTGTTCCGTCGCGCGAACCTACAGTTTCTTCGCACAAACGTCGGCTTATTTCTTGCAGTATCCATTGCTCGTCTATGGGTTATCGCTCGCCGACCACCAGCTCTCGCCCTTCCTACCACGCTCGCCCTCCTTCTGCGCTCCTTCGCTCACCTTCGTTTGCGTTACCGCGCATGGGCGCTTCCACGTTCGCCCACGCGAAAATCTTTGAATTACCGTCGCGCGAGCTCCAGGGCGATTGCGACCACGATTCCCAATGGGGTTTTCGCAGCATGGCCAGCCTGGCGAGTTCTTCTGGAGCGTATTTCCAGAACATGGCCTCACCCCTTAAACGCAGAGCATGGCACTTGCAAGAATAGGAGAAACTTGAGGGAGATCTGGGCAACACTCCTCTTTCCTGAATTTGGGTTAGCCCTTCCCCGTCATTCCCTGGAAGGATTTTTGGCGGGGGGGCTTTCCGTTCGAGATTTCTCCATCGGACAAGGGGTGACTGCTTACCCCTTCCTCTGGGAGCTTACCAGGTTCTTTCCCTCCTCGGTTACGGCCCGAGGTTTGGTTCAAGGAAGCTACAGGAAGATCAGGGGTACTTTCCTCCTCTCGAGCTCAGGCACCTTGGCTTTTCGTCGTTAAGTATCTAACTTGCGGACAAGCTCGATGTTGTACCATCTGGACGCGCTGACTGAGGGCTTCCTTCGGGTGTCTCATCTGTGGAGGTCGACGACCTCAGACACCCTTCCATCCTTGAGAAGAGTTTGTTTGTGCCCAAGGACAGAGACTTAGACAGCTGCTGTGCGGAGTAAATCGACTTCCGGTTTCACTCCTCCAAGGCGTTTTCTTCCAGACTCTGCAGGGCTCCAGCGCCCTTTTCTTTCAACCACGTCGGCCTAAGTTATCGGCTACGACAACTTGGACAAGGTGTCCAATTGCAGTTTCCTCCTGTCAGGAACAGATGGCACGGGAGACTCCCCCGGGGGGGCATAGTCCTAGAAGGAGTTCACGAACTCTAGGATTGCAGGTTTTTTGCTGGGAGGATGCTTAAGGTTACTCATCCGAATGACAGCTTCCCGATGCCCATTCCCGCACAATCTCTGTGATCAGCCAAGGATATCGCGCCTGCCGTCTCTGTCAGCGAATTCAGTGTCTCTGAACCTCTATGCCATAGCGTCAGCAGAGTTGCCCGGTTGGGCAGAATGATCCATACCTTAGGCGAAGGTCTTCCTTAGGATCATCGACGGCTTCACCCCCGGCCTCTTCAGTCGATCCTTTCTTGTAAGGAAGGATCTGAGAGGGGATGTCCGTAGTCGACCTCTCAGCCCTGATTAAGTTTGTCGAACAAACTTCGGCCAGCGTAGACCAGCAGAATCGATCAGACTGGTAACGAGGCGACAGGACTCCTTAAACCCTGGATCGGAAGGACGGGTACTTTCAGTTTCCATTCCATCCATCTTCCAGGGTGCTCGTCGAATTCAGCCTAGACTGCAAGTATTCCTGCTTATGATGCAGTGTGGCTATCCCGCCGTGGCATAGCAGGTTTGTTTCCCCAGAGAACTCTCCCTGCCTTCCTCTTGGCCGCTCAGGTGCAGGCTTCCGCCTCCTCTGCTGTTTGGAGGGCTGGTCAACTCCGGTAGGCTCGGGTTCGACCTTCTTCAGCGCCGGGACAAGCTTCCGGAATGTGACCATGAGTGTGGGCTTATGGTATTTTGCTTGGAGCCTTCTCTTCCTCTGCCTCAACATCTGGAGTATCTGGCCATGATATTGAGTCAACGGGCTTACCACGTTGGAAACCCCGCTTCTCGTCCGTCCGGCGAGGTTAAGCAACGTCGGTACTTGGATGGGTGACCACCTGGGGACGCCAGATTCTGTTACCACATCCTCCGAGCCTTCCTTTCGGTTGACTGTGGCAAGACTGAGGAGAGTCGCAGTACCTGTTCTCAGTCAAGCAGAGCTTTCAGCCCTACCTTGGAACGTTTCCTAGTTCTCCTTTCCTCATTGACCCGTCTATAGTCCGAACGGTTGCCTCAGGATAAGTTCCATGTGGGGCGATCTAAGTTCCGGTGGCTTCAGGCAATGTTTAACCGGACTTCCTGGCCCCTATGGGACCAGCGGAACTATTAGACCTGCAATGGGTGTTGACCTATGGAGCCTCTTGATTGTAGTGGATATTCTCGTCCTTTCCCCACATTCTTGATGCGGTTCTCGGACTCGTCAAAGGAAAGGGGGGGGGGGGGGGGGCATGTTCCGGTCCAGGCCTATGGTCAAGACCTGAAGGATACCTCTCCATCATTCAGGCAGGCTTAGGGGCCTTAGTCTGGCCCCTCTACAGATCCTACAGCTCCTGCCGAGTCGCCCCGTGCGCGTCGACTTCATGATTCTGGCGTATTCTAACCAGCAGGGGACGCATTTTCACACCTTCACATCTTGCAGTAGAGATACCGGGATGATTGAGATTCTCTCAATACCACCATCGGCTCTCTCATTCCAGGCAGGGGAATGTTCTCTCTGACTATCCGAGCAGAGCCTCGTAGAGAGAGTGTACCTGGGGGTCTTTGACCTTGGGTAACCAGCAAGTACTGGTCTGGGGGACCTGATCGCGACAGCTTGGAACCTCAAGCGTCCGTTATTCTTCCCCCCAGTCTCAGACCCCGAGACTCTGGCAAGATGCATTCCGGTGATGGTGGGACAACTTCGACGCCTGCGTCTTCCCTCCTTTTTGTCTGTGGACAATGGGTCTCAACAAGACCAGGTTGTCTGTCAAGCTTTCAATGGGAGAGCTCCACTGGGACTATGCGCAGAACGGTTTCTGGACCCTCTGCTTCCCCTGACGGAACTCCCAGGAGAGCTTCTCCCACGGCGCAGACTACTCAAGCAACCACACTGCGACATCTCTCCCGAACCGGGGCGTCGCTTCGGCTTCATGCCTGGAGACACTACGCCTCCTCCTCAAGAAGAGACAACCCGCTACAGTCGCGGTACGGAGGTCGCGTCATCTGCGATAGTCATCCACAGGGGTCTCACAGGCAAAGTGAAGAGTCTAAGGTGGTTGGTGCCGTGGGAGATATACCTCTTCCCTTGAGGCCTCTTCTCCAGCAATAACGGTCTTATTGCCTTTCGGCGGGAGGAAACTCCTTTCCGCTCTCGGCAATGAAGCCTGTCGCTCAGCCTTTCCCTGACCTTCAGGCTTAAAGGAATAACTTTTTAATGCCCGCTGGATCTATCCTCGCTCATGCGAAGCTACGATCGTCCCTGCCCTAGTCGGAGGAAGACCTCCAACTTGGAGCATGGCTCGGACTTTTAGTCCTTTAAGAGATCTTCTCAAGACCCTTTACGACAGGCCTCGGATTGTATTCCGCCTTGGGTCTCCTGCTCACTCTGGCCACGGCCAGTGTGTAAGCAATCTTCTTGGTCTCTTACGACTCCCCCCTTTCTAAGGAAGAGGGGAAGGCAACATTCAGGCTAGCTCCTGAGTTGTTGGCTAGACTCAGAATCTGGGGGTCCCCGCCCTTCGGTCCGATTCATTCAAGATTTCGAGTCTCCATTCTGTATCTGATGTCCCAAGACCTTCTCTCTCTTGCCAGTAAAGGAATCGAGAGGTTAGCGCTGGGAACAGCTGCAGTTTGTCCTCAGTTGCAGCCGATTTGGGAGCACAAGGAGGACATGGGGGAGAGTCACCAGTATACCTCTTCAGCCCGGACTCAAGGACATTCATCTCGACCTGTCTCCAGACCCTCCCCCGTCACGTCGCCCTACAGCACGATGTTGGATACATCGCAACGTCCCTCGCCTTCGAGTAATACTACTCTGTGACGCAGGTGCTACAAGCTGGAGTCTGGAAGCGTCTAATGACCTTCGCAGCCCGCTTCCTGCAGGGCGTGACCCACAGGAGTCTCGATACGTTTTCTATCGCTCTGTGGTGGCTACACGACAGCTGGTCTAACCTCAGGCTCCTTTTTGGACAGGTAGCAGAAGGTTGAGGGCATTGTTATCAGGTTTTAGTCTGCATGAACGAAAGAAGTATGTCTGGCCCTTACTTCTTTCTTCATCATCCCCTCTACGGGGAAGCAGCATCCTGGTCTCTGCATAGCTGACCTCGAACCTCTGCAGGTAAACCATGCTTCCTTGTGTTCCGAGTATTGAGTCAATACTGTCGCGTCCCCCATACCCTGACGAGGTGGTATTGGGAACGTCCTAACCCAGAGTTCCTTCTGGAACTCCAGGTCAACTGCCTAGGACGGGTCACACTTCTTCCTTCACACACAAGCTTACGTAGGCCACATGGTTCCTTGCGGAGCAAGGAACTTGTGAGGTGCAGGGACTCCTTTTCTCGAGTGCGACTCACTCGGATTCTGAGTCCCCGGGTAAAGCCAAAGCCAGTATGGCTGGGGACTTTCCACCCTACCTAAGGGGTAAGTCACCCTTTGTAAATAGCATGGTTTGTATTTCGGTTACGGAACAAATGACAAATTCGAAGATAATTTGTATTTTTCCTAACCATACAAACCTTAGCTATTTACACATATTTGCCCGCCAGCCCTGTCCCCCAAGACAAGTCCTACCTCTAAGTGAAAGTTAGCATTCACCTGTGTGTGAGGGGGAGGAGGGGTAGCTAGCTACCACTCCCCTACCCCCCCGCTAACTAGCGCGGGGGTAATACACCCTCGTTAAATTCTAATGGCTCGCCATTTCAGCTGCGCTAAAAGGTAACCCTTTGTAAATAGCTAAGGTTTGTAAGGTTAGGAAAAATACAAATTATCTTCGACTTTGTCATGTTTTGGCTCTGTAAGATGCCAATATAGAACTTAACTAATTTATAGAAGTTTATTCTCCCCAGGACATCTACTTTATATATTTTTCACAAGTTTTTTATATTGATTACGTTTGGTGGATAAAGCCCTTTTCCTATTATTTTCAATTTTATGAGGGTGTGGTGATAATTACAGTTTGCTAACATGATTGCATCAATGCAGACCTCTCACCGTAAAGACTTTTTAACTTGAAAATAACAAAAGCCTGCAATATAAGGTGCTACTGTACAGTACAGTGATGCCTCAGGATACGAAAGTAATCCGTTCAGGATACGGTTTCGTATCCTGATTTTTTCGTATCCTGAGTCGCGTTTTACATGTAAATAGCCTAATCCGTTCCAAGCCTTACGAGAAGACACCTTTTCTTCCATAAACACGCTAAACTGTAGTAATAAACATGCAATGCAGCCATTTCTATCATTCAATAATTAACCCAACCATTAAAAACAGCCTAATCCATTCCAGAAACCACTATGAGATTATTCAATAATGTAGTTATAGCCTAGTTATCCCCCCCAAGCCCTAAGAAAACGGTCCGTTTTCTTTACTATTGTATAAAAGTTACGGTACTGTATGTAAAGCATTTGGATCAGTGAAGGTGTATTGTTACCTGTACGTACACCTAAATTAAGGATTGATACTCTTGAAAAAAAGGTTACAGTTAATTAGTGTAACAAAAAAGTTGAAACTTACTTTTTGATTGAGACGATGTCCGATAGCAAAGTCGCGGCAGAGGAGGATGGCATAAGGCAGAAAACGTAACAAGTGACAGACTACGTACAGTAATTTACACACTTAACACATTAACACTTAAACTTTACGAAATAAAAAAATGGCAGAAATAATTAACACTTAACATTACGTATGGAAAACTATAAAATGAAAGAAAAAATTACTTTAACACTTAACGGTAACATAAAACTTAAAATTGAATTTTTTTTTTTGCTTTTTTATAACTACGTTTTTCATATTTTCTAAATCTCTTCTACTTCTTCATCACTTTCTTTTTTCTGTTTCTTTTCTTTACTTTCACCTTCTAATTCTTCATCCCTTCCTCTTTTCTGTTTCTTTTCTTCACTTTCACCTTCGTCTTGGCCTACTAATACCGCTGGCCTCTTTAATAAGAAACTATCCATTGAAGCTTGTTTCTGCCTACTTTTCAACACATTTCTAAAATGCGTTAGGCAAACGTCATTGCAGTGTTGAAGCGCACGGTTGGTATAAACTTTTTCTGGATGTTCCTTTTCGACGTAGTCTGCCATTTTATGGAAACATGCGAGAATTTCCTTGATGTCTGCCGTTTTCAAAGGTGTAACATCCTCCTCATCACCGCTAGAGAACTGCTCTTGAACATCACTCACTTGCATCGTCTCCAACTCCTTCAGGTCGTCCGTCGTCAACTCCTCGTGGTGCTCCTCGATAAGTTCATCTATATCCTCCGCACTAACTTCCAGCCCCATGGACGTACCAAGATGTACGATGTCAGCCACCTCAGACTGCTGAATTGGTTCAGGATCGTCAACGATCTCATCTTCGCCTCCAGGCTTCCCGAACCCCTCGAAGTCTCGTGCAGAGACAGCATCAGGCCACAGCTTCCTCCAAGATGAGTTCAGGGTACGCCTCGAAACTTCCTGCCAAGCGAGATCGATGAGTTTGAGGCATATCACGATGTTAAAGTGATCTTTCCAAAATTCACGCAGAGTGAGGTTTGTACTCTCTGTGACTTGGAAACATCTCCGGAAGAGATGCTTCGTGTACAATTTTTTAAAATTTGAAATAACTTGCTGGTCCATGGGCTGGAGGAGAGGGGTGGTGTTAGGCGGTAGATATAGGACCTTTATGAAGGAATACTCGGCCAGAAGATATTCCTCGAGGCCAGGAGGGTGAGCTGGAGCATTGTCCAACACCAGCAGACATTTCATAGGGAGGCGCTTTTCTTCCAAATATTTTCGGACAGTCGGACCGAAGCAGACATTCACCCAATCAATGAAAAGTTGCCTCGTTACCCAGGCTTTAGCATTCGCCCTCCACATCACGGGAAGGTTCTCCTTGATGACTTTGTGGGCTTTGAAGGCTCGGGGATTTTCTGAATGGTACACCAGCAGGGGCTTTATCTTGCAGTCCCCACTGGCGTTTGCACAAAAAGCAAGGGTAAGCCTGTCCTTCATAGGCTTATGTCCGGGTAGCCTCTTCTCCTCCGCCGTGATGAACGTCCGACGAGGCATTTTCTTTCAAAAAAGTCCAGTTTCGTCGCAATTGAAAACTTGCTGCGAACTGTAGCCTTCCTGCAGAGTCAACTCGTCGAACGTTTTAACAAAGGCTTCGGCGGCCTTCGTGTCCGAGCTGGCTGCCTCCCCATGCCGTACCACTGAATGAATGCCAGTCCTTTTCTTGAATTTCTCGAACCACCCACGAGAAGCCTTGAACTCTGGGGGTTCCTGCTGGGATGTTCCTTCTCCTGCCCCTTCTTCGGCCTGAGAACGCACGAGATCACCGAAAATGGCGTAGGCCTTCTGGCAAATTGTAGTCTCAGTGATGGTGTCTCCTGAGATCTCTTTGTCCTTGATCCACACAAGAAGCAGCCTCTCCATCTCGTCATGCACGTGGGTTCTCTTGTTGGAGAAAATAGTGACGCCCTTAGAAGGTGTCGCTGCTTTGATGGCCGCCTTCTGCTTCAGGATGGTGCCTATCGTAGATGGATTCCGGCCATACTCCTAGGCGATCGCACTTAAACGCATGCCAGACTCGTACTTTTTTACGATTTCAAGTTTCGTCTCCATCGAGAGCATCGTCTTCTTCTTCTTTCCTTCGGCAACATTCTTGGGACCCATGGCTACAGTAATACATAATATAATACACTACGTACGTTATATACAGTACTATGTATAGTAAACACTAATACAGTACAGTGCACAGTAACGAATGTTTAATAACGATAACACGTGGCGTACGAATGTACTGTACTGTATATTAACACTACGTCAAACAAGCGAAACCACACAATGTCTGTTAACGATACCGCGGTCGGAACGAAAAGAGAGAGAGAGAGATGAACGCCCGTGCGTAAGCAAGCTGGGATAGTTGCCGACCAATAGGAAAGCAGGATCTTATGGCGTCAGCTAGCGTCTGAGTAGGGAGATAACCAATGGGTGAGCGGGAGGCTGTAAGTGAGTCTACCCAAGTTCAAAGTCTGGCGGCGCGCGCTTTTTAAAATTACTCTCGGCGAAGAGTTGGGATCTCGTAAGGTTTTCGTATCCTGAAATTTTATTCGTATACTGGGGCATAAAAATCTTCGAATCACTTTTCGCATCCTGAATTTTTCGTAAGCAGAAACTTTCGTATCCAGAGGTATCACTGTATATCATTTGAATATTTTGAAAATTGGTGACGGTTAGAAATGTAATCATGATTGTCTTCCTTGTCCTCAGAATGTAGTTTGTGAATACCTTCTAAATTTCTATCTTGAGACTGAAGCATTTACTGTATATGATTTACTGCAAAAGGATTATTTGTACTGTTTGAAGCAGTTAATATGGGCACAGATTCCAATGGCAAGCAGTTGCCACGAATGGTAACCTTGAAGTCATTATAAACAAACAACCTTTGTGAGCCATAATGAACTATTGCCTCTCATGCTTCTTATTTGGCCAAAGAATGACTCAATATGATCTTGACTGAATCTTTAGGTCATAAAAAATTGCAAAGGCCCAACATCAGATGCAATACAATTTTCGTACAGAATCTGAAGACTATGTATGCAATATAGAAAGCCAATGAATCTAGTTTTTGTATTGAATTTTTAAGTTGTCTTTACCATCCAGAATTCTCAATGAAGTGAAGTATATTTTTGCTTTTATTAGAAAATATCTAATATGATTTGCATCACTTTCTGAATTAGGCATTGAAACCCCTTGGCATTTAGATTTCAAGAATTTAATATGTCAAGGTGTTGAATATCATAATGGTCAGCCAGGGATTCAATTGCCAGTACCAATATGGCCGCCAGGTACCAAAGTGGCTTTACTCAGCCCACAGCAAGGTGCCTCCTTCTGTTATTCCTCCAAGATCGTACCATGTAAAATATTATAAACAGAAATTCACTTCTATGTGTTAAAAAAAAATTATCAATTTGGCGAAGGAAACCCTCCGACACCCCTTTCCCTCCCTGAAAGATTATTCTGGGTTTTAGGATTGGAAATTATCTTATGAAAATATTTACAGAGTGAGACAAAAGTAGTGAATAAAGTTGGATATATGTTATGCAATTATTTTGCAATACTGTATCTTTAGAAAGCCTTCTTTAAAAAAAGTTGTGATTTTACACTTGTAAATTTGAGGGTTATCTTACCACAAAAATTTTATGAAAAAACTGACCATTGGTTTTTGTTAACCTAAATTAATTTAATTTTTTTTAAAAGAAAACATTTCAAACTTTTATTAGTTACATTCCATAACTCGCATCTCAAAATCATATTAACTAGGAATAACGCAAGACATTCACAGATTCACACTACATTCACTCGTACATAGAAGTAATTCCTTGGCCAACGCAGATCTGTTCCAGGCATCCTCGCGGTAGCTGAAAAATTGCAAAGTATATACTGTATGGTAATCTATGGTATATTTTCTTTTATTTTTTATATTCTTCATATTTTTATTTTCATTGTAAATTTAAGCTTTTATAAACCCGTCTAACACTCTTATTAACCCGTTGTACACTAATGAAACACTTTTAAAGCCAAAACTTACTTTTACTGTAGCCACATAATCATGTTGACATAAATATATAAAATTTAAATCCGAACACTAATTAATATATGTACTGCTCGCCCAAGCTATGCCATTGACCAGACTATATATCCTTTTACTGTGGCCAAAAAGTACAGCTGTATTGAAAAAAAAAACAGGATTTTAAGAACGCTGATATTTCACTTAACTGTATCCAGTAATAATGATTGTAATGTATTGTATTATGAAATAAGAATTCAATGTCTATACACTTTTCCATTGTTTGTGTTTGTAAACTCTTTGAGACTTTACTGTTTACGCTTTCCAATCAGCTGATGAAGGGAAGTTACCAAAATTTTTTTTTTCCTTTTGCAAAAAGAGAAAATTATATCTTGGACCATCATTTTTATTTTACATAAAAGTATCTAGTATTTAGTTATAATACTTTTCTCCTATTTTGTTTACTGCCGATTTTAATGGTATACTGTAACAAAGTTTAGAGGCGTTTTTTCCGTGTTGCTGATGCACGATAATTTTATAGTCTACCTTTATGGTGCTTGATTACCAAGCTTAGGAAATTATTGACTTTATCTTGCAATTTATTTTTAACTTACAGACATAACAGAACGAGGATCTTAAGTGTTAAGTCACTTAGCTGATCGAGGGCAATTGAGAGTATTTATTTTCAATTTTTATGGTCTGGAGATCATCTCTCAACAGAAAAGGCAACTTATGATTACGTTGTTATGAAAAACCTTATTTTAAACTATTAGTACAGATGAAAATAAAAGGATTTCCTTTCCTCACTGGGCTATCTTCCATGTTGGAGCCCCTGGGCTTATAGCAGCATGTTTTTCCAACTAGGGGTGTAGCTTAGCAAGTAATGATAATAATAATAATAGTAACATCATTCTCCCAATACCTTCTATGATATTTATGCCAAACACATCTACAAAGTTACAAGCTATCTAAGCATCAAGCTATGATTTCAGCTGGCCTAACTTAGAAATGCATAGCGTAGTGCATATCAAACTGACTAGCTTTTCTTTTACCATGCGTATTGATGAACATTAACTCGTTTATAGTTTAAAGTTAAAAATAGTCTCTCGATATATTTAGAAAATTTTAATTCTCTTAAAGCTTTCCATAACAAAAAGAATCTGCTAATTAGATGAAAAAATCAATACTTTTAGTCTTTTGATATGTGACTAGAATTGAAAAGCTATGAGGCAAGTCCAGTGTTCATTGCATTAAGGTAATTTCTCTTAATTACTGTATTAATGCTGTTTTTCTATATATGATATTTTCATGTAAGGAATGTTTCAGTCCTTAGTGTTTATCATAATTTTTAAATATTTAACTTAGCCGGTGAATATATAATAGCTGCAACTCTGCGGCTCGACAGACACATACATAAAAAACTCGCGAGCGATCGCTATGCAGGTTGCGGGTGTGCCCACCAGCGCCAACTGTCGGCCAGATACCACTCTCGGATGTAAACAAAACCTTCAATTTCTTCTCTGTCGACGTGTCGACAAGACGTACTTTTACTCGCAGTAGAACCTGGAGTTTTCCCATCATATTTGGTGAAGTACTTTAATTTGGTTTGAGTTTTCGCAGTACAGGTGTTTTTCTTCAAATAAACCCTTGAACTCTTTTTTGATCGGATTATTTGTTGATGACTTAGATCGTTTTTTGGAATTTTCCCTTGACTAATTCAAAATGGCTGACCCTTCTCAAGTTCCCAAGTTTCGAAAGTGTAATGCTAGGGACTGTAATAGGCGTCTTCCAAAGGCTTCTCTCGACCCTCGCACTGTTTGTTCCAATTGTCGGGGTAAAACCTGTCAATTGGGAAATCGGTGTGAGGAATGCGTGGGCCTTTCGGAATTCGATTGGATCGAATTTGATAAATATACACGCAGACTAGAGAGAGATACGGTAAGGAGAAGTTCTTCTAGGTCTGTAGATTTTTCCTCTCCACATGCCCCTGAACCTAATCCTTCCCCTGTAGTGGTTGTTCCTAACCCCCCTCCTAGCACTCAGGAACCGTCTATGCAAGACATGATGCGTGCTATTCATGCCTTGGGGGAGAGAGTTGAGGCTTTAGCAAGTGACCGGAATCAACTCATGGCGGACGTGAAGGAACTCAAGTGCCAAAGTGCCACGGCGGAAAGTGGGAAAGTGCCTAGTGTTACGCAAAGTGTTGTGAACAGTGTTGCGACCGAGAGTTCGTCTGTTCGTGCCTGTCGTCCACCTAGTCCGGGACCTCTTGCAAGCTCCCAAGCCCAGGGGAGAAGCAATGTCGTACGACTTATGGGTTCGAGAGGCCTTGATCAGCGAACAGACGTTCCCTCTTTGGTATCAGGCTTATCTCGTCAAGATCGCCCCTACCATAAGACGAGAGAGCCCATTTTTACCTCGTCCGAAGGTGTTTCACGTAAGAAACCTTGGACCAAGGTCTCACGACCTTTAAAACGCAAGTCGGTCCCTTCAGGACAAGTCCAACGTCCCGGATGTAGCCACTGGGACAGTTCGGACCCGTTGCCGTCATCTGATGACTGCTCGCCGCCTAAGAGAGGCAAAGTTGTGCCGTCTCATTCGCTAACCCCGTCTGTTACTGCACCTGCTTCCGTAGACCCTAAATGGGTGTTACTGCAAGACATGCAGTCTAAGCTTGCGTCCTTGATGGAGGACTACAACGCTGAGAAGGTTTCCGTTGAACCTACTGGCCATCAGCCATCCAAGCGTTCTGTTGTGCGTCCTGTTGACGTGGATGTAGCTTTCTCGCGTCAACCAGTTGGGGTTGTACCTCCACCGATGCGACCCAGTGTGGATTTCCAGCCGCACGTTGACGTTAGGCAACGCACTGATGCGATTGGTGACGTTCAGGACGTTCACCAACCATCAGAGTTGACTTGTTTTGACGCGGTGCGTCAACCTCCGCAACCCGGTATGGTGTTGACTGCACAACCCAGATGGTCTAAACAGTCTCGGGTGGACGCTGTGCGTCCTCGCGCACCTGTTGTTGTTGACAGTTCCCAGACTGTTCAGCAGTTTCAGGACGCTGCGTCCTGCTCCGTCACGTATGCACCAGTGCGACCGGACTCTGCGAGTCAAACGTTGCCTACACCTTTGCCGTTTTCTCATCAGTTATCGGATGAGGAACTGTCAGATGAGGACGTTGCTGAACCACAGCCTGAAGATCAGCCTTCAGAATTAGATGAGCCTAAAGCAGTTCAACCATCCTTGGACTTTAGAAAAGTCATGGTGGTTTTTAAAGAGTTGTTCCCTGATCACTTTATTTCTGTGGCTCCTCGTTCGCCGCCGTCCGAGTTTGTTTTAGGCGTTCCTGCTACCATGCCTGCCTTTACGAAACTCGTTCTCTCTCGCTCATCCAAGAGAGCTTTACGGCTGTTAGGCGATTGGTTAGAGACCAAGAGGAGTTTAGGGAAGACGGCATTTGCCTTCCCCCCATCTAAACTCTCGTCTAGATCGAGCGTCTGGTATGCCACGGGAGAAGTTCTCGGCTTGGGAGTTCCTGCCTCTGCCCAGGGCGACTTCTCAAGTCTTGTAGACTCTCCCCGTCGCCTTGCCATGAGACGCTCGAAGATTAGTTGGTCACCCTCGGACCTGGACCACCTTCTTAAAGGCATATTTAGGGCGTTTGAAGTCTTTAACTTCCTGGACTGGTGTTTGGGAGCCCTGAGTAGGAAAATCTCATCTGCCGATAGGGATGTTTCCTTACTCATTATGTCCTGCATGGACAAGGCCGTCCGCGATGGGTCCAACGAGCTTGCCGCTTCATTCACGTCCGGAGTCCTTAAGAAACGAGAGTCTCTGTGCTCTTTTCTGTCAGCAGTAGTGACGCCATGCCAAAGATCTGAGCTACTCTTTGCGCCCTTGTCTAAGTGCTTGTTTCCTGAAGTCTTGGTTAAGGAAATTGCCTTGTCTTTAGTGCAGAAGGACACCCACGATTTAGTTGCGTCCTCGGCTCGCAAAGCTCCCCCTTTGCCTGCCTTGTCTGCTAGACCTAGGATAGACACTCCAGCGTCCAGGTTTATCCCGCCCTTTCGTGGCAGAGCCTCCAGCAGGGGAGGTGCTCGTGCCGAAGGGAAGAGAGGAAAGAGGAAAGGATCCAAGTCCTCTCGGGGCAGAGTCTGACTGCCCGCAACTTCAGACAGCAGTAGGTGCCAGACTCAAGAACTTCTGGCAAGCCTGGGAGAAGAGAGGCGCAGATCAACAATCTGTGAGGTTGCTCAGAGAGGGGTACAAAATCCCTTTTGTACGCAGACCTCCTCTAGCGACGTCCCCCATCGATCTCTCTCCCAGGTACCGAGAGGAAGCAAAGAGACAAGCCCTGAAACTGGAAGTGTCTCTTTTGCTAGAGAAGGGAGCGGTGGTCAAAGTCTCGGACCTTCAATCACCGGGGTTTTACAACCGTCTCTTCCTAGTATCAAAGAAGACAGGAGGTTGGAGACCGGTGCTAGACGTCAGTGCTCTGAATGTCTTTGTCACAAAGACGAAGTTTACCATGGAGACCACAAAGTCAGTCCTAGCAGCGGTCAGAAAGGGAGACTGGATGGTCTCTCTAGACCTAAGGGACGCTTACTTCCACATCCCCATTCACTCAGACTCCCAACCTTTTCTGAGATTCGTCTTCGAAGATGTGGTGTACCAGTTTCGGGCCCTGTGCTTTGGCCTAAGCACAGCTCCTCTCGTGTTTACGAGGCTTATGAGGAATGTGGCAAAATTCCTCCATTTATCGGACATCCGAGCCTCCCTTTATTTGGACGACTGGCTTCTCAGAGCCTCTTCCAGTCATCGCTGTCTGAAGGATCTCAATTGGACTCTAGATCTGACCAAGGAATTGGGACTCCTAGTCAACTTGGAAAAGTCACAGCTGGTCCCATCCCAAACTATTCTGTATTTAGGGATGGAGATTCACAGTCAAGTTTTTCGGGCTTTTCCGTCGGCCCCCAGAATAGATCAAGCCCTGCTCGTCATCCAGAAGATGTTGAAGAAAGAACGCTGCTCAGTCAGGCTTTGGATGAGTCTGGTAGGAACGCTGTCATCCCTGGAGCAATTTGTCTCGCTAGGAAGGCTACACCTCCGACCTCTACAATTCCATCTGGCTTTTCACTGGAAAAAGGACAAGACGCTAGAGGCGGTCTCGATCCAGATTTCCGAAAAGATAAAGACTTGTCTGACTTGGTGGAAAGACAATATCAGTCTACGAGAGGGTCTTCCCCTAGCAGTTCAGAAACCCAACCACGTTCTCTTCTCGGACGCATCGGACTTGGGCTGGGGCGCGACGCTGGACGGTCGGGAATGCTCAGGTCTGTGGAACTCAAGTCAGAGGAGCATGCATATCAACAGCAAGGAGCTTTTGGCGGTTCATCTGGCCTTGATAAGCTTCGAGAATCTCCTTCGAGGCAAGGTGGTGGAGGTCAACTCGGACAACACCACGGCCTTGGCGTACATTTCCAAACAGGGAGGTACCCACTCATTGACTCTGTACGAGATCGCAAGGGACCTGCTCATCTGGTCAAAAGATCGAGGCATCTCCCTAGTAACGAGGTTCATCCAGGGCGACTTGAACGTCCTAGCAGATTGTCTCAGTCGGAAAGGTCAAGTAATTCCAACCGAATGGACCCTCCACAAGGATGTGTGCAAGAGACTTTGGGCGACTTGGGGTCAACCCACCATAGATCTCTTTGCAACCTCGCTGACCAAGAGGCTTCCAATCTATTGCTCTCCAGTCCCAGACCCAGCAGCAATACATATAGATGCCTTCCTCCTAGATTGGTCACACCTAGATCTTTACGCATTCCCACCATTCAAGATTGTCAACAAGGTACTGCAGAAATTCGCCTCTCACGAAGGGACAAGGTTGACGTTAGTTGCTCCCCTCTGGCCCGCGAGAGAATGGTTCACCGAGGTACTTCGATGGCTGGTAGACGTTCCCAGAAGTCTTCCTCTAAGAGTAGACCTTTTACGTCAGCCACACGTAAAGAAGGTACACCAAAGCCTCCACGCTCTTCGTCTGACTGCCTTCAGACTATCGAAAGACACTCGAGAGCTAGAGGCTTTTCGAAGGAGGCAGCCAGTGTGATTGCTAGAGCGAGGAGAGCGTCTACCATTAGAGTTTACCAATCGAAGTGGGAAGTCTTCCGAGACTGGTGCAAGTCAGTTTCCGTATCCTCGTCCAGTACCTCTGTAGCCCAAATAGCTGATTTTCTCTTATACCTGAGAAAAGTTCGCTCCCTTTCAGCTCCTACGATCAAGGGCTACAGAAGCATGTTGGCCTCGGTCTTCCGGCATAGAGGCTTAGATCTTTCCAACAATAAAGATCTGCAAGACCTCCTTAAGTCTTTTGAGACCTCTAAGGAACGTCGTTTGGCTACACCTGGGTGGAATTTAGACGTGGTCCTAAGATTCCTCATGTCAGACAGGTTTGAGCCTTTACATTCAGCCTCCCTGAAAGATCTCACTCTTAAGACTCTTTTCCTGGTATGCTTGGCCTCGGCTAAAAGAGTCAGTGAGCTTCATGCCTTCAGCAAGAACATCGGGTTTTCGTCAGAAAAAGCTACTTGTTCTCTGCAGCTTGGTTTCCTAGCCAAGAATGAGCTACCTTCTCGTCCTTGGCCTAAATCTTTCGATATTCCTAGTTTATCGGAGATCGTAGGCAATGAACTAGAAAGAGTATTATGCCCTGTTAGAGCTCTTAAGTTCTACTTAACTCGTACTAAACCTTTACGAGGCCAATCTGAAGCGTTATGGTGTTCGGTTAAGAAACCATCCTTGCCTATGTCAAAGAATGCTTTGTCATATTTTATCAGATTGTTAATACGAGAAGCTCATTCACACTTGAGTGAGGAAGACCGATCTTTGCTTAAGGTTAAGACGCACGAGGTTAGAGCTGTAGCAACTTCCGTGGCCTTTAAGCAAAATAGATCTCTGCAAAGTATCATGGACGCAACCTATTGGAGAAGCAAGTCAGTGTTCGCGTCATTTTACTTGAAAGATGTCCAGACTCTTTACGAGAACTGCTACACACTGGGACCATTCGTAGCAGCGAGTGCAGTAGTGGGTGAGGGCTCAACCACTACAATTCCCTAATTCCATATCCTTTTAATCTGTCTCTTGAAATGTTTTTAATGTTGTTTTTATGGGTTGTTCGGAAGGCTAAGAAGCCTTTCGCATCCTGGTTGATTTGGCGGGTGGTCAAAGTCATTTCTTGAGAGCGCCCAGATTAGGGGTTTGATGAGGTCCTGTTGTATGGGTTGTAGCCCTTGATACTTCAGCTCCTGGGAGTCTGTCAGCATCCTAAGAGGATCGCTGGGCTCCGTAAGGAAGACAGACTTACAAGGCAGAGTAATCGTCTAAGTCGACTTCCTTACCAGGTACCTATTTATTTTGGTTTTGTTATATTGATAACTGTCAAAATGAAAAAACTCTTAGCTTATACGATGTAAACATATTTAACTCTGGTCTCTACCCACCTCCTTGGGTGTGAATCAGCTATTATATATTCACCGGCTAAGTTAGATATTTAAAAATGATATTTTAATTATAAAATAAATTTTTGAATATACTTACCCGGTGAATATATAAATTAAACGACCCTCCCTTCCTCCCCAATAGAGACGCAGTGGGATGAGAAGAAATTGAAGGTTTTGTTTACATCCGATAGTGGTATCTGGCCGACAGTTGGCGCTGGTGGGCACACCCGCAACCTGCATAGCGATCGCTCGCGAGTTTTTTATGTATGTGTCTGTCGAGAGCAGAGTTGCAGCTATTATATATTCACCGGGTAAGTATATTCAAAAATTTATTTTATAATTAGAATATCATTTCACAATCTGAGTTAAAAAAATTTGCCATTATGTAGACCATATATATTTATTTGCATAATAAGTATTCCTAAATTGTGAATTTCTGATATGCAAGGCAATTTGTTAATCATATGCTGGCATATGAAAACACTAGTGACCTATTCTTAATGCTTTGCAAAGAATCTGTAACTACAGTAATCTGTTTTATATTTTAGTTCATATACCTCAATGATAATTAGTATTATAATTTAATCATAACTTTCTATTTTCCTTCTACCAGCTATTATTTCTGATTTTCGTAATATGCTTCTTATTTTAGGTTTGCTCCACACCCACCAGATAAGAACAAGAGAGATGACTGGGATGGTATTTATGGATCTATTCCTCAAACTGTCATTGATGCTGAATTAGAACATATTTTGAGTATGCATGAGAATTCATCAGAACTGGTAAGATTGAAATAGATATATAAAGTTATATTATTTCATGACTATTTTTCAATTTCCTTGTATTTATATGGTCATTCAGTGTATGTGTGCTGTAATAGAAAGGCAAATAACTTATTGAAACCATCTAGATCTGTTAGTTTTATAGTTGAATTGAAATTTTCAACCATCACTGGGAGAGCTGTGAATGGGTTTTAAAATTTTCAATATTAAACTTACCCGATAATCATGTAGCTGTCAACTCCGTTGCCCGACAGAATTCTACGGAAGGGATACGCCAGCGATCGCTATACAAGAGGGGGGTGTACTCACAAGCGCCACCTGTGGCCAGGTACTGTAGTACTTCTTGTTGACACCACTTCAATTTTTCCTCTGTCGTGCTTCCGGCAAGACGTTCATGGATACGCTTATAATTTTGGAGTCTTGTTCACGGTTTTTGGTGAAGTATTGCTCTAAGATTTCAGCTTTCGCTATTCAGGAAGTTTTATTATTAGCTTAGCTAGCTTTTGGAATTAATTTGATTAATTATGGTGACGAAGAGAGTATGAACTCTCTTTCACCTTTAATGGCCGACCCTTCCCTTAGACGGAAGTGTTGGTGTCTAAGAGAGTATAGACTCTCTTTCTTAATTTTACTTAACAAAAGTTATAGATTTATTTTATATCTCTCCGCCTTTTATAGGCCTCTTCGATTAACTTCCTTTTTTATAAATTTTTTATAAATTTATTAAAATTAATTTTTATATTTGTTTATATTCGACCTTTCCTAATAGTAGGCGGTCTTTTCTTGTACCGAAGTTAATTAACATTGAGCCCGTCATTTCGGTTTTACCTGTTAACATATTATGCTATTTTAATGTTTTTGAAAGAATTTCTTTGATAGTCTCGTACTGTTTCAAAGTTGAACTAACGTTTTGTTTTGTCTCTGCAGTTGTTGACGTTCAGAATGTTCAACTTGCGCTCTATCGTTACGATAGAGAGAGAATTTTCACGGTGTCACGTTGCAGTAAGAGTAAACCGTTTATAGCGTTTTGTTCATTCTTTCTTAGCTTAATGGTTTTAATTCTAATAAAGGAACTTTTTATTTGGGAAATCTTTCAGTTTTTTTCCTTTAACAATAATATGTTTTAACGAGTATATATGATTGGGCTCTTCTCTCAGGTTCTAAGTCAAGAGAGAGAGATAGAGACGGAGGGAGAGAGAGCTGGATAAACGTTTCGTTCAAGCGAGTAACGTTGTTATCGTTTTTGCTCTTCTCCCTAGTCTCTTTAGGGGAAGAAGGTAAACGTTTCTAGAGTTTATTCTTGTTCTCAAGCTTTATGCGGTGAGAGATTTTAAACGTAGTTTATTTGATCTAGTGTTTAGTCTCTTTCCAGCCACTGAATTATTTATCTTTCATTAGATTTTTCTGTTACATTGTAATTCTGTTTTCGCAATTACTAACTTTTAAGGAAGGATAGAATTGCGTGTTTCAGGTACAAACCACTTAAAGTTTCGAGTTCAGTGAAATAAGTGCAAACAGAAATTCAAAAGTGATAAGTGATTAGCGCAAAGTGTGTCAGTGTTGTGCGTGAGGGTACTTCTGTGCGTGCCAGTCGTCCTCCCAGTCCGGGACCTCTTGCAAGCTCCCAAGCCCAGGGGAGAAGCAATGTCGAAGGGCAAAAGGGTTCGGCAGGCCTTGATCGGCGCACAGAAGTATCCTCGGTGGTTGCGGGCGTGTCTTACAGAGACCGTCACTCCCACCCGCAGACGATTGAGCCCTTATTTTACTCGTCTGCAGAAGAAATTTCGGGGAGAAAACGCTGGACTCAGGTCTCAAGACCTCTTAAACGTAAAGTCCAGATCTCTAGAGTTCAACAACCCGGATGCAGTCATTGGGTTAGCTCTGACTCTCCGCAGTCATCAGGTGACTGCACACCTCCTAAGAGAGGTAAGGTGATGCCACAACAGACCTCATCTTCTGTTAAGGCTTTGCCTCAGCAGACCTTAGCGTCTGCCGACCCCAAGATGACTTTGCTGCAGTCCATGCAGTCACAGCTTGCGGTCTTAATGCGTGAGTGTCAGGCTGAGAAGGTTACACCTCCTCCTGCGATCGCTCCGCCTCACCGCAGTCCAGTCTGCCAGGTGTACGATGTTGAGGTTCCTCAGGATACCTTACCGCGTACTGAGTTGCCAGTTACCAGCGGTGTGCAGCAACCTCCGCCTTCCTTAAGGCAACCTCAGCAATGGGAGCAGGAATCTTATGCCTTACTTCCTCCGCTTCCGCTTGCGGTTCCACCAGCGAGGCAACAATCTCTTGAGGTACGACAACCTCTTCCATCAATGAGGCAGCCACCTCAGCACTCGCTGCAGCGACCTCACCCTCCTCAAGGCGAGAGCCTCTACTCCTTAGGCTAGCACCTCAGGAACCTCAACTCGCGAGACAAGAACTGCGTTCTGCGCAGCCGCTACCTCAACTCTCGCAGCTCACACCTCAGGAACCTCAACTCGTTCCTCAGGAACCTGCTACTGCGCATCCGCAACCCTTACAGCAAGCGCAACTCTTGAGGCAGCAACCTCATGCTATGAGTCAGCCACCTCAACGCATGCATCTGCCACTTTCTCCTCAACTTGAGCCTCTTCCCATTCAACTTGGAAATAACAAATGACAATAATAACACCTCATTACTTTCATAACTTGCATTTGTAATCAGATACATGTATGCCTACACAAACATTATGATAATGGAGGTTATTTGTATTACTTAATATAAAAATATATATGTATTCCTTGCAATATATTTTTAACAAAATCGCAAAATATGGCAAAAATATCTTCAAAACAAAAATGAATCATGAGTTATGAATGTAAGGTAAATATTATGTTGATATTAAAACCCCATGCAAGCATGCATGAAGTAATGCAGTGTTGCCAACAGGGCGAGTTTCCCTTTCCTGAGGTGAAGTAGATTATAGTACATTTAGTGCAGCTTAATTCTACGATTATCATGCCGGCTATCAAATTCATCAACAAAACAGTCTAAATCAAATCCCTCGGCACGTGCACTTTCAATGGACAGTAATGCGATATTACTCACTCTAGCACTGGTCATGGAATTTCTGAGAAATGTTACACGCCATGCAACACGCTCTGCTTACCTTACAGCATGCTCTACATACAGCATGCTCTGCATACAACATGCTCTGCATACCTTACCGCATGCTTCTCAGTCACACATCTTTGGTTGTTGCCAACTCACTAGACTGTCAAGCAGTTTCATAACGTTGCCTTCTAGTCTGCTGCTTTTGCACCAGTGAAACCCTCACTGAGAGAACTTAGCTTTTCTCGGATATGGTCCCTGTAGATGAGAAAGTGCTTTTCTCCCTCCTTCTGATATTCCCTTGAGGACTCTGTCATTTGGAGAGGAGCCTTTAGCTGCGTAGCCTCCTATGGACTTTTATTTAAGCATAACATGCTTCCAGGGAAGGTAATGGTTCCACTTCAGTCACTAACCCCGTCTGTTACCACACCTGCTCCCATAGACCTTGAGCTGTGTTGCAAGACATGCAGTCCAAGCTTAGTCCTTGTTAAAGGATTTTTTGTTTACGGAGTCAGTGTGTCACTGGGAAGACGTTCAACAACCAGCAGAAGTGACTTGTTGTGACGCAGTGCGGCAACCTCAGCAACCCGATAAGGAGTTGTCTGTACGACCCAGACAGTCTAGACAGCTTCGGGTTGTCACTGTACTTCCTCGCTTCCCCATGGTTGACAGTTCACAGACTGTGCAGCAGTACCATGATCTTGTGTCCGGCTCCGTCAGACGACTGGCTTTTAAGAGCTCCCACAAGTCGTCGCTGTCTGGAGATTCTCAGATGGACTATGGATCTGACCAAGGAACTGGGCCTCCTGGTCAATTTTGAGGAGTCTTAGCTCGTCCCATCCCAGACCATTGTCTCCCTGGGTATGGATCTTCAGAGTCGAGCTTTTCGGGCTTTTCCGTCGGCCCCAAGGATCTTCCAAGCCCTAGAATGCATCCAGAGCATGCTGAGAAGGAACCGATGCTCAGTCAGGTAGTGGATGAGTCTAACAGGGACACTTTCATCGCTGGCCCTGTTCATCGTGTTAGGGAGACTCCACCTCCCCCCCTTCAGTATCATCTAGCTGCTCACTGGATAAAGGACATGACGCTAGAGACGGTCTCAGTTCCTGTTTCCGAAGAGAGGAGGTCTTCTCTCGCGTGGTGTAAGAACAGCTTTCTTCTCAAGGAAGTCTACCTTTGGCTGTTCAGAAACCCGACCGCCGTCTCCTCTCGGACGCATCAGACACGGGCTGGGGTGCGACTTTGGACGGACAGGAATGCTCGGGAACATGGAATCAGGAGCAAAGGACACTTCACATCAATTGCAAGGAGTTGTTGGCGGTTCTTCTGGCCTTGATAAACTTCAAGTCCCTCCAGCTTAACAAAGTGGTGGAGGTGGACTCTGACAACACCACAGCCCTGGCTTACTTCTTCAAGCAGGGAGGGACTCTTTCGTGAAGTTGTTCTAGATCGCAAGGGACCTCCTCATCTGGTCTAAAGATCGAAAGCTCACGCTGGTAACGAGGTTCATTCAGGGCGGTATGAATGTCATGGCAGATCACCTCAGCCGGAAGGGTCAGGTCATCCCCACAGAGTGGACCCTTCACAAGAATGTTTGCAGCAGACTTTGGGCCCTGTGGGGTCAGCCAACCATAGATCTGTTCGCTACCTCGATAACCTAGAGACTCCTGTTGTATTGTTCTCCGATTCCAGACCCAGCAGCAGTTCACGTGGATGCTTTTCTGCTGGATTGGTTCCATCTCAACCTGTATGCATTCCCGCCGTTCAAGATTGTCAACAGGGTACTTCAGAAGTTCTCCTCTCGCAAAGGGACACGGCTGACGTTGGTTGGCTCCGCTCTGGCCCGCGAGAGAATGGTTCTTAGAGGTACTGCAATGGCTGGTCGACATTCCCAGGACTCTTCCTCTAGGAGTGAACCTTCTACGTCTACCTCACGTAAAGAAGGTACACCCAAACCTCCACGCTCTTCGTCTGACTGCCTTCAGACTTTCGAAAGACTCTCAAGAGCTAGGGGCTTTTCGAAGGAGGCAGCCAGAGCGATTGCCAAAGCAAGGAGAACATCCACTCTCAGAATCTATCAGTCTCAAGGGGAAGTCTTCCGTAGCTGGTACAAGACCAATGCAGTTTCCTCAACCAGTACCACTGTAACCCAGATTGCTGACTTCCTGTTATATCTAAGGAAAGTAAGATCCCTTTCAGCTCCTACGATCAAGGGTTACAGAAGTATGTTGGCAGCGGTTTTCCGCCACAGAGGCTTGGATCTTTCCACCAACAAAGATCTACAGGACCTCCCTAGGTCTTTTGAGACCTCAAAGGAACGTCGGTTGTCCACTCCAGGCTGGAATCTAGACGTGGTCCTAAGGTTCCTTATGTCATCAAGATTTGAACCTCTCCAATCAGCCTCTTTTTAGGACCTCACATTAAAAACTCTTTTCCTCGTGTGCTTGACAACAGCTAAAAGAGTAAGTGAGATCCACGCCTTCAGCAGGATCATTGTTTTCACATCTGAAACGGCTACATGTTCCTTGCAGCTCGGTTTTTGCTAAACGAGCTTCCTTCACGTCCTTGGCCTAAGTCGTTCGAGATCCCAAGCCTGTCCAACTTGGTGGGGAATGAACTGGAGAGAGTACTTTGCCCAGTTAGAGCTCTTAGGTACTATCTAAAAAGGTCTTAACCTTTACGAGGACAATCAGAAGCCTTATGGTGTGCTATCAAGAAACCTTCTTTTCCAAGTTCTAAGAACTCAGTTTCTTACTATTCAGGCTTCTGATTAGGGAAACACATTCTCATCTGAAGGAAGAAGACCTTGCTTTGCTGAAGGTAAGGACACATGAAGTGGGAGCTGTGGCTACTTCAGTGGCCTTCAAACAGAGCCATTCTCTGCAGAGTGTTATGGATGCAACCTATTGGAGAAGCAAGTCAGTGTTCGCATCATTCTATCTCAAAGATGTCCAGTCTCTTTACGAGTACTGCTACACCCTGGGACCATTCGTAGCAACGAATGCAGTAGTAGGCGAGGGCTCAGCCACTACATTCCCATAATCCCATAACCTTTTAACCTTTCTCTTGAATACTTTTTATGGGTTGTACGGTCGGCTAAGAAGCCTTCCACATCCTTGTTGATTTGGCGGGTGGTCAATTCTTTCTTGAGAAGCGCCGAGGTTAAAGGTTGTGATGAGGTCCTTTAGTATGGGTTGCAGCCCTTGATACTTCAGCACCTTAGAGTTGTTCAGCCTCCTAAGAGGAACGCTGCGCTCAGTAAGGAAGACGAACTTATTTAAGGTAGAGTAATGGCTCAAGTCGACTTCCTTACCAGGTACTTGTAATTTCATTGTTATTTTGAATAACTGATAATATGAAATACGGGATACTTAGCTTCTTGATATACATGTACACTGGTTTTCACCCACCTCCCTGGGTGTGAATCAGCTACATGATTATCGGGTAAGTTTAATATTGAAAAATGTTATTTTCATTAGTAAAATAAATTTTTGAATATACTTACCCGATAATCATGATTTAATTGACCCACCCTTCCTCCCCATAGAACCAGTGGACCGAGGAAAAATTGAAGTGGTGTCAACAAGAAGTACTGCAGTACCTGGCCACAGGTGGCGCTTGTGAGTACACCCCCCTCTTGTATAGCGATCGCTGGCGTATCCCTTCCGTAGAATTCTGTCGGGCAACGGAGTTGACAGCTACATGATTATCGGGTAAGTATATTCAAAAATTTATTTTACTAATGAAAATAACATTTTAAACTCCATACCGTATTTGTATTTGCACTTTGAAGAATTACGGTGATAAAGTGATATATTTCCCTTTTTAGATTCTCTGATAGTTTTATGGATACAAAGAAAATGTGATCTTTGAAATATATTCTGCATTTGGATTTAATGACATTGTTCTAGACTTTTTAAAATTATTTTGTCTTCATAAAATTTTATATTTCTGTGTACTCTATAGCCTGATCTGAAGAACACTATGGACAGTGCATATAAGCAGTATATCAGGTCAAGACCCCCTCCAAGTAAAGAGAGCATCAAAAGAATGAAAGAGGATGAATGGCTCGTGTCTGTTGGATACCATCCTCTTTTAATAAAGAATAATGTTGATTTGGAAGATGAGCGTCTGGAGTTGTTGGAACGCCTGAAGAATCTCCAGCCAAAAGAGGTATGTAAGAATGTTCATTATTTTTATGAAACCCGTAATGTTCATACTGTATTGCTTTTACTTGAAGCTGTGTTTATATTTACCTCCCTTAAAAAAAAATTCCCATTCTCTCCCTCTGCAAAAAAAAAAAAAAAAATGGCCCCCCTCTCTGTAACCTACCACTCTATCTTGCAGTTGAGGGCATCTTACCAGTTGATGATACGATATATTAACTCATGCTTTACCGTTCATCTTTTTCTTATCTTGCCCCATGATACAAATTGAGTTTTGGTAGTTCGTTTTGAACTAGTAAATCACAGTGTGATTCAACTTTTTCCTGGCTTGGTTTTATGTAAACATATACCAACTGGTGGCAACAGTCTTGTGTTCAAGTATATGGAGGACTACTGTTCTCTCACAATCCCTCTTCTTTGAAGTTATGTCAGCTCCAGCTAATAGGTGACAGATTTGATAAGTAATCAGAACGTAAAGTTGAAGTTTAGTAACACATTTTTTGCATTTAGTTCCAAGTAATTCATAGAAAACTTGGAAAAGCAGGCTAACTTAAGTTGTACATAGCTTTTCTATTTTATTTTTGTGTTATGTTGGCTATTAGCGAGGTAGTAGGTGATCGTGTCCAACCTTTCTTACCTTTATTATAGCATGAATTGTTCTTGTTGATACCAATCAATTGGATGACCCTTTTTATTTAGTCATAGATCACGTTGGGGCTGCAGAATTCAGTGCCCAGCAGACCTTGTTCAACTTAGTGTTTGCTGTGGTTTACTTGGAAAGGGGTGTATAGAGTGATCCCAGATGGCCACCCTAGCGGTAGCAAAGCTACTGGATAACCAGTCTACAAGGCCTTGTAAAATTTTGAGAAAGTAGAGTTAGAGAAATTTGTTATAGTGTTCTGCAATGCAAATCCCTCTTCCTCCTAGCCCTAGTGGACAAAGCTAAAGTCATTGCGGAGGCAATGCTACTTCGCTGCTGGAGAGATCTAGGTAAGGATTTTGGCCCTTCCTTAAAAAGAAGAAGGCTTCCTTTCATAAATCAAGCAGTAGCTTAAAAAATATTGAAGAGAAGATCCATGCACAAAAGCTACTAAAAGAATTGGAAGAAAATTAATAATTTCCTAAGCTTTATAATTGAAAACTTCAGAGCTAAAAACTATAAATCATTGTGTATCTGCAACATTAATGAAACTCCAGTAAACTTCTATTAAATTCAATAGTAAATAAAATATATAACAAGTATGTCAAATAAAACTATTTGAATTAGTGTTATGAATTAAAAATGAAAGTTTGTATTTGTATTTTTCCTAAATATGCAAACCTGAAGCTCTTTACACATCACATACTAGTGCCGCCTTTACCTTCCCCCTGAAGTCCTACTGCAATTCCAAAGTGACGACTGTTTACTAGTGCTGGTGTGAGCGGGGTGGTTGGTCTACCACTGCTACCCCCCTACGCTAACTAGCGGAAAGTAGTTACAACTTGAAAAAGCTTTAGCAGCTGGTTTCAGCTAGCACTAAAATAATACTCATATGTAATATTCCAAATTTTTCATATCTCTAAGAGTAAACTCATTGGGAGGGTAATTTTTCAGGACTTTTTTGTCTCCCTTTTTGTGAATTAGTAAAATGGTAAAGATTTTCTAAGCTGTAGGTAAAGAACAGTCTTGCAGCCGTTTTATGTAGCCTAAATTTCAGCGAGTTTTACTATTATGAAATCCCCTCCATCTATTATTAAATCAGTTGCAGTCCATCTTCTGCTGCTTTATCTCTGTTCCCACTGACTTTATTCCTTGTTATTCAACCTGTTCTAACTTTTACTTCATAGTACAACTGCTGGGGTTTCGACAGTTGCACTTGGGCAGTGGATGGCCTCACAGGTCGTCCTAACACCAGGCTTTATAACCCGAAATTCATGAATCCCATCTAGATTTTTGTCAATGCATTAGAATGTATATTATGCTTATGTGGATGGGTTACCGATTCACATAGAAACAAATTAAGGCTTGAGCTATGTTATCTAGTTATCTTTCTATATTCATGCAAAACGTGTTTCTTATAGAAAACTTATTGCCTATTTTCAGACTGTGTTCGAGATGAGCAAGAATCGTCATGATAAGCAGACAGTTGTATATTGCAACATGAAGGAAAAGAGAGAATATGATGAAAACAAGATTAAATCTTTCCATAGAGATTTAGAAATGAGACGAGTGGCAAAACAAGAAATGGAGTTATCTTCTCAAAAGGTATTAAATTAATTTTTTTTTCTATGGAATCTGATATTAGTATCTGATCTGTAAACAGCCTTGGTAATTAATTTTTTAAATCTGTATGACCCGTAATTTTCAATATTAAACTTACCCGATGATCATATAGCTGTCAGCTCTGCTGCCCGACAGAAAAAACCTACGGGCGGAATACGCCAGCGATCGCTATACAGGTGGGGGTGTACATCAACAGCGCCATCTGTCAAGTAGGTACTCAAGTACTCGATGTCAACAAGAACCAATTTTCTCTCTGTCGTGCCAATGGCAAGACCTACTAAATACGCCGTCCCTAACTGGATTTGTTTTCACAACGATTTGGTGAAGTACACTATTCCAGTTTTGAGCTTTCGCTATGCAGGGGTTTTATCTTCATTTCAAAACTTGAACTCGTTTTGGATAGATTTAATTATGGTGACGAAGAGAGTATGGACTCTCTTTCACTTTTAAATGGCCGACCCTTCCCTTAGACGGAAGTGTGTTTAGGTTTTTGGTAATTTTGCTTAACAAGTTATAGATCTATTTATTTTATATCTCTCCGCCTTTATAGGCCTCTTCGATTAACTCCATTTATTATAAACTTATAAAAAATTAATTTTTATGTTTGTTTATATGCGACCTTTCCTAATAGTAGGCGGTCCTTACTTGGAACCGAAGTTAATTAACATTGAGCCCGTTATATCGTATTTAACCTTTTAAGAATTTAATACTTTTTTAATTTTAATGTTTTATGAAAGAATTTCTTTGATAGTCTCGTACTGTTTTCAAAGATGAACTAACGTTTAGTTTTTTAGTCTCCGCAGTTGTTGACGTTCAGAACGTTCAACATGCGCTCTATCGTTACGATAGAGAGAGAGTGTATCACGGTTTCACGTTGCAGTAAGAGTAAACCGATTCTAGCGTTTCGTTCATTCTTTCTTAGCTTAAATGGTTTAAATTCTAAATAAAAGGGATTTTGACGAAGGAAAAATCTATTTCTGGGAAGAGGCCTGTGACGCCCGGTGAGAAAGGTCCTTCCTTATACCTTTCCTAATATAAATCTTCCAAATATACTAGAGAAAGATAAAAGCATGGAATGCAGAGGTTACAACCCTCGCGCGAACACCTTGTAGGTGTCGTGTATTAAACAAAGGCGTGTGTAAACCACTATTCACAGGTTGTCTTCCATTTAGATAATCCCTTCATCAATGGGGAGGGCCGTGACAGGCCCTAGATAACATGGTTGAACTCCCCAACGACACCTACCACGCGCGCCCTCTAGGACATCCTTCTGCAAGAACATATGGCTTGGCAAGGAAAAAGAGGGGTGGGGTCCGTATCAAATAACCGGGAAGGGTTTCACCGGGCGTCACAGGCCTCTTCCCAGAAATAGATTTTTCCTTCGTCAAAATCCCTTTTCTGGGGCGGCCTGTGACGTCCGGTGAGAATGTACCAGAGAATGCCTTCCAAGCCCAATAAATTAATAACATAATAAGGAGAAAACAAACACCATGTAAGGCAATAATATAATACTGTAAGTAAACATAAATCATAAACTAGCCATAGGCATAGGGGATGTAATGCTAAAATAATATGAGGACCAGGGATCACCTGAGTGTCCCGTCGTGAAAGGAATCAACCTTACATGTCTAAGCATATCTAAACTTTACAGGAATGGTAATTACAATAACAGTTAAATCATAACAATTAAACATGGCAAAATAACTTAGGGCTAACGAACCACCCAGGAGAGTGGCGACGTGGTGTGAGAGGTGGTCAGGAGGGAGGAGAGAAGAGATGGAATAAAGAAATAATCAGAGATTAATGGGGGGAGATAAGACTCCCCGCTGCAACCGTAGGGTATTTAAGGGCCTGTAAGTTCTTTAGATAGTGGCGTTTGAAAACCATAGGAGATTTCCAACCCGTGTATTTTTTAAGGTCATCAAAGTCCATGTTCTGGAAGTAATTGATAGAGGTAGCTATTGACCGTATATCATGAGCATGGGGAAATGATTCCGGGTTAGCATGTTTAATGAAGTAGAGGATTTGTTGTCTGATACCTTGAATGGTCAAAGTACCACCTTGTTCCCTGATAAATAAGGGGCCAGACGAGCGGGTGGCAGATCTAGCTAAAAAGGTCCTGAGAGTAGTGACTGGACACAGCGAAGGATCCTGGGGAAGAGAGATGATCTTCCAAGGGGACCACCTATTTTGCGGGTCCTCATTTTTTGCTAGGAAAGCTCTGTCTGGGGTAAGCAGTACTTCGCCTGTAGGGAGGAAATCTATGTTTTCCGGGTTACGTGAGAGCGCTGCTAGTTCTGAGATTCTAGCACCTGAGGCCATAGCTGATAGAAATAACGTCTTCCTAAGCAGAGTGATATAAGAGCAGGACTCGTTGTCAGTGTCCGACGCGAGTTTGAGGACATTGTTCAGAGACCAAGAGACTTTTTGTGGCCGATCCAACGGCCGAAGCCTAGCACATGCTTTTGGAATAGATGAGAAATAGGAATCAGCTAGATTAATGTTAAACCCAACCAGGAATATCTTCTTCAAAGCTGACTTGATGGTAGTTATAGTGCTAGCTGCCAAGCCCTTGTCAAATAAGAACCTAAAGAACGAGATGGCTAAATTCGGAGTCATACGAGTGTGGTCTGAATTCTTTAAGAAACCTGCTAATTTCTTAACAGCCGAATCATATTGACGAATTGTCGAGTCCCTTTTGTCCGCTTCGATGAAGAGAACGTTTTCCGGGTCAATGTTTGCGTCTTTATGAGCTGCAAACTTCATGAAGTCCACAAAGTTAGGGTTTTGGCTATCCTTGAGGAATCTGACACAGTCTGTGTTTGAATTACTTGGGTTAGTTTGGGGAATGGAATCCGGAAGGGTCGGAGTTTCAGCTCGAGGAGGAGAGGAAACCAACTGCTCTTTGGCCAGTGAGGTGCTACTAAGGCCACTGTCCCCCGGAAGGAGCGTAGTTTGTGCAATACTTTCATTAGAAGATTCACTGGTGGAAATAGGTAAATCTTCCTCCAATGGTTCCAATCCAGGGTTAATGCGTCTATGGCATAAGCCTGAGGGTCCATGTTTGGTGTCACATAACAAGGAAGTTTGTGATTCATCTGAGTTGCGAATAGATCTACCTGAAGGCCCGGAACCAGCCTGAGTATCCACTGGAATGAAATTATGTCCAGAGACCATTCTGATTCCAGTGGTTTCATCCTGGATAGTGAGTCCGCTATCACATTCTGGACTCCCGCTAGGTGGGTTGCTGACAGGAACCAGTTCTTTTCTGCTGCCAAGGTGAAGATAGTGACCAGGATCTGATTCAGGTTGGGCGACTTGGATCCTCCTCTGTTGATGCAGTGTACTACGGCTGTGCTGTCTGACACTACTCTGATGTGGGTCGACCTCGGAGGAGAGAGCCTCTTCAGGGTCAAGAACACTGCCATGGCTTCGAGAACATTGATGTGGAAGTGTTTCATGGCGGGTGACCAAGAGCCCTGAAACATCTGACGTTCGTAGTAACCCCCCCATCCACTCAGAGACGCGTCTGTATGAATTGTCACTTGTGGGGGTGGGAATTGAAGAGGAACCGATTTGGAAAGGTTCTTCGGTTCGGACCATGGCTGTAATCTCATTTTCAAGACAGAGGGGATTTTCGAGACCTTGTCTCTTAAAGGTACTGTGGCTCTCTTTCTCCAAACTCGATTGATGTCTTTAAGTTTGGCTTTCAATAGGCGATCTGTTACTGAGGCGAATTGCAGAAGGCCGAGGATTCTTTCTAAGGCTCTTCTGGACACCTGCCTGTGTTTTAGAAAATTCTTGACCTTGGAAGCTATTTCTCTTACCTTTTTGGGAGGTAGAACCAGCTTGTGCCGTGCAAGGTCCCACTGTATGCCTAACCATTCGAAGCGGTCTGATGGAAGTAGGCGGGATTTTTGGAGATTGACCCGAAATCCCAGGTTGGCGAGAAAACGAAGTACTTTCTTCGTAGCTCTGTTGCACTCCAGGGCTGACCGAGCCCAAATAAGCCAATCGTCCAGATAAGCAACGATCTGAATCCCTTGGTTCCTGAGTTGTTCTAGCACCGTCTCTCCCAGTTTCGTGAATATCCTGGGTGCAATGTTGAGGCCGAAGGGCATGACTTTGAATGCAAAGGCTTTCCTGCCTAGACGGAAACCTAGGTAAGGAGAGAAGTTTCGAGCTATTGGTACGTGATAATAGGCGTCGGTAAGATCGATAGAGGTGGTGACGGCCCCACGGGGAAGCAGGGTACGTACCTGAGAGATGGTCAACATCCGGAACTTGTCGCAGAGGATGTAAGAATTTAGCTTTGACAAGTCCAGGACCACTCTCAATGCCGACGAGCCTTTCTTCGGAACTGTGAACAGGCGGCCTTGGAACTTCAGCGATCGAACCCGTTTGATTGCTTTTTTCTGTAGTAACTCGGTGGTGTACTCTCTCAGAATGGATGTGGGTCTCTGGAAGAAGGTCACTGGTGGAGGAGGGGAACCTTGTGACCATTTCCACCCCAAGCCTTTGGAGACTATGCTGTGAGCCCACGGACTGAAGGTCCAACGGTCTCGAAAGTGGTAAAGTCTCCCCCCTACCGGAACTATATCATTGCGAGGGAGTGAATCTAGGTTCTTTCCCTCCTCGAGAACCCCTTGTCCTAGGTCCGCCTCGTTGACGGAACTGTCCTCTAGCCCTGTAGCTACCTCTCTGGTGTCCACGAAAGGGACCTGAGGGCCCGTAGCTAGGGATGTATGCGGGTGAGGGCATCCAAACGGGGTTGGGTTGGGTACCTGGGGGAGCAGTGAGGTAGACCACCTGTTGAGGGTGTTTCGGCTGTAGAGGAGACGAAGCAGTGGGAGACTGTGAAGACGAGTGGGCAATCGACGATTGTTGGTAGTGACCTCGGCTCGTCTTGTAAGGGGCAAACCTCTGTTTCTTCCTGAAGAAGTTTTGTTTTTGACCTTCAACCCTCTTTTTGGCAGTGAGGCCCCACCTCACTTGCAAATTTTGATTTGCTCTCGCAGCGTCTTGTAGTACCTTGTTCACCTCCTCCTGAGGAAAAAGGTTCTTACCCCAGCAGGGGGAAGCTATCAGCCTATTCGGTTCATGCCTGATCGTGGCCTCAGAAAGAACGTGCTTCCTGCAACTAACCCGAGCCGAACAAAACTCGTGTAAGTCGATTTGGAAGGACAGAGACAGGTTCTTTGTGAATACCCGGAACATGGTCTCGGTCGGGTAAAGTGAGGTTAGGGACTCCACGGAGGTAATGGAGTGGAGAGACCTAGCCAACCTATTCCGTGCCTCAAACTCAGTCTTGAGAAGAATATCTGGTAATTTAGGAAGCTTCTCGGAGAACAGATTAGAGGCACAGTCTGGGTCTAACTTCCCTACTGTGAAAGTAGCGGGGGCATCATCCCAGATAGTAACGGTACTCGGAATGAGCATGGAGGTGGGATCGGTCTCTTTAAGAGCTGGCATGGCAGAACCTTCTTTGATAGCCTGAAAAGTAAGAGCTGCCACTTTATCTGTAATAGGCAAGGTAATACCTGGAGAAGCTGTAAATATGGTGTAGGCTCCTTTGTGTGGGGTGAGCTTGGAATTAGTGCAACCCCAGTCTGACAACGTCCTGGCCCAGAAAGATTGGGCCTGCTCTTTAGGGAATATTACCGTTTCCTTCGGTACCTTGTCTAACCTAACCAAGGCATGTTCTTTCAATCGGACGAAGCCGTTGAATGGGAATTCTAGTCCCGGAGGGTAAAATTCTAAGTCCTCTAGAGGACGGGTGCCTATGCCCTCTAGAGTTATGGCACCATCAATATATGGAGCATGTAAGGCAAACCTCCAAGGGTTGTTTTTCTCGAAGGGAGGTAACTTCGATGCGTCCGGGGCTGAAGGAGGGGGCATCTGAGTTCCGGAACGGATGAGACTTGCCACCATATCTTTGAGCTCCGTCATAGCTCCTCGGTCTGCCCTAGACTGTTGAAGATATTGTTGTATCTGCTCTTTCACAATATCCCTGACCATGGCGGCGGATAAAGGGGGCTCCCGAGCTTGATCCTCTAACGAAGCCCTGGACTTAGTAGACTTTGACTTCTTAGGAGTCACGGTTTTAGGTATAGCAATATGAACATCAGGATCCTTTGAGGGTCCCGGAACCGGTGACACTGATAATGGCAAAGCTGAAGGCTTAAAGGTACGTAGTGGCTTCACCTTGGGTCGTACAGGAATGGAGGAACCTAGAGGAGAAGCCGTAGGTTTATCAAAGCCGTGAAAGGAAGTAGAAGAGGAAGGAGTGTGGGGTGAAAGGGGGTCCACCAACTCAACACCACCTACCTGCTCATCCATGGGTTCCTCGTCCAGACCTAGGTAGGGCTCGGCCTCCGTCACTAAAACCTCTTCCTCAGTTAGAATGGTTTCTCTAATCACTTCAATTAACGGGGCCGCTGTCTCCGGTGGAACTGCTGCAGTAGTAGAGCCTGGGAATAGGCGAGAAGCCATGTCTCCATCAAGAAGATAGGGTGCGCCAGCAGGCGCATTCCTCCCAAACCCTGACACCCAAGGCCGGAGAGTAGCTCTCGCCTCCCTGAGAGATTCATCATCAGCCTGAAAGAGGAGAGGGAATTAATGATGAAGTCAAAACTGAAGTCAATATACAAAGAGCAATTAATTCTTCGCAAAGAATATTAACAGGGACACTAGAACCAACTTACCTCCTCGCTCAGGAGTAGGGCTGACAGCTCATAGCAGAGCATGCATGCCTCCGGAAACCATATCGTATAGGGGGCTTGTCCCGGTTCCCGAGAGAAGGATATGGCGCAATGGGCATGGGCCCGGCATAGATCATGGCCCATGGGATCAGTAAAGGCAGCGGAGCAGCCCCTGGCAGTGCAGCGGACTTTCTGTAAAAAGAAAGAAGACATAAGTCTGGATGTTCCTTGAGATTCTTGTCATTGACTTATGAATCAGAAACTCTTAAATCTTAATTAATGTGTGAGTATGGTAGTAGCTAACACCTTAATAAAATAAGAAATTATAATAGAAAACCAGTAACCACATAGCATGAATCTCTAAACTTCATCGATATCACACTGTTAACTCCGGTTCTGGACTCCTGCTTGATCTCTGTTTTTACCGGAGGTCCGGTAGCAAAGGCCCGTCATCGTGATATCGTGACCGTCTCCGGTACGATAACATTATCCTCAATGAATGAGTTATCTCCAGTGAAGCCGGAGATACGATGAAAACGGGGGCCTTAACTGTGTAATTGTGATCAAACATGACAAAGGTTCGTGTGTAAAAGGCTTCAGCCGGAGTCCGAGTGCCGGATTTCACCGTTGCACTCCAAAAATCTGCTCCGGAACGATAACTAGTTCTCACCCAATGAGTATCCATTATAGCGGAGCATAACTCAAGGCGGAGCCAAGCATAACTCAAGGCGGAGCTAAGGGTGTCGGTATAAAACGACCCCAATTAATGACTCATACACTAACGTACCTAATAATAGTGTTAGCTATATTAACAGTAACCACATCAATAAATCGTTTATAATATTAAACGTACTATCATCAATTCTGATACTGAGAAGAGGCCTGAATAACCCGTGATCGTATAAAAACGGAGAACGGGAAATTCACCTCTCTTACTCAAAGAAAACGAGAGAAAGGATAACTCATACCTGTAGAACAGGAAACGAGCACTCTATGCTTTCGCTCTCAAGGTTACATATTAAAAATTAACATCACACAATAAATAAGAAAATTAATAAAATTGATTGCTTTTCTTAGTAATAGTAATAACGAAGAATAACGACAACGTAACAAAAAAAAACAAGGATATAGTCTAAAACGAACCCTCCAGGAGGGTACAAATTAACAGACTAAATCGCTAAGCTTTAAATCGTTACTATGCTTTAAAACGCTATCTTAAATCGCTATTCTTCGTAGGTCCAAATTGGACTTGCAAGCAAATAAATACCATAGTAAAAATTAATAATAATTAATGATAACATAAAAGGCCATAAAACGTAAGTGATATAACCTATCTGACAGAGTACCAGATGGGCAAAATTAACTAGAAAATTTACCGAAGCGAACATACCCAAAATGGCTGCCGATATCTCGGCAGGACAATCGCTTCCAAAACTAAAAACCACCATAATGGAAATAGAACAAATGCCCGGTACTGCCAAAAGCTGCCAAAACAAACTATGGTACTTAACATTGGTAAGGGTGAAGTAACAACGTCTTTCTTAGCTTAAATGGTTTAAATTCTAAGTAAAGGAACTTTTTATTTGGGAAACCTTTCAGTTTTTTCCTTTAGCAAATAACATGTTTTAACGATATATAATTGGGCTCTTCTCTCAGGTGCTAAATCAAGAGAGAAGAGAGAGAGAGATAGAGACGGAGGGAGAGAGAGGAGAATAAACGTTTCGTTCAAGCGGGTAACGTTGTTCTCGTTTTTTACTCTCCTCCCTAGTCGCTGTAGGGGAAGAAGGTAAAACGTTTCTAGGGTTTTATTCTTGTTCCCAGGCTTTGTTCGGTGAGAGATTGTAAATGTAGTTTATTTGATCTAGTGTTTAGTCTCTTTTCCAGCCACTGAATTCTTTATCTTTATTTATGTTTTTCTGTTGCATTGTAAGACTGTTTTCGCAATTACTACCTTTTAATGAAGGATAGGATTGCGTGTTTCAGGTAGAAATCAGTTAAAGTTTCGATTTCAGTGAAATAAGTGCAAACAGAAAATCAAAAGTGATAAAGTGATATGCGCAAAGTGTTACAGTGTTGCGTCCGAGGGTTCGTCTGTTCGTGCCAGTTGTTCACCTAGTCCGGGACCTCTTACAAGCTCCCAAGCCCAGGGGAGAAGTAATGTCGAACGACTTATGGGTTCCACAGGCCTTGATCGACGAACAGACGTTTTTCCCTCCGTGGTTTCGGGCGTATCTACCCACGTTAGCCGACGTGAGATCGCCCCACCCACACAAAGACGAGAGAGCCCATTTATTCCTCGTCTGCGGAAGAGGTTTCTCGTAAGAAACCATGGACCACATCTTGCAGCTTTTTAAGTGCAAGTCGGTCCCTTCCGCGCAAGTCCAACGGCCTAGGTGTAGCCACTGGGTCAGTTCGGACTCGCTGCAGTCATCCGACGACTGCACTCCTCCCAAGAGAGGCAAGGTGGTACCGCAACAGGCAGTAACTCCGTCTGTTGCCGCACCAGCTGTTTTAGACCCTCAGTCACAACGGACAGTAGCTCCGGCTGCGGAGAGCTCCACCTCCGATGCGCAATCGACCCTGCCAGACGCATATTAATGTTAGCCGACGTGCGGCACCCTCCGTTAACATGCGTGAGCTACCGCATCAGCAGTGGGAAGGTGGAGTCAAGCTGCCGTGTTTTGACGCGATGCGTTAGTTTCCGCAACCCACGGCAGTCCCCACCACGCACCACCACTCCGCTTTGGTTGTTGCCTGCTCCCACACTCCGACTGCGGAGAAGGTTGACGATGCACCCGTTTGCCTACAACCGGCCACGGTTGTGCGCCCAGCATGGCTGCCTGCTCCCACACTCTTGTTGTGAGAGCTCCTCCACCCATGCGCAGTCGACCCTGCCAGACGCATGCTGACTCCCACAGACACACGGAGCACTCCGTTGCCGTGCGTGAGCTACCACAAGCTGCCGTGTTTTGACACGGTGTGTCAGCCTCCGCAACCCACTGTGGTTACCGCCACTCGCGCGCAGCAGACTAGTCAGTCAGGAGTTGAGGCTTCCCCACACAGCTTTGGTTGTTGCCAGCTCACAGACTGTCAAGCAGTTACATGACGTTGCCTTCTGGTCTGCTACTAATGCACCAGTGCTGTATGTCCTCACGCACCTGTTGTGGTTGACAGTTCAGTTTTTGACAGTTCACAGACTGTCAAGCAGTTACATAACGTTGCCTTCTGGTCTGCTGCTTATGCACCAGTGAGACCCTCACTGAGATAACCTAGCTTTTCTCGGACATGGTTCCTGTAGATGAGAAAGTGCTGTTCTCCCTCCTTCTGATATTCCTTTGAGGACTCTGTCATTTGGAGAGGAGCCTTAAGCTGCTTAGCCTCCTATGGACTTTAATTAAAGCATAACAAGGCTTCCAGGGATGGTAAATGGTTCCGCTTCGGTCGCTAACCCCGTCTGTTGCCACACCTGCTCCCATAGACCCTAATGGGCTTTGTTGCAAGACATGCAGTCCAAGCTTGTGTCCTTGATAGAGGATTTTTTACGGAGAAGAACCTCCTAGCCAACAACCTTCCTACCGGTTGGTTGTACGCCCTGTTGACGTTGAGGTATCCTACTCACGTCCGCCAGTTGAGGTGGTTCCTCCACCGGTGCGACCCAGTGTGGGTTGCCAGTCGCACGTTGACGTTAAGCGACTCTCGGAGGTGGTTGTGGACGTTCAGTGTGTCACTAGGAAGACGTTCAACAACCAACAGAGGTGACTTGTTGTGACGCAGTGCGGCAACCTCAGCAACCCGGTAGGGGGTTGACTGCACAACCCAGACAGTCTAGACAGTTTCGGGTTGACGCTGTACTTCCTCGCGTCCCCATGGTTGACAGTTCACAGACTGTGCAGCAGTACCATGATCTTGTGTCCGGCTCCGTCACGCATCCACCAGTGCGACCGGATTCAGCGAGTCAGACGTTGCCCACTCCGTTGCCGTTTCCTCATCAGTTTCGGATGAGGAACCCTCTGATGAGGACATTGCTGAACAAGACGATCAACCCCCAGCCCTGTTATCCATCCAGGAGATGCTGAAGAAGGAACACTGCCCTGTTAGGCTGTGGATGAGTCTGGTTAGGACACTGTCATCCGTGGTTCAATTTGTGTCACTTGGAAGACTACACCTCCGTCCTCTTCTGTATCATCTAGCTTTTCACTGGAAAAGGACAAGACGCTAGAAGCGGTCTCGATCCCGGTTTCCGGAAAGATAAAGTCTGGTCTGACTTGGTGAAAGGACTTTATCAACCTTTGAAAGGGTCTTCCCCTGACTGTTCAGACTCCCAACCACGTTCTCTTCTCGGACGCATCGGACGTAGGCTGGGGTGCGACATTAGGCGGTAGGGAATGCTCGGGATTATGGAACTCGAGTCAAAGGACAATGCATTTCAACTGCAAGAAGCTACTGGCAGTACGTCTGACCTGGAAAAGCTTCAGGTCTCTCCTTCAAGGCAAAGTGGTGGAGGTGAACACGGACAACACCCTGCTTTGACGTACATCTCCAAGCAAGGAGGGACCTACTCTCTGACATGGTACGAGTTCGCAAGAGACCTCCTCTCCTGTTCAACAGGTCTAGACTTTTCACTAGTAACGAGGTTCTTCCAAGGCAACTTGAATGTCATAGCAGATTGTCTCAGTAGGAAGGGACAAATAATTCCAACATATTGGACCCTCCACAAGGATGTATGCAAGAGACTTTGGGCCACCTGGGGCCAGCCAACCATAGATCTCTTCGCAACCTCGATGACCAAGAGGCTCCCAATACTTTGCTCACCTATCCCGGACCCAGCAGTAGTTCATATAGATGCTTTTCTACTAGATTGGTCACATCTAGATCTATATGCATTCCCTCCGTTCTAGATTGTCAACAAGGTACTGCAGAAGTTCGCCTCTCACGAAGGGACAAAGTTGACGCTAGTTGCTTCCCTCTGGCCCGCGAGAGAATAACTCACCGAGGTACTTCGATGGCTAGTAGACGTTCCCAGAACACTTCCCCTAAGGGTGGACCTGCTACGTCTGCCACGCGTAAAGAAGGTACTCCAAGGCCTCCACGCTCTTCGTCTGACTGCCTTCAGACTATCGAAAGACTCTCGAGAACTAGAGGTTTTTCGAAGGAGGCAACCAGAGCGATTGCTAGAGCAAGGAGAACATCCACCCTTAGAGTCTACCAATCGAAGTGGGAAATCTTCCGAAACTGGTGCAAGTCAGTATCCGTATCCTCGACCAGTACCTCTGTAACTCAAATAGCTGACTTCCTCTTATATCTGAGGAAAGAACGATCTCTTTCAGCTCCCACTATCAAGGGTTACAGTAACATGTTGGCATCAGTCTTCCGTCACAGAGGCTTAGATCTTTCCAACAATAAAGATCTACAGGACCTCCTTAAGTCTTTTGAGACCACGAAGGAGCGTCGTTTGGTTACACCTGGTTGGAATTTAGACGTGGTTCTAAGATTCCTTATGTCAGACAGGTTCGAACCGCTTCAATCAGCCTCCCTGAAAGATCTCACCTTTAAGACTCTTTTCCTGATATGCTTAACCACAGCTAAAAGAGTCAGTGAGATTCATGCCTTCAGCAAGAACATCGGATTCTCATCCGAAACGGCTACATGTTCTACAACTTGGTTTTCTAGCCAAACACGAGCTGCCTTCTCGGCCTTGACCAATATCGTTCGATATTCCAAACTTATCGTATGGTTGGAAATGAACTAGAAAGAGTATTATGTCCTGTAAGAGCTCTTAAGTTCTATTTTAAAAACCTTTACGAGGCCCGTCTGAAGCTTTATGGTGTTCAGTTAAGAATCCATCTTTGCCTATGTCAGAGAATTCTTTATCCTATTTTATCAGACTGTTAATACGAGAAGCTCATTCCCTTCTGAATGAGGAAGACCAAGCTTTGCTGAAGGTAAGGACACACGAAGTTAGAGCTGTCGCAACTTCCGTTCCGTGGCCTTTAAACAAAATAGATCTCTGCAAAGTATATTCGACGCAACCTATTGGAATAGCAAATCAGTGTTCGCGTCTTTTATCTTAAGAATGTCCAGTCTCTTTACGAGAACTGCTACACTCTGGGACCATTCGTAGCAACGAGTGCAGTAGTGGTGGGGGCTCCACCACTACAATTCCCTAATTCCAGAACCTTTTTAATCTTTCTCTTGAAATATTTTTGGGTTGTCCGGAAGGCTAAGAAGCCTTTCGCATCCTACTTGATTTGGCGGGTGGTCAAAATCATTTCTTGAGAAGCGCCTAGATTAGAGGTTTTGATGAGGACCTTTAGTATGGGTTGCAACCCTTCATACTTCAGCTCCTAGGAGTCGCTCAGCATCCTATGAGGATCGCGAGGCTCAGTAAGGAAGACGTACTTAAAAAGGCAGAGTAATTGTTCAAGTTGTCTTCCTTACCATGTACTTATTTATTTTATGCTTGTTATTTTGAATAACTGCTAAAATGAAATACGGAATACTTAGCTCATAATGTCAACATGTAATGCTGGTCTCTACCCACCCCCCTGGGTGTGAATCAGCTATATGATCATCGGGTAAGTTTAATATTGAAAAATGTTATTTTCCTTAGTAAAATAAATTTTTGAATATACTTACCCGATGATCATAAATTAAAGGACCCACCCTTCCTCCCCAATAGAGACCCAGTGGACAGAGGAGAAAATTGGTTCTTGTTGACATCGAGTACTTGAGTACCTACTTGACAGATGGCGCTGTTGATGTACACCCCCACCTGTATAGCGATCGCTGGCGTATTCCGCCCGTAGGTTTTTTCTGTCGGGCAGCAGAGCTGACAGCTATATGATCATCGGGTAAGTATATTCAAAAATTTATTTTACTAAGGAAAATAACATTTTAATGATATCTAATGGGTTTTCAAAGATGTATATTTTTAGGGTAAGCTTCTTTCTTTACACTAAATTCCAAAAAAATATGTAATTACTACAAAGAATCTTTGTTGATTTAATTTGATGTCCCTTTTCCAAAATGAAGATATTTAATAACCTATTTAACCTATGCAAGTATTTTAACTTTCCTTGGAGATCACATAGCACCTCCCCAAAAATAAATTTTTTCTTCATCTAAACTTTTTTTTTTTTTCTTTTTTAAGAAAAATAACCTTCGATTATTTGTGAGAAGCTATTCTTACTGGTCCAATGCAAGTGGCAATAATATTATTTTTAATCAGGTTGTAGTCCTTGTTGGAAAGGCAAGTGGCTACAAGCCCAGGGATTCCAATAGGAAAAGAAGCATTGTGCAGAAAAGATATTTAGATGATACAGAGAGTAAGATATGTCATTTGCATTATGAAACTCATTATGTAAGCTTAGCACTTATAAACAGGATTATCCTTAGATTTACATCCTTTTTTAGAATTTTAGAGTAAAGGCTTTTTTTTTTCATTCATATATGTTTTGTCTGTATTCCTTAATGGGTAAGTCCAAGTGGCATCAATAGTGACTATACAGCACTGATATTTTTATTTAGTAGGCTCGTGTCTTAGCTTTCCCCTAGATACCTAACTTGTGTAGTTGTTGTGTACATTTTTTTTTTATATAATTGTTGGGTGTTTTGTGTTGTCTGGATTTTTTAACTCTTCATTAGAGCATGAACTGGCTATGACAGTTTCTCAGAATTCCCAAGTTATAAAGCCGAAGTCAGTCCATAAATTGATATATTCTTTTAATTATCATTAAATGTATTATTAAAGTTATGTTACAAACCATGTAAAGGATGAGATTGAGAACTGAAAAGAGGAAATATCAGTACAGTATTATTATATCATAGTTTTTTCTTGTTCATTTAGTTTATGCTCATGCAGTACACTATCTTTCCAAATGCAATCTTTTCTATTGCTATGATAGTGCCATTTTATCAAAACACTTTGATTTTATATTGTTTCCCCAAGAGTGTGTTTCTTCACTTTATAACTAAAATGAAGTGTAGAGTCTAGAAAAGATTATTGATTCTACCTGTATTCATGTAATGAAGACTTTCATATGTAATATCATCAGTTAAGATCCAAGAGTTAAAATTGACCAGAAGATAAGTAAATATCTTTGATAGTCAAATCATTATTGTAACTCAAATTGCTTTATCAAAACTGGAGAGTGAGAGATTATTGTTATTTTTCTATCTGTTTCAGGCAAGAGAAGAAATAAGTAAACTGCAGCAGAGCACAGAAGAAGAAATAAGTAATACATTTTCTTCAGTAGTGGCTAGTGATGATAAAAAGAAAAAGAAATATAATAAGGATTCTAATGGAATTGATTGTCACAATGAGAATAAGCTGAAAAGGAAAGGAGCCTTGGGTAGTGAGGCAAAGCCAAAGAAAAAGAAAAATAATACAGACCAAGATTTCAAAGATAAAGACTTTTATATTCCGTATGCACATGAGGGAAGACACACCGAAGAAGGGTTAGTAAGAAGGATTGATTGATATTTGCTATTATGGAGTTATTTTAGAATTGTATTGCTTGACAGCACCGTTGTTGGTTATAGTGCATTTTTTAGTTTATTCCTATGCATATACAAACTATTGACTCATTTACAGTATATGGGTTACTCCTAGTCTCATTTTCTATGACCAGACAATCAAAGAAAATTGATTGTATCATACTTTCTTGCTAGGTAGCCACTGCGCATTGCCCCCTCAGGAAACCCACTCACAATGCTTGGTTGCTTCCCCACAACACTCCTGGTCGTGAAGTTTAGAGGACATGCCTCAACTTCCTCTCTTCGATCAAGACTTTGTCATTCAACTCGCTTACCCTTTTAGTGTTTAGTGCTTGTGACTTGTGTCTTTTCTTTATTCAGAGTCAGTTGCTTTACTATTCATTATCACTAAGTTACAGGCGAGTGCTTTATGTCTAGTAAGACAATAAAATTTTTGTTCTTGCCCATGCTAGGATGTCTACCCTTGTGGCATTTTTGTGAGCCAGGCAGACATAGATCCGCATCCCTTTTGTCTTTCTTACCTAGAAAAAAGATGTTCAGGTAATTACTGTAGGGAGTAGACATTCTCCCAATGAGAGAGATGATATTCTCGCCCCTGGAAATTGAGTGTGATTTCTCTCCTACTTTGTCTCCTCCCAACAGGAGTAAGAGACAAAGGTTTGTTTCTGCAATGAAAGCCTCCCACTATTATTTTGTGTTGTGAGTCCTCTTGAGACTTGAATCACAGAAGACAGTGCCCATAGTAATTTTGATAGTGTTGATCATACACGGCGAAACCTTGAGTCGGCACTTGTAGAAAACGCTGACTACCGTAGCCATGTGCCATGAATCAGATCACAGCCTAGAAACTAGGATTACGAAGGGTAAACATGTACAGTAATACCTTGAGATACAAGCTTAATGCGTTCCGGACCCGAGCTCGTATGTCAATTTGCTCGTGTCTCGGATCAATTTTTCCCATATAAAATAGCTAAAAAAAATTAATCCGTTCCTACCCTCTGAAAAAACACCTAAAGACAGTATATTACAGTGGAAAAACATGTTTTTAATTGTTCTAATTCACAACCTACGCTCACAAAATAACAAATACCTATGTACTGGTTATGGTCTGCAATAAAATGTGACATTATTATGGAGTTCTTACCTTCGAGACAGATGGTAGCGGCTAACGGCAGTGTGTGCGGAGGTGGGAGAGAGAAAGGGGAGGAGAGAGACTTGACAGCAACACGTTCGGTACGCTACACTTTTGTAACACTTTATACATACATACATATACCAAGGCACTTCCCCCAACCAATTTTGTGGGGTAGCCGACATCAACAAATGAAACAAAAACAAAAAAGGGGACCTCTACTCTCTACGTTCCTCCCAGCCTAACAAGGGACTCAACCGAGTTCAGCTGGTACTGCTAGGGTGCCACAGCCCACCCTCCCCTGTTATCCACCACAGATGAAGCTTCATAATGCTGAATCCCCTACTGCTGCTACCTCCGCGGTCATCTAAGGCATTGGAGGAAGCAGCAGGGCCTACCGGAACTGCGTCACAATCGCTCGCCATTCATTCCTATTTCTAGCACTCTCTCTTGCCTCGCTCACATCTATCCTCCTATCACCCAGAGCTTCCTTCACTCCATCCATCCACCCAAACCTTGGCCTTCCTCTTGTACTTCTCCCATCAACTCTTGCATTCATCACCTTCTTTAGCAGACAGCCATTTTCCATTCTCTCAACATGGCCAAACCACCTCAACACATTCATATCCACTCTAGCTGCTAACTCATTTCTTACACCCATTCTCACTCTCACCACTTCGTTCCTAACCCTATCTACTCGAGATACACCAGCCATACTCCTTAGACACTTCATCTCAAACATTCAATTTCTGTCTCTCCATCACTTTCATTCCCCACAACTCCGATCCATACATCACAGTTGGTACAATCACTTTCTCATATAGAACTCTCTTTACATTCATGCCCAACCCTCAATTTTTTACTACCTTAACTGCCCCCAACACTTTGCAACCTTCATTGACTCTCTGACGTACATCTGCTTCCACTCCACCATTTGCTGCAACAACAGACCCCAAGTACTTAAACTGATCCACCTCCTCAAGTAATTCTCCATTCAACATGACATTCAACCTTGCACCACCTTCCCTTCTCGTACATCTCATAACCTTACTCTTACCCACATTAACTCTCAACTTCCTTCTCTCACACACACTTCCAAATTCTGTCACTAATCGGCCAAGTTTCTCTTCTGTGTCTGCAACCAGTACAGTATCATCCGCAAACAACAACTGATTTACCTCCCATTCATGGTCATTCTCGTCTACCAGTTTTAATCCTCGTCCAAGCACTCGAGCATTCACCCCTCTCACCACTCCATCAACATACAAGTTAAACAATCACGGCGACATCACACATCCCTGTCTCAGCCCCACTCTCACCGGAAACCAATCACTCACTTCATTTCCTATCCTAACACATGCTTTACTACCTTTGTAGAAACTTTTCACTGCTTGCAACAACCTTCCACCAACTCCATATAACCTCATCACATTCCACATTGCTTCCCTATCAACTCTATCATACGCTTTCTCCAGATCCATAAACGCAACATACACCTCCTTACCTTTTGCAAAATATTTCTCGCATATCTGCCTTACTGTAAAAATCTGATTCATACAACCCCTACCTCTTCTAAAACCACCCTGTACTTCTAAGATTGCATTCTCTGTTTTATCCTTGATCCTATTAATCATTACTCTACCATACACTTTTCCAACTATGCTTAACAAACTAATACCTCTTGAATTACAACACTCATGCACATCTCCCTTACCCTTATATAGTGGTACAATACATGCACAAACCCAATCTACTGGTACCATTGACAACACAAAACACATATTAAACAATCTCACCAACCATTCAAGTACAGTCACGCCCCCTTCCTTCAACATCTCAGCTCTCACACCATCCATACCAGACGCTTTTCCTACTCTCGTTTCATTTAGTGCTCTCCTCACTTCATCTATTGTAATCTCTCCTCATTCTCATCTCCCATCACTGGCACCTCAACACCTGCAACAGCAATTATATCTACCTCCCTATTATCTTCAAAATTCAGTAAACTTTCAAAATATTCTGCCCATCTTTTCCTTGCCTCCTCTCCTTTTAACAACCTTCCATTTCCATCTTTCACTGTCTCTTCAATTCTTGAGCCAGCCTTCCTTACTCTCTTCACTTCTTTCCAAAACTTCTTCTTATTCTCTTCATATGAATGACTCAATCCCTGACCCCACCTCAGGTCAGCTGCCCTCTTTGCCTCACGTACCTTCCACATTTTTATCTTTATATTTTTCATACTTCTCTATACTATTACTCTGCAGCCATTCTTCAAAAGTCCTCTTTTTCTCTTCCACTTTTACCTTCACTCCTTCATTCCACCATTCACTGCCCTTCCTCATGCTGCCTCCAACAACCTTCTTGCCACACACATCACTTGCAATCCCAACAAAATTTTCTTTTACTAACTTCCACTCCTCCTCTAAATTGCCAGTTTCTCTTACTTTCACTTCGTCATGTCATTTTCAACCTTTCCTGATATTTACTTTTTACCCCTGGTTTTATTAGCTCTTCAACCCTCACTAGCTCCCTTTTACATCCACCTACTCTATTCCCCCACTCTTTTGCTACAACTAATTTTCCTTCCACCAAAAAATGATCAGACATACCGTTAGCCATACCCCTAAAAACGTGCACGTCTTTCAATCTTCCAAACATTCTTTTAGTTATCAACACATAATCCATTAATGCCCTTTCTACTACTCTTCCATTTGCCACTCTTACCCATGTATACTTATAACACTTTATAACATAACTTAAACTTTAAATTTAACTTAAATGAAATTAGCTTACTGTACACACACTTGAAAATAAATGTTAATCTTACGTTACACTAAACTTAATTCTAATTTTCTTTTCATTTTCATTTTTTTACTTTTCTTCTTCCGGCTTGGCTCTTTCTGCCTCACTTTTTGACTTGCTTTCACCTTCACTTTTTTCCGGCCTTTCTAAAAGGAACCTATCTAGGGATGTTTGCTTTTGTCTTGCCTTCAAAATGTTACAAAAATGACGTACACAAGTGTCGTCACAAAAGGCTAACGCACGACCACACTCCAACTTGTCCGGGTGCCTATTTTCCATAAAATCAGAAAACTCCTGCCAATTCACTAACATGTCTCTGATTTCCTTCATAGAGAGGTAGTCCTCCTCTTCCACCTCCTCCTCGCTACTGAGCTCCTGCAACACCTCAGAATGTTGCATCTCCTAGAGCTCGATCAATTCCTGTGTCGTGAGCTCTTCCTGATGCTCCTCGACAAGGGCGTTCACGTCTACCTCATCTACCTCCAGCCCCATGGGCTTTCCAAGAGACACCATTTCATCCACTACAATAGGTTCGGGTTCATCAGGTCTGTCGTATTGAACTCGTCAAAGTCCCTCTCAGTGACGGAAGCTGGCCACAATTTCTTCCATGCTGAATTAAGAGTTCTTCGTGTGACACCCTGCCATGCATCGTCAATAATTTTTAAGTAATGGACGATATTGAAATGTTCCTTCCGAAATTCACGAAGTGTGAGATTGGTGTTGTCTGTGACATCGAAGCATTTCTTGAACAAATGCTTTGTGTACAGTTTTTTAAAATTGGAAATTACTTGTTGGTCCATGGGCTGGAGGAGTGGCGTGGTATTGGGCGGGAGATAAAGGACCTTGATGAACCTTTACTCATCAAAAATGTCCTCTTCGAGACCAGGAGAGTGACCAGGGGTATTGTTGAGGACCAGGAGACATTTCATTGGCAGGCTTTTCTCGGCCAAATATTTTTTGACTGCCGGACCAAAGCACAGATTAACCTATTCTGTGAAGAAATGCTGTGTAACCCAAGCCTTAGCATTAGTGCGCCACATTACTTTCAGTTTTTCTTCCAAGATCGTTTGGCTCTTGAAAGCACGTTGGTTTTCTGAGTGTTACACCAGCAGTGGCTTGACCTTACAGTCACCGCTGGCATTGGTACACAAGGCTAGAGTTAACTGGTCCTTCATGGGTTTATGGCCCGGTAGTCTCTTCTCCTCTGCCATGATGAATGTCCTCCTGGGCACCTTCTTCCTGAAAAGCCCAGTTTCATCGCAGTTGAACACTTCTTGGGGGATGTATCCTTGTTCTGCGATAACTGAGGCGAAGGTTTTGACGTAGTCCACTGCGGCTTTCAAGTGGGAACTTGCTGCTTCCCCATGCCTCACAACCGAGTGTATCCCAGTCCGTTTTTTTAAATTATCCAACCAGCCACGACTGGCTTTGAAGGTTTCTGCTGGTGTCGGTCTCCCCTCTCTCAGCTGCTTGCTTTCTTTTCAAGTCATCGTAAATTCTGCCTGCCTTTTCACAGATGATCGTTTCGGTCACGCTATCTCCCGCCAACTGTTTCTCCTTTATCCATATTAAAAGAAGCCTCTCCATCTTGTCGTGAATATCACTGCACAGCTTGGAAAGGATGGTTAGTCCTTTGGAAGTCTTGGTACTCTTTATAGCATCCTTCTGCTTGAAGATGGTACATATTGTTGATGTACTCCTCTCATATTGGCGAGCCAGCTCAGTCACTTTGTTTATTATTTCATGCTTTATCTCGATTGTCATCATACGCTTTTTCTTTTCACTACCCTTGTTTGCACTCACTTGCTTTGGACCAATTGCTTATTCACTTGATTCTGTACTGATTAATGCAAAAAACACATAAAAAATGCAAACACTACGGGCAATGCTTGGAGATAACTTACGCAACAGAGATCCGACGGGAAAGAGCGAGTGATGCTGTGCTCGTGAGCAGCCTCTTGCACACTCGGCCACCTAGCGGCTGTATAGGGAACTGTCTCGTATCCTCGTATCTCAAATTTGTCTCGTATCTCGGGGCAAAAATTTGCTCGTAACTTTCCTCGTATCTCAAATGTCTCGTATGTTGGGACACTCATATGTCGAGGTATTACTGTAAAGGGTTTTTCAGAGAAAGCTTTTCTGCTCTTGGAAACTTGTTCAATTAGAGCGTTGAAATCCTACTCATGTTCCTCTTTGTAGAACTCTAGAGTTGAAGCAGCTTTTTATCATAGTCCTGAGGCATCCCTGTCGAAAGACGATTATTTTCAGTCTCCTCTTCTGCGTCCACACCCCAAACCTTATAAAACCCACATGTTTCTTTTGTTCTTTCTTTTCCTTCGTAGCTGGGGAAGTCAAGTAGGACAAAGGCAGACTCTACCACTTTTTGTGGTTTAGCCCTATGAAGCTGTATGCACCACTGTTACTACGCATATTGACATCGCCCCATATGTCTCCATCTCTGCGTGTGACGCAACTTCTTCACGCGTGTCGCAAGCCAACAATACATAAAGTAGTCATGCCCATGTGCAATGACGACACATCACGGGCCAATGTTTTAATACGTGAGAGTATTCTTCCGCAACATAACAATGCTAAAGCACTACATATTCCTATCAAAACCTCACAAGCTACTTTATGATCAACGCACTCCAGAGGGCATGGTAGATCGATACCCCATTATTTCAAAGTTCCCCGTTAGTTTTATAAACATTTAGCTAAGACTCATGAAGACAATGTCTTACACTAATGGAAAATCTATGTCTTACTCTAATAGCAAATCCAAGAATTTTTATGATAAGCTACCCACTAGCTCTGGAACGACACAGTTTTGGACTATTCTTTGCAGATACAGAAAGGGATAATGGGCGAAGTGCTTTTCCAAACCCTTTCCATGAGTCACACTTCCATCTGACGCAGATGAGGTGACTTGTTAAACATCGTAGACGACCCCCATGCCATAGACGTCCTATGTGGCAGCATACAAAGAATCGTCTCTCTCGCATTCTTGCTAGAGGCCAATGCTCTTATAACGGGAGTGAGCTGGACATCTCCCATTCCTTTTTCTGCTTCTTATTCCTGTCACAAGATGAATTTCTCAAGGGAAAGGAAAGACATCTGAGGAAGAGATAAGAATTAAGTGACTGTTAAAACAGAACAACCAATTATCCTAAAAGTGGAATGACTTGAAAATGACATTATTGTTATTAATGACTCACCAGAGAACCTCATTGCATATAATCCCCTTCGAGGTCCTGATGTCATGCTCAGAAGCTTCACACTTTATTAAGATTATAACCCTCATCCATCGTTTAGATGGAGTGGATGAGTCCCCTCATGCGCAAACCGCTAACAGACGGTGCGCTATTGATTCAATATTCCCACAATCTCAAAGCCTCAGACACAGGTTTGATGTGGTGCTTTCTAACCATTTAAAAAAATCCTATAGACTTACTTGATACGCAAGTCTCATCATCAGAAATTTCTCTTAAGGCCAGTAAGTTCTCAAAGCTACCGTCATTACCCGTGTCATGCCAGAGACGATTTTATGTATACTCTGGTATTTCAGGGCCTGCTCCCTATTGACGTTGATATTGTTAATCTGGTTACATCAGTATCAGTTGATAAATTGTCAAACCTCTTTTCCATTACTTGTGCTCCCGAAATGGCAAACATGGTGATAGCAGCTATGTCTGCAATCAAAGCCTGCTCATGGCTAGACCACTATTCTGGAGCAGTTTCCTGGTTTGCAGTATCAGAAAACTTAGGGGAAGGAATTATCTCGATCTGGGGCTAAAGCCATAGAATTCTTTTTGCATCAGAACATTTACTTATGAAGTAACTGTGTCCTAAAGAGGTACTACGCTGTCTCAGTCAAATGTAGCTACGGCTATAGAAAAGGTAGTGAGGTTAAGATAAGCTCCTATGATATGAAGGGCAGTGGCACCAAGGTTGCCTGCAACCCAACAGCAACTAAGGAACTCTCCGTTTAAGCCAGTTCCACAGCAAAGACGACTTCTACCTTCAACAGCTTCACAACAGTCAAGGAGACAAGTCCCCATACTGTACTTAAATTTCGTCGGAGAGAGCATCCCCCTGGACGAAGAGGGAGTGGTCACAGAGGTCCCGCTAGGGAGGGCATGGCCCCCAGCTTTCCACCAGTGTGGGAATGCCTAAAAAACTCTTGGCTAAGGTGGCAACACTTCTGGGCTGACCCTTGGATAGTAGAAGTTTTCCGTTCAGAATATAGTCCCTTTTCATAGCCTTTCCCACCACCTTTGAACAGGACTGTGACAATCCAACAAAGGCTGAGTAAAGGGCTTCCTCCTATAAGAGAAAGTATCCAAATTGTTGGCCAAAGAACCTGTGGAGGAAGTCTCAATTAACTCTTCAGTGAGACAGAGGAAAGGACACCTATTTGGTAACAACCTATAGTTTCTAGATAAGAAGGCACAGCTTTGCTTTTGCCATGCCACCTGGTAGTAGGAATACATAAGCAAGCTCAGATCAAAACATTCTCCCTCGGTAAAATTATTCTTGAGTGGAGAGCAGTCATTGCTAACTTTGAATTAATCAGGGACAACAATGGGCGCAAAAAAGGTCATTGCGCCTCCCAGTGGCAATGAGACTCTTGACCTTGTAAGGTTTCAGATCTTGTGGTGTAATTACCTCTCACTGGCAGTTTTATAACTCTCGTGTGTTGCTAATCAATCTTAGACAAAAAAATACAGTAATAGGCAATACTCCTTTAGTATCCCTGAGACAGTCTGGACTCTTACAATCATACACTGCTTCGTCTGATTCATCAGGCTGAATGAAATCCGAACATCCGCGGAAGTCAGAATAATGTTAGCATCTTCAAAGGAGACACCAGAGGAGTGGTACCCAGACCTACTGGAACTTCTCATGGGAGCCTTGAGAAAACCTCCAGAATGACTATTATTATTATTATCTTTATTCCACATGGGGTCGTCCCCCGAGACGCGCTCCCCTTGCACGAGAGCAACGTCCCGCGGACCCCCACTACACATACTTACAGGCGCCTGGTTCGCCGTAAAAGAAGAAGAAACCCCCGCAACAACATTCTCCTGCGGAAGAGGCACCAACTTTTTCCTTTTCACAGACTTACCTCCTCCCCTACTCTGGGTAGGGGAAGAAGAAGGAACTCTACTCAATCCCTCACCCGCAGAAGTCGCAGAAGAGGACAAACTGGTTTTCCCGGGAGACCGCTTCGTAGCCTTCTTCTTCTTGATCCCAAACCTGACCCATTAGACCTCACTCCAGTCAGCACATTCCGGACACGTGTCCGAAGGAGAACACACTCTAACCCTACACGAGGAACACAACGTATGAGGATCAACATCGGGCTTTGACAAAAATGCCCCACACAATTTCCCGGCTCTAGGCCCAGGACAACGGCGAGCATGCTCCATTGCACACCATCACAAAGACCGCTAGACACAAGCACAAAAAAGGAAAGAGATCACTAAACACCAACGAAAGCACAAGGAATGAAAGTGAAAGCACACTGCTAAAGCACTAAGCGCGCGGGTAAGGCACTAAGACCATGTGATAACCACGTGGTCACGAGACACAAAGGGTCGAACTGAGAACTGAGGAGCGTCGTGTGATACCGCGACGCGACCAGAAAACTTACTGAAGAGCTACAACCTGGGAAACATGTGGCCTACCTTGGTTTGCCCTCAGGGCACGTTTTCCCTCCGCTAGGCCTACCACTATAGAAAATGGGAGTAGGGTAAACTACACAAAACTCTGGTCATTTGAGAGGAGGTTCCAGGTAACTCCTAAGAAAGTGTTTCGAGGTAAGTCTCTGTGTTGGAACAAATTATTATTATTATTATTATTATTATTATTACCGGCTAAGCTACAACCCTAGTTGGAAAAGCAAGATGCTATAAGCCTAAGGGCTCTAATAGGAAAAAATAGCCCAGTGAGGAAAGGAAATAAATGAATGATGAGAACAAATTAACAATAGATCATTCTAAAAACAATAACAATGTCAAAGCAGATATGTCATATATAAACTATAAAAAGACTTATGTCAGCCTGTTCAACATAAAAATGTTTGCTGCAACTTTGAACTTTTGAAGTTCTACTGATTCAACTACCCGATTAGGAAGATCATTCCACAACTTGATCACAGCTGGAATAAAACTTCTAGAATACTGTATAGTATTGAGCTTCATGATGGAGAAGGCCTGACTATTAGAATTATCTGCCTGCCTAGCATTAAAAACAGGATGGAATTGGCCAGGAAGATCTGAATGTAAAGGATGGTCAGAATTATGAAAAAACTTTTGTAACATGCATAATGAACTAATTGAACGACGGTGCCAAAGATTAATATCTAGATGAGGAATAAGAAATTTAATAGACCGGAAGTTTCAATCCAAGAAATTAAGATGAGAATCAGCAGCTGAAGACCAGGCAGGAGAACAATGCTTGAAACAAGGTAGAATGAAAGAATTAAAACACTTCTTCGGAATAGATTGATCACCGAAAATCTTTTAAGACTTCCTTAATAAGCCAATTTTTTGTGCAGTGGAAGAAGATGCAGACCTAATGTATTTCTCAAAAGTAAATTTGCTGTCAAGAATCATACCTAAAATTTTAAGTCATACAAAGTTAAAGAAACATTATCAATACTGAGATCTGGATGTTGAGGAGCCATGGTCCTTGACCTACTTACAATCATACTTTGAGTTTTGTTAGGATTTAACTTCATACCCCATAATTTGCACCATGCACTAATTTTAGCTAGATCTCTATTAAGGGATTCAGCAACCCAAGATCTATATTAAGGGGATGGAATTGATGCAAAGAGAGTAGCATCATCTGCATATGCAACAAGCTTGTTTTCTAGGCCAAACCACATGTCATGTGTATATAGTATGAAAAGTAATGGGCCAAGAACACTACCCTGTGGAACACCAAATATCACATTCCTATACTCACTATGGTGCCCATCAACAACAAATCTTTGAGATCTATTACTTGAAAAATCAATAATAATACTAAGAAACGACCCACCCACTCCCAACTGTTTGAGTTTGAAAACAAGGGCCTCATGATTAACACGGTCAAAGGCAGCACTAAAATCAAGGCCAATCATATGAAATTCCTGACCACAATCAAGGAATTTCTGTATAGCATTGGAGATTGTAAGAAGGCCATCACATGCTCCAAGGCCTTTGCAAAAATCAAAATGCAAACTAAGGAATAGATGATTACCTTCAGCTGTTAAGACGTTTTACGAGAAGATTTTCAAAAACTTTTGATAATGTGGGAGTTATGGAAATTGGGAGGTAATCAGTTGGACTTGAGCGACCACAAACAGATTTACATAGAGGAGTAACGTTACCAATTCTCCAACATGTGCTGAAAGCTCCTCCTCTCGCTAACTTGTGCAAAATAACAGATAACTTTGTAGCTAAGAAATCTGTAGTCTTTATGAAAAAAAAAACAAAGGAAAAATACCATTGGGGTCTACACCTCCATAAGCATCCAGGTCCATCAAGAGAGCTTTACCTTCATGAGATCGAAAAACTAAAGTAGTTAGTTTAGCCTCAGGAAAACATAAATGAGGAAGTTCAAGTTTTTCATTACTCTGTTTACTGTAAAAAACATCAGCCAAAAGGGTTGCCTTTTCCTTTGGACAGTGAGTGACTGAGCCACCTGGTTTAAGGAAAGGAGGAACTGTTGCATCTACACCAAAGAGTGCAGATTTAAAAGTAGAAGACAATTTATGTTCTTTAGTTGTACCAGAAAGAGTTTCTTTTATGGTTAAATTGTATTCCTTTTCAGTTGAAGCATAAACTCTCTGAGCAAAAGTTCTAAGCTGAGTATAGTTATTCCAGGTCAAATCTGATCTGTTACCCTTCCAAAGATGATAGCCTTCTGCTTCTCCAAATAAGCATGTCTACAATCATCATTGAACCACGGTTTGTCCTTCACTCAGTACCTTAGCTCACGCCTATCAATTATGTTGACTAGATTCTCATTCGAAGGAATAACAGGATTAACACTACTATACTGTACAGTATATATAATTGTGACCAATTCAAGCACAAAAGATTATGCAAAATCCCATTCCAGTCTGCTTGAGATTTCATATAAATTTTACAAGAGTATGATACATCAGGGACAGGCTGCTCAGTCTTCACTACTAATGAAATCAAGTTATGATTAGATGTCCCGACTGGAGAACCAACCTTACTAAGTTTAACGCCATGGGAGTCAGTGTATACGAGGTCCAAGCAATTACCAGACCTGTGAGTAGCTTCACTTATGATTTGCTCACAGCCTGATTCAGAGGCAAAGTCTAAAGCTCTGAAGCCATGGCGATCGGTCAACCACGCTCGGGGAAAGTTCTAAGTCGCAGTGCATTACCTGCCACTTCACAACGGGATACTAGTTGGCTGCATTTCAAAGGAAGGGAGTTCAAGCCCAACTGCGAAACAACTAATCAGATGTCTCCGAATGTTGTCTTCAATGGTCTATCGGACCAAATAGAACCTTCAGTGACTGGGGTTATACGAGGGGTGTTGTCTGTCAAGGCTAGTCTTGAACTAAGTTCTCAGACTGAATGAGCTTGACCTCCCCTCTTGGCTTTTATTTGGGTTTTTAGTAGCAGACCAGTCCCCCAAATTGAATGTGGAGAAGGGTGCTCAATTCTTTGAAGAAAGTCCCTCCAAGATCCCATGCATAAAGCATAAGGCAGGGATCTTACCTTAAGGACTGCCTTCTTCCTTGCCTTACCTTCAGCCAAGGGGAATAAGCAGACTACACAGTATATTTTACCTTGTAACCTATTCCAGAGAGTACAAAGAATTTTTTGTATTCTTTGCTCTCGTGTTTTTGACCTGAACCCAGATTCCGAGGGAATATCAGTTGGACTTCTTCCCGATCTTGTCTTCAAAAATTTCAGAAATGAACAACAGATCGTAGGCCAAAACTTTTTCCATCTGGCCATGAACATGGGTGGCACCAGAGGAAGTTTTCGAAAATACAACTTCAGGTTTTCGAAAACATAACTTCTCTCTGGTTGAGAAATCTATCATGAGAACTTTCAATCCTCAGGGGGAGACCTGTGGTCCTGCCGCAACCCTAGAGTTCCGCAGAAACAACTTGGAACTTCTCACAGAAGTTCCAAGAGAACTTCCAGAATGGCCAAACATGTTATGAAAACCAAACATTAGAAAGTTCCATGACACAATGCATTGCCTGTCTCTTCATGGTTGAAGACTATTCAGGATCTCCTCCAAAAGAAACGCTTTTCTAGACCAACTGCGAAACAGCTTTCCGGATATCTCCAAAAGTTCTCTGCAGCAGTATACCAGACTAAGTGAAAAATCTTCTGTGATCAATGTCGGAGGTTAATATTGCTCCACTCAGGGCCATTATTCCCCTAATTGCAGACTTTTCTGTGTTCCTGGGGAAACGAAATCCCTTTTAGTCACTTCGGTGAAAGGCTACCACACGACCTTGAGCCAGGTATTCAAACTAAAAGTGCTTGATCTCTCCTTGTCATAGGAACTCTCAGCTCTCAATAGGAGTTTCTATGGGCCCTAAGGCAGCCCCTTACGAACCTAGGCATAAGGCCATAGACAGGGACTCTACCTAAAAGACTGTCTTCCTCCTTGACTTGGCTTCAGCCAAGAGAGTAAGTGAATGGCACGGTGTATCATAATCTTATGTCATATTCCAGAGGCTGAAAAGAACTATCCTTGTCTTTGTTCCCAAATTTGTGGCCAAAATCCAGTCCAGAATCTAGTTGAAAACGATATCAGATTTGACTCTTTCACGATCTTGTTTCTCAGAGGTAACTGATGCCCCGGATGACATGTTACTCTGCCCCATAAGAGTAGTATGTAAATATCTGAAAAGGATGCAGTTTTAGTGCTGAAATCGCCAATTTTAAATATTTAACTTAGCCGGTGAATATATAGCTGCAACTCTGTTGCTCGACAGACAAACTCTACGGAAAAAACTCGCCAGCGATCGCTACACAGGTTGCGGGTGTGCCCAACAGCGCCATCTGTCGACCAGATACCCAGCTCTTATGTAAACAAAGACTCAATTTTCTCTCTGTCGACGTGTCGACAAGACGTACTTTACTCGCTGTTGCTAAACTGGAGTTTTTCACATCATATTGGTGAAGTACTATACAGGTATTCTGGTTTTGAGCTTTCGCAATGCAGGTGTTTTATCTGCATCTTAAATCTTGAACTCGTTTTGGATAGATTTAATTATGGTGACAAAGAGAGTATGGACTTTCTTTCACTTTTAAATGGCCGACCCTTCCCTTAGACGGAAGTGTGTTTAGGCTTTTAGTAATTATCTTATCACGTTATAAATTATTTATAGATTTTCCTCTATATATTTTATATCTCTCCGCCTTTATTAGGCCTCTTCGATTAACTTTCCATTTATTATAAACATATAAAAATAAATTTTAATGTTTTGTTTATATGCGACCTTTCCTGAGAGTAGGCGGTCCTAACTTGGAAACCGAAGTTAATCAACGTTGAGCCCTTTATATCGTAAATAGCTTTTAAAGAGCTAAGGATTTAAAACTTTTTAAATGTAATATTTTATGAAAGAATTTCTTTGATAGTCTTCGTACTGTTTTCAAAGATGAACTAACGTTTAGTTTATTTATGCTACGCAGTTGTTGACGTTCAGGACGTTCAACATGCGCTCTATCGTTACGATAGAGAGAGAGTGTATCACGGTTTCACTTTGCAGTAAGAGTAAATCGATTCTGACGTTTTGTTCATTCTTTCTTAGCTTAAATGTTTTAAATTCTATTTTAAAGGAACTTTTTATTTGAAAAACCTTTCTGTTTTTTCCTTTAGTCAAATAACATGTTTTTTTGACGAAATATAATTGGGCTCTTCTCTTAGGTGCGAAATCAAGAGAGAAAGAGAGAGAGAGATAGAGACGGAGGGAGAGAGAGGAGAGAAAACGTTCCGTTCAAGCGGGTAACGTTGTTCTCGAGTTACTCTCGTCCCTAGTCTCTGTACGGGGAGGAAGGATAAAACGTTTTTAATTTTTTATTCTCGTCCCCAGGCTATGTGCGGTGAGAGATTGAAAACGTAGTTTATATGAACTAGTGTTTAGTCTCTTTCCCAGCCACTGAATTTTTTATCTTAAAATATGTTTTCTGTTTTTTGCTGGTATTAATGAGCTTGCATTATACGACTGATTTCGCAATTACTACCTTTTAATGAAGGGTAGAATTGCGTGTTTCAGGTAGAAATCAGTAAAAGTTTCGATTTCAGTGAAATAAGTGCAAAACAGAAAATCGAAGTGATAAAGTGATATGCGCAAAGTGTTACAGTGTTGCGTCCGAGGGTTCGTCTGTTCGTGCCTGTTGTTCACCTAGTCCGGGACCTCTTGCAAGCTCCCAAGCCCAGGGGAGAAGTAATGTCGAACGACTTATGGGTTCGAGAGGCCTTGATCAACGAACAGACGTTTCCCTCTATGGTATCGGGTGTATCTTACCAAGATCTCCCCTACCATAAGACGAGAGAGACGTTTTTTCTCCTCGTCATCCGAAGGCTTTTCGCATAAGAAACCTGTCACAAGGTTTCGAAGCCCTTAAGCGAAAGTCAGTCCTTTCAGGACAGGTCCAGCGTCCTGGTTACAGCCATTAGGACAGCTCTGACCCTATGCAGTCATCGGATAACTGCTCGCCGCCTAACAAAAGCGTAACACAGACTCCGAGAGTCTTTTTTGTTGGCAAAGTGTTGCGGTCACAGACGTTACCCTCGTCTCTTACCACAACCATTTCCGTTGATCCTTAATGGGTTGTATGGCAAGACATGCAGAATATGCTTGCCTCCCTTATGGAAGACTAATCTGCCGATTAGTCCGTTGAGTCTAGCCGTTTATCTCATCGATATCCTGGCTTTCAGCCAACCTAACGTTCCTTTGTGCTTCCTGTTGACGTTGGCGTAGCTAAGTCACGTCAGTCAGGTTGTTTAGAACCACACTCGATGCGGTCTCGTGTGGATTTTCAGCCGCATTTGGACGTTAGGCCACTTGCTGATGCTCCTGTTGACGTTCAAGACGTTCGCTAACAATCGGAGTTGACTTGTTTTGACGCTGTGCGTCAACCTCCGCATTCTAGAGTTGTTTTGACTGCTCAGTCTAGGCAGTCAAAGCAGTCTCGAGTGGACGCTGTGCGTCCTCACGCACCTGTTGTGGTTGACAGTTCAGTTGTTGACAGTTCACAGACTGTCAAGCAGTTACATGACGTTGCGTTCTGGTCCGCTACTAATGCACCAGTGAGTGTGTACTCTGCTTGTAAAGCATTGCCACCACGGTAGGTCTCTCCCTTGCTTGAGACTCGGCTTTTATCGGACAAGGTTCCTGTAGATGAGGAAGTTGCTGTTCCCCCTCCTACTGATATTCCCTTGAGGACTCTGTCAGATGGAGAGGAGCCTAAAGCTGCTTAGCCCCCTATGGACTTTAATTAAATCATGATGATTTTTTTTTAAGGATCTTTGTCCGGATCTTTTTGTAACTGCTGCTCCTCGTTCGCCTAAACGTCAAAGCTTACACTAGGCCTAGCTACTTCGAAGCCGTTGTTTTTAAGCTAGTGCTCTCTCGCTCTCCTAGAGAGCTTTACGTTGGCTAGGCGACTGGTTTATCACCAGGAGGAGTTTGGGGGATACAGCCTTTGCTTTCCCTTCTTTTAAACTGGCTTATAGAGCGAGAGTCTGATATGACACGAGAGAAGTTCTCGGCTTGGGAGTTCATGCCTCTGCCCAGATAGACTTCTCAAATCTCGTAGACTCTCCCTGGCGCCTGGCCAGGAGACGCTCCAAGTTTTTTACAGGTCAACTTCACAGCTGTTTTCGAGCCTTTGAAGTTTTGCTGTACAATTATGTCATGCATAAACAAGGCTTTCAGGGATGGAAAGCGGTACCGCCTCAGTCGCTAACCCCGTCTGTTGCCGCACCTGCTCCCGTAGACCCTAAATGGGCTTTGCTGCAAGACATGCAGTCCAAGCTTGCGTCCTTGATAGAGGACTTTTATGCGGAGAAGGTTGCTGCCGAACCTTCTGGCCAACAACCTTCCAACCGGTCGGTTGTGCGCCCTGTTGACGCTGAGGTAACCTTCTCGCGTCTGCCAGTTGAGGTGGTTCCTCCACCGATGCGACCCAGTGTGGGTTGCCAGCCGCACGTTGACGTTAAGCGACGCTCGGAGGTGGTTGTTGACGTTCAGGACGTTCAACAACCAGCAGAGGTGACTTGTTTTGACGCAGTGCGTCAACCTCAGCAACCCGGTAGGGTGTTGACTGCACAACCCAGACGGTCTAGACAGTCTCGGGTTGACGCTGTGCTTCCTCGCGCACCCATGGTTGTTGACAGTTCACAGACTGTGCAGCAGTTCCATGATGTTGCGTCCGGCTCCGTCGCTCATGCACCAGTGCGACCGGACTCAGCGAGCCAGACGTTGCCCACTCCGTTGCCGTTTCCTCATCAGTTTTCGGATGAGGAACCCTCTGATGAGGACGTTGCTGAACAACAAGACGATCAGCCCCCAGAATAGATCAAGCCCTGCTATCCATCCAGAAGATGCTGAAGAAGGAACGCTGCTCAGTCAGGCTGTGGATGAGTCTGGTAGGGACGCTGTCATCCGTGGAACAATTTGTGTCACTAGGAAGACTACACCTCCGTCCTCTTCAATACCATCTAGCTTTTCACTGGAAAAAGGACAAGACGCTAGAAGCGGTCTCGATCCCGGTTTCCGAAAAGATAAAGTCTTGTCTGACTTGGTGGAAGGACAATATCAACCTAAGAGATGGTCTTCCCCTGGCTGTTCAGACTCCCAACCACGTTCTCTTCTCGGACGCATCGGACGTGGGCTGGGGCGCGACACTAGACGGTCGGGAATGCTCAGGACTGTGGAACTCGAGTCAGAGGAGCATGCATATCAACTGCAAGGAGCTGTTGGCAGTACATCTGGCCTTGAAAAGCTTCAAGTCTCTCCTTCGAGGCAAAGTGGTGGAAGTTAACTCGGACAACACCACGGCCTTGGCGTACATCTCCAAACAAGGAGGTACCCACTCACTGACGTTGTACGAGATCGCAAGGGACCTGCTCATCTGGTCAAAAGGTCAAGACATCTCCCTAGTAACGAGGTTCATCCAAGGCGACTTGAACGTCATAGCAGATTGTCTCAGTCGGAAAGGGCAAGTAATTCCAACCGAATGGACCCTCCACAAGGATGTGTGCAAGAGACTTTGGGCCACTTGGGGTAAACCATCCATAGATTTCTTTGCAACCTCGCTGACCAAGAGGCTTCCAATCTATTGCTCTCCAGTCCCGGACCCAGCAGCAATACATATAGATGCTTTCCTCCTAGATTGGTCACATCTGGATCTCTACGCATTCCCACCGTTCAAGATTGTCAACAAGGTACTGCAGAAGTTCGCCTCTCACGAAGGGACAAGGTTGACGTTAGTTGCTTCCCTCTGGCCCGCGAGAGAATGGTTCACCGAGATACTTTGATGGTTAGTAGACGTTCCCAGAAGTCTTCCTCTAAGGGTAGACCTTCTACGTCAGCCACACGTAAAGAAGGTACTCCAAAGCCTCCACGCTCTTCGTCTGACTGCCTTCAGACTATCGAAAGACTCTCGAGAGCTAGAGGCTTTTCGAAGGAAGCAGCCAGTGCGATTGCTAGAGCAAGGAGAGCGTCTTCCATTAGAGTCTACCAATCGAAGTGGGAAGTCTTCCGAGACTTGTGCAAGTCAGTTTCTGTATCCTCGACCAGTACCTCTGTAGCTCAAATAGCTGATTTTCTCTTATACCTGAGAAAAGGACGATCCCTTTCAGCTCCCACTATCAAGGGCTACAGAAGCATGTTGGCATCGGTCTTCCGGCATAGAGGCTTAGATCTTTCCAAACATAAAGATCTGCAAGACCTCCTTAAGTCTTTTGAGACCACCAAGGAGCGTCGTTTGGCTACCCCTGGATGGAATTTAGACGTGGTACTAAGATTCCTCATGTCAGACAGGTTGGAGCCGTTACAATCAGCCTCCCTGAAAGATCTCACTCTTAAGACTCTTTTCCTGGTATGCTTAGCCTCGGCTAAAAGAGTCAGTGAGATTCATGCCTTCAGCAAGAATATCGGATTTTCGTCGGAAAAAGCCACTTGTTCGCTGCAACTTGGTTTTCTAGCCAAAAATGAGCTGCCTTCTCGGCCTTGGCCTAAATCTTTCGATATTCCCAGCTTATCGGAGATCGTAGGCAATGAACTAGAAAGAGTCTTATGCCCTGTTAGAGCTCTTAAGTTCTATTTAAAGCGTACTAAACCTTTACGAGGCCAATCTGAAGCTTTATGGTGTTCAGTTAAGAAACCATCCTTGCCTATGTCAAAGAATGCTTGGTCAGACTTTATCAGATTGTTAATACGAGAAGCTCATTCACATCTGAGTGAGGAAGACCGAACTTTGCTTAAGGTGAAGACGCACGAAGTTAGAGCTGTAACAACTTCCGTGGCCTTTAAGCAAAATATATCTCTGCAAAGTATAATGGACGCAACCTATTGGAGAAGCAAGTCAGTGTTCGCGTCATTTTACTTGAAAGATGTCCAGTCTCTTTACGAGAACTGCTACACACTGGGACCATTCGTAGCAGCGAGTGCAGTAGTGGGTGAGGGCTCAACCACTACAATTCCCTAATTCCTTATCCTTTTAATCTGTCTCTTGAAATGTTTTTTTTTTTTTATGGGTTGTCCGGAAGGCTAAGAAGCCTTTCGCATCCTGGTTGATTTGGCGGGTGGTCAAAGTCATTTCTTGAGAGCGCCTAGATTAGGGGTTTGATGAGGTCCTGTTGTATGGGTTGCAACCCTTGATACTTCAGCTCCTAGGGGTCGATCAGCATCCTAAGAGGATCGCGAGGCTCCGTAAGGAAGACGTACTTAAAAGGCAGAGTAATTGTTCAAGTCGACTTCCTTACCAGGTACCTATTTATTTTGTTTTTGTTATTTTGATAACTTCTAAAATGAAATAAAAAACTCTTAGCTCATAAAATGTAAACATATATTACTGGTCTCTACCCACCATCCTGGGTGTGAATCAGCTATATATTCACCGGCTAAGTTAAATATTTAAAAATGATATTTTAATTATAAAATAAATTTTTGAATATACTTACCCGGTGAATATATAAATTAAATGACCCTCCCTTCCTTCCCAATAGAGACGCAGTGGGACGAGGAGAAAATTGAGTCTTTGTTTACATAAGAGCTGGGTATCTGGTCGACAGATGGCGCTGTTGGGCACACCCGCAACCTGTGTAGCGATCGCTGGCGAGTTTTTTCCGTAGAGTTTGTCTGTCGAGCAACAGAGTTGCAGCTATATATTCACCGGGTAAGTATATTCAAAAATTTATTTTATAATTAAAATATCATTTTATTCGTGGGCACTGTTCTCTCAAAACAAAATTTCAAGAAACTATCTCTTTGTGGTTACGAAAAACAATCATGAGAGCTTATAAATCCTCAGGGGAAGCATTGCCAAGCTCCCCCCTCGAGCACATGATATCCGTGGGCTTTCCACAACCTTAGCGTTACGCATCCTTAGCGTTACGCATCCTTAGCGTTCCACAGAAACCACTCTGTAGGTACAAGACCTCAAAGCTGGTGTATGAAAGAGACAAACCACTAATACGGACCATTACCTTAAAAATTACACACAGGTCTTTTGATACTTTTTTTCTTTAGGCCCTATTGTTGCAGCACAATAAATCTAATTGAAAGCTCTTACGGGACATGTTAACCTTTTTTTTCTTTTTATCTTGGGCATCATTTATTTTCTGCATTATAAGGGTATGTAATGGGCACTAAGGCAGATGGTGATCTTGTTTGGACTTGAAGCCTTCACTTGGAATTCACCCTAATGCAATTAAGAGTGTCTTGAATTTTAACTTTTTTATGATATATATAATATTCAATATTATGTAACACTTGATGCACATATGACTTTACCCCTGGCAAAGATTATTATCCTGTAAACTAGAATGTAAGGCCTTGGCTCTTTATGATGCGGCTACACTGTTCATAAATTATTCCCTTTGATCTCTTTCTACTACTTATAGTAATTGTATCTATTAGAGAGGAAGGGCATACTGCTTAACAGAGACTTCCTCCCACTTTTGGAAGACTCCAATATAAATGACTCGGAAGTTTGTATCAGCATATGAATAAACTACAAATTTAAAAAATAAGTTGTATTTTTCCTAGCTATATGATTGTGATCTGTTAATAGGATTACATAACAAAATTTGTTATGAATTATAATTTCTTTATTGAGAAAGAATATGCATACCCCAGTTTTGGTCTGTCAAACCAGTATGACATTGGTTTAGATATACTGTACTTACTGAGTAGTGTGAATTCTTAAGGGAATTAATTTTCTTTTTGTGAATATTTCAGATATTCTCTTCAATCTGGTTTCCACAAGGACACAGATCAAGCCACATTAGATATGCTTGAGGATGAGGATGTAAATCAAAGAAAGAAGAAAGCCCTGCACAAATGGAATCGGTTTACAAAGAAGTTTGTCAGTACTGAGGTAATATTTTATGACAATTTAATCATTTTTTGCGATTTCTATAATGTATTCCAAAACAGCTTTATAATTTACAGCATGCACAGTAGAAATTCACAATGAAAGACACTTTCTACAGACTTTGGATTTACCCGATTAAAATTCAGATAATTAGAGTAGCATTCCATTTGCAAAGGTCACAGTAAGTACATAGTTCTGATATATTTATTTTTATTTACTCTTTCTATTTATGTAAAGGTATTAAAACCATCTTTACCTTTTTCATTATTAGTATTTCTTCCTTATAAGTAGCCTATTCAAGGAATAGTTCTAGATCAATGAAATCAACTTTTTTTCGTGTGAGCCCATCTGAGAAATAAACATACTCAGCTGATTTCAAGCAACTACTCTTGAGGATATGCTCACATATAAATAACGTAGTATTTTTAATGTTGTTTTATTCACTGTAGTCTTAGAAATTCAGAATAAATGAAATAAAACTATTTTTGTATGTATTTCCTACATATGGCACCAAATATGGATGAACGAACAAACACATTTTCACATCCAATTGATAACTGATAATACTATTGGCTTTTAATAAACTGTATGTAAACTATGTGCAGTATTTATAAGATGCTTTTAATAAGTTTGGAGATTACATTTTTGAGTCAAGCTGATAGCATGTAAACATCATTAACCAATTCAAGCTACTGCTATGAAGATTATGCGTAAATACTGTATAAATAAAATGTTTATAATATAATTTCAAAACTATCTTATAATTGATAACAGAGGTTTCATACAGATTACTAAAAATATAAGTACAGTAGTGTTAGTTATCACTTGGATGAGTTAATGTGTTCATTCATTTATTTGTTCATTTGTGTATTTGTTCGTTTGTTGTAATTGGCAATATAACAAAAAAAAAAAAAAAAAAGTGGTTCCCTTTTGGGTATCATAAGTAGGGGGAATATAATATAGAATCGGTTTTATTTTGTTTATTTTGAATTTCTAAGCATACACTAAGTAAAACATAATTTGTAATAACATCTTTACATAACCAAAACATAATTTCTAGGCCTACATTGTCAGGATCATTAGATTCATCATCGTCTTGTAATTCCAGTTAGTAGCACCTTTTAATGTTGTATACTGTATGTAGATCACTTCCTTTACTAACTTCAGTGGACAGAGGTACATATACCTTTACTTTATGAATAACCTCCATACATTTTTAAACCTCTTATTGTTTCAGCAACAAATACAAACCTTTCAACTCTTTACTATGGAGATATATTTCAGCGACAGCTGAAACTAGCCGGAAAACTTTTAGCAAGGTGCTACTACTCTCCGCTAGTTAGTGGGGTCAGGGTGGTAGACCAGCCACCCTGCTCACACATGTAGTAGGCAACACAAGCCACTTTTTATTTCAGCTCTGAAAGGAATGGACGTTGTCAGTTCTCCTCAGCTTGACTCGGTTTAATAAACCGTCACTCGGACCCTGCCCGGTCAGTCTCCTCTGGGGATCAACTGGGTAAGAGCGGAGCGGCCTTGACTCATGGACAACCTTGCGGGCTGAAGTCCCGGTTGCTTCTCCTAGAGAAGCAGCTCAGACTTCCTCTGCAAGGGAGTCTTTTTCCGCCGAGGCGGTACATTAGCTGTGGCCCTCCTTGGAGCTACCAGGCTCTCCTTATAATGAACGCCTTCCTGAGGTCATTCGGCAAGGGTCAGGACGAGGCTGTCTCATCCAAGGGTTCTTTTGATCCTTTCCCTCAACATTCCGGCAGTCGACCAAAGGAGTCTCTTGTGCCCCTTGCTGAATTACCCTCATCGCCTCCCCTTTGTCATTCAGCTTCGACCCTCATCGCCTCCCCTTTGTCATTCAGCTTCGGCTGACGGACACCAGCTCTCGGCTGATAGTCAGAAGTATTCCATCAGAGGATTCCTTTGCGGGAATTCCTTAAGGTGCTGGACAATATTCCCACTCATGGGATGGACGCCCTTCACGAGCTATTGTTGGATCGTCTTTCCATTTGCGAAATGATCCTCCCACATCGGCAACAGGTGTCGATTGTCCCTCCCTCCAACAAGAAAGGAAACGTTCACCTGAGTGGTTGCCTCCTAGATCTATCCTTAAATGTGTATGGGACTCTTCTGTACCATGTTCCAGCTCTTCGGAGCATTGCTTTTCGAAGCGCAGCTTTTCAGAGCCAGATGACAGGGGATTAGGCGGCTGTTTACAGCTCCTGCCTACCGCCATCGTGTTTATAGAACACATCAAAGTACTCGTCGCTTTGAGAGGCCAAGTTACACACCTGAGCCTAGGGTTTCTACTTCTTATAGGGTAGAATCCTCTTGTGTTGCCTTCTCGTCATCATCCTTCTCCCTCTCAGTGTGCTAATACATCTTCATGCGCAAGGGAGCAGGATATAAGGCAGCACCCTGCCTTAGGGGAAAGGAGTATGTCTGACTTCCTTCAGAGTGTTTTCGCTGAGGAACTCGCCAACTTAGAACAAACTGATGAGTGTAGCGTGAACCCTCTAATCCAGAGAAGTGAGTGGGCAAGGAGTACAGAACGTGCTTCCATCTACGCGCCAACCTCATCACTCTCCTTCACCAGGAGTTCAACACACATCCACAGCTACATGACAAAACCATTCCTCACCAACTCTTGACAGAGCTCAGCATGTGCATCCAGCTATGTGCCATTTTCAGCCACTAACTGTGGATGGGATTCGGCATATGCTTTCAATTACATGCCAAACCCAACAGTTGTCAACCTTGGAGGTAGTTCAGCGCGCGCCCTATTCTACATGCCACATCTTCCATGCCAATGAGCGACTTGTCGTTTAGCACACAAGACAGGTAGGCCAGCTTCTTCTCACTTTGACGGGCATCAACCACGCGTGCTTGTGCTATGCAGAAGAGAGACAACATTCACAGACACTCAAGTTTCCTGTGCGCACGAATGTGCAAACCGCTCGCATACAGTTGTCTCGCCAGCGGTCCCTAGGAGTACCTGAACGGCACTCTCCTTGTCATCAGAGCGCACCTGCTCAGCGCTCACCATACGCATGCGGTCCTATTCTAGACATACCTTGAGCACTCTCCTCTTCAGAGGAAACAAGGGAGTAATACTTCTAGAAAACGGTTCCCTTTTCAAAGGAAAATTCCTAGTTCCAAGACCTTGTCCAGGCAGTCTCATGACCAGCCCAGGCTCCCCCGATGGCACCTAGAAGAATTTCTAAGCTTCTTTTGGAAGTCTCGAGTTTCTCTGTGAGGAATTCCCCTCCGTCTGACCCTAGACGCAGAAGTGACCAGCAACCTCTCTTTTTGGCTTTACGACCCTCTCCCCCTCAGAGGTTTTCCAAATATGAACAGTATCTGCATTCTAAGGCCTCCAATATCAGCCAGGTCCATTTGGCCTTATAGACGGTTGCGGACAACTTTTGGGGACATCTGGACAGTTGTTTTGCCGTTGGGCTAAAACTCCCTTCTTTTGGAAGCGAAGGCAATTATTTGTTGCTGGTTTGGCTATCATTGGCTTTATCTTGTTTACTACTGGTGCTGTTGCTAATTATGATTTCTTTTTAGCAGTCACCCTGCTTGGGAGAGATTGGGTATCATTCTGATCAAGCCTAGGAAGAAGAGAAAGGGGTCAGCGAGAGGATACTTCGCCTGTGGGGGACTCAATACAGCCAAGACCCAGTGGAGGCTTCAGACAGAGAACTATACAGTAAACTAGTTTCGGTAGTTCTGGATCCTGTGGCTCCAAGTTTTTCTAAGGGACCCTTCCGCTCCTGCCGAGGAGACTAGACCAAAGGAAGGAGTGAGGAAGGAAACCACCTTGCTTCTCATGGACTTTACCATCCGCCCGCGAGAACGAAAGGATCCCAAGACGATCATCAAGAACTGGGATTCAACCATAGGCCAGCAAAGTTAAGGAGAACATTCCATAGGTTACACCCCTGCTCCCGTACAACCAGAGCTTAGCGGCCTCTCCCGAGGTCTCTCTTCACTTCTCGCAAACCTGAAGATTTGACCTTCCCTGTAAGCTTGGGGAGAATGAGTCTTTTGACGACTGATCTGACCACTCTGAGGGCATGCTGCCTCCATTGGCCAGTCCTAAGATCACCCCCTTGGAACAGAATGAGATGATCACATTTTTCTACTGGTACTTTCTGGCATAAGAAAAATTATTTCCTTGGTGTAGCCAGACCCTATACAGGTAGAGTGAAAGGACATAGTCCTTGATGTCTTTTACAATACTAATCCAACCAAGGCTAACTTTACCATAATCAAGGCTGGGTTAGGGGTGCCAGAAAGAGAGCCTATGCTCAGGTTGCTAGAGAATCACGATCTTTGAGATGAGTGAATTCATCTAGCTTACTTTTGCCACCTTACGTCAGGCAGAGGAAGTATTTATGACATAGTGGACGCTGCCCCATCCCCTTTCTCTCTAGAGCCGGCAATACTGGTCTTGACCCAGAATTTTCCTTTAGCAAGCTCTCCTTGTCGGTGGGGTTCTCTGTAACGGACGCTGCGAACATGGAGAGGGTTTCAAAGAGCTCTTTGCAAGACACCTCATGGCTGGATTACTGGTTGGGGTCAGTGGGTTACCTGTTCAGAACCGAGGATTTCTCCACTGAACAGAACGGGGAGGTGATATTCATCTTCCTGCTTTCTGGAACCCGGATCATCGAGTTCTTAACCCATGGAAAGAAGCAATGAGGCTGAGCAATGCCCCAATGGATAGCACCTCCCCTTTCGGTGTGGAGGACATCGAGGGGGTGGAAAAGGCATCAGGTGGCTGAAGACCAGTCATAAACCTCTCAGCTCTGAACGATTTTGTTCTAGAAACTCCGTTCAAGTTGGAGACAGCCCAGACAGTTAGACAGATCTTCAGACCAAATGACTTCATTGTCATTCTGGAACTCAAAGACGCACATTTCCAGATCCCCATTCGTAGATCCTCAAGGAAGTATCTAAGGTTCTCCCTCAACAACAGATTATACCAGTTCAAGGTGCTGTGCTTCGGCCTGTCCACCGCACCTCAAGTTTTCACTTGAGTGCTTTCTCTAGTGTCAACTTGAGCGTACAAGAACGTAATCCGCCTGCTTCGTTACCTAGGCGACTAGCTGATTGTAGCAGACTCAATGGAAACTCTTCTCCTTCATCGAGACAGGCTTTTCAATTTTTACCAAGATCTGGGAGTCATGGTAAATCTTGAGTAGTCCTCCCTGCAGCCAACTCAAAATCAGATATATGAACATCGACTCAAATCTAGGTAAAGTCTTCCCGTCCATAGCAGGATTGGAGGGAAGGAAATGAGTAGCAGAAATGTTTCTAATGCAAAACAAACTACCAGATTGTCTTTGGCAGAAGTTGCTAGGACACCTCGTCTCTCTAGAGGCCCTGGTACCCAACAGTCATCTCTGCACTCAAACTCTCCAGTAGCAGCTAAAGACATTCTGGTTTCAGCACAATGATCATCCGGACCTTCTGGTCAGGGTAGGGTCAGAGCAGAAGAGACCTGAAGTGGTAGGTATCAGATAGCAACCTACTTAGGGGAGTAGACCTTTTCTCTCCTCCCCTGGAATTGAAGTGCTCTATGGATATATCAAAAGAAAGGGGGCTGATCTGTTGTAGCACATCACCTCCGGACTTTGGTTGAGATACTACCGCTAGAGACTTATGGAGTCCTTCAACTGGCCAGATAATATTACATTGTATCCTTCTCTCTGGTTACGGTTCATTTCCCCTTTGCCTACACATATGCCAAATAGTCTGGCCTATTCTTTAGATATTTTCCTCTGTCCTCATACACCTGACAACACTGAGATTACGAAACAATTTTTCTTCTCTCAAGAGGTTAACTACTGCACTGTAATTGTTCAGTGGCCACTTTCCTCTCAGTAAGGGTAAAAGAGACTCTTTACCTTTGGTAAGCAGCTCTTTTAGGAGGACACGCCAAAATCAAATCATTGTTCTCTAGTCATGGGTAGTGCCATAGCCTCTGTACCATGGTCTTCCACTATCTTAGGTTAGAGTCTTCTTGCTTGAGGGTACCCTTGGGCACACTATTCTATCTTATTTCTCTTCCTCTTGTTTTTTAAAGTTTTTATAGTTTATACGAGATATTTATGTTGTTACTGTTCTTAAAATATTTTATTTTTCCTTGTTTCTTTTCTTCACTGGGCTATTTTCCCTGTTGGAGCCCCTGGGCTGATGAGCGACAACACCACAGTGGTGGCTTCCATAAACAAGTAAGGAGGTACTTCTTCACAGCCCCTCTGGCATCTGGCTGTGGAAATAATCAGATGGACATAAGACAACTCGTAAGCCCTATCAGCCTGCTTCATTCCGGGCAAGAGAAACATCTTTGCAGAACAACTGAGCAGGAAGAATCAGATAGTTGGTTCTGAGTGGTCTTTGAATCAACAGATAGCCAACATAGTCTTGACTTTGTGGAGAGAGCCGATAATAGACTTATTCACGTCTCTCAAATGGAAACTTCCAGTGTACTGTTCCCTAGTACCAGATCCCCAGGCATTCTGGCAAGATGCCTTCCGTCACCCGTGGTGCAATTTAGAAGTCTATGCATCCCCCCCCCCCCTTTCTGCCTGGTAAGGAGGTTTCTGAGCAAAGTATGGACATCACAATATCTATCAATAACCCTTATTGCTCCACTATGGCAACATGCAGAATGGTTTCCTAACCTCCTACATCTGTTCACAGAGGCACCGAGAGAGCTCCCTCCACTTACCTATCTACTCAAACAACCTCATGTACAGATATTCCTCAGAGCAGTAGCTTCACTGTATTCATGCATGGAGGTTATCCAGCAACTCTTTGCGGCACGAGGGTTTTCACAACCAGTTGCGAGAAGGATGGCTAGATACCCCTGAGAGTTGTCTTCCACCGTCTACCAGGTGCAGTGGTCTATCTTCTGTGGTTGGTGTCTTGGAAGGGGTATTGCTCCTCTAATTGCCACTATTCCAGTTATAGAGGTGCTTTTGATTTACATAAGGGAGGAAAAACTGTTAAGTTTTGGCAGTGAAAGGCTATCACTCAGTCTTAAGCCTTACCTTTACGCTGAACGGAGTTAACATTTCCTCCTCAACATAATTGTTTCTTTTCATATGAACTTTCGAGCTAACATCTCAGACCGCCTCTGTGGAATGTAGTATTTGTACTGCAATCCCTGAAGGGAGCGCTTTATAAACCTCTTAGTCGGAACTCAGATTATGATCTGATGCTAAAGATGTTTGTCTGTTAGCTCTGGCCTCTGCTATAAGAGTCAGCAAGGTATACAGTCTGTCCCATTCAAGGGCATGTGGGCAAGTGACAATCCACTTTGTCCCTTAGTTTATTGCTAATACTGTACTCAAAATCTGGCTGTAGTGAATCCTAGATTTGGGCCCTTCCGGATTGAGTGTCTCCGTACTATAACAAGTGACCCAGATCAACTGTTACCATGCCCTGTTAGGGCACTGAGGAAATGCATTAAACGGAATGTTCGAGCTCGACCGCAGATTAACAGACTGTTTGTCAGTACAGGCAGGTTCAAGAGGAGAGTCACGGAGAACTCAGTCTCTTCCCTCTAAGGAGACTCAAATCCGTAGACCTAGAGCTCATGATGTGAGGGGTGCTAGCACTTCCCTGGTGTTCAAAAAGAACTTCAGTGTGATGTAGGTTCTACTGGGGGCGTGTGGAAACATCAAACTACGTTCACCATCGACTACCTGCAAGATGTAACCCATTGGAGGCTTCGCACATTCTCCATATGTACTGTAGTGGTGGTTGCACAAAACGTGATCAGTAACATCTCAGCTCCCTCTGAGGACAATTAGCAGTTGGTTTTGAGGGCAGATGTTACCTGGTTGTTTATCTAGTTTGAATGTGCGTATGACTTGCCTTTTCTTCTTTCATTCTACTCTATCTTGGGGCTTGAGAAAGCCGAGGAACTCTGCAAGCTGACCTCTGACTGCTGGTGGGTATCATTGTCCTTGGTGTAACCTGATATTTACATTTATATTTGCTATGTCCCTAATTTCTCAGCGAGGTAGGAACCGGGTAACGACCAGGTAAGAGCAGCTTAGCTCCACATCTTTGCACAATTTTTCAGGCTGTTATCTCTCATTGAGAGTTAGCGAGGTGATAGGGTGCGTTCTTCCAGAGCTCGTACAAAGCACGAGACTCGCGTCCCAGGTCAGTGACCATCCAATTGGTCTTGAACTTCCTCCCACCTAAACGTGAGTCTCCATAGTAAAGAGCAGAGAGGTTTGTATTTAGTGCTGGAACAAATGACAAATTTGGAAATAATTCATATTTTTCCTAACCATACAAACCTGAAGCTCCCTATGCATAATGGCCTGCCATCACCTATTCCCAGGAAATCCTGCCTGCAGTTGCAAAGTGGCTTGTGTTGGCTACTACTAGTGTGATTGGGGTGGTTGGTCTACCCCTTGCTTACTACCATATTGTAGTAGCACCTCGCAAAAAGTTTTAGAGGCTTGTGTTAGCTACTACTAGTGTGAGTGGGGTGGTTGGTCTACCTCTTGCTAACTACCATAGGGTAGTAGCACTTCGCTAAAAGTTTTACGGCTACAGTAGTTTCAGCTGTCGCCGAAATATACCTCCGATGTAAAGAGCTTCAGGTTTGTATAGTTAGGAAAATACAAGTTATTTCCAATTTTGTCATAGTTTTGACAGGGTCCTAGTACTTCTTTCACTTTTTGTCTCTTAGAAGTTACGGATAAATCTCTACCCCATTTCTAACAGTTTAACGAAGTCAAATATTTTTTCTCTTCAGCAGCATGACTCCCTCCCACCTAAGTTATTCAAACTGTGTAAGAATTCTTTAATATAAACCCATCACTTCACTTGATTGTCCTTTGTCCTTGCTCTAATCCTACTGTTCTCTTGCAGTTGTTTAAACTATGTAAGAAGATAGTTTGTCACTGTAGGACTTCATATATGCTCCTATGCTAACTTATTGGGAGTTTTAGTTTTCTTTTCTAAGATCTGGAGATTATGAAATTTGTGGAGATAAAGGAAAAATACTGTAATAGCCCTATATTGGAAGAAAATAATTTTTTCTAAATTAAATTCCATTTATTGTTTCAGGAAAAGAATAAAAAGATAAAAACTGAATCTGGTGTGTGGATTTCTGCATCATATAAAACTGGCAGGTATGAGAGGTGGCTAGCTAAAGGTAAAAAGAAAGACACTGAGAATGAAGATGGAAATCAAAATTCAAACAAAAAGAGAATGGGCGTCAAAAGTAAGTACAGTGACTCTTATTCATTACTATGCCTTTCATCATCTGAAGCAATTGTTATTCTAGATTTATGAGTGAGTTGAAAAGATAAGACAATAGCACTCCAACTTTCTTTGTCAAAATAAGTAATCCCCTTGCAGTCTTTCTGTGGCACTCCCAATTATTGTAGCTCTTATTTGTTCCTATAGAAATACAATCCTGAGTCCGTTTAGTAGGAGTATGCTTTCGTAAAGCTGTATACAACTGGTAAAACTAACGAGGTAGTGGTAGTTACTGTCTGGTAGTGGGAAAGCCCTGCCCTCCCAACTCCCTGATAGTAGATGTACTACTAATGCTATCAAGTGGCTGTTTTATTTTGCTTTTATTTTAGATAATTGTTTGGCAGATTGTAGTATATGAGGAATTTAAAGAATAGGAAAAGTTTTCCATTTTCCTAACAATTGTAGCTGACTGACAGTAGTCTATGCATTCTCTGCCATTTCCACGTTTGATGTCTATTCCGTCACTTATGAGGCCTGGTCACGACTATGACAACATGATTCTAAGGAGGTTGGAAGCCTTAGAATCGATGTGCGCTATTGGAGGAGGAAAGTTTCTGCTGGCGAGTGTGAAGCAAAAGGGCTCTGTCCTTCCCATCAGTGCTTACCCGTTTCAGGAAAGGCACTAAGGACATTCACCTGGTTGTGATATTTATTCATCGAGTTCCTGTCACTTCTTCCCTGTGAGAGCATCGTCATTGGCCTGAACAACCCTTAGGAGGAGAACTTGAAAATTCTACGTGCTCTACTGTCTCACCTTCGTCTGTCTTTACATTTTGCTGGTTAGGATAGAAGGGCTCCCCCTTTTTTACCACTTTTGGCCGAAGGAGTCCAGTGACTGGTTGATAGGAGTTCCATACGCATGACTCCCATCATTTTGCTACCTGTGGGAGAGACAATGCTGCTTCAGGAGCCCCATTGACTCCCTTCACTAAGGATGAAGAGAAGACAAAAACTAGTGTTCAAGTAGGAGGGAGCTTCGATGTGTGTGCTCTTCTACGAACGCTCAACAGGATTTTACTTCTCAATGTAGAGACAAATAAAATCTTCTGATTACGAGACATCGTGCGCACAGTCTTCTAATCCTGAACACTTACCTACACGCACACGTGATCAACATTTGGCGCTCGCTATTCTATTGACGTGCCCTCACCTGTTCAGACTCGACCATAAGTGCTGTTGTGCATGAACCCTCCTACAGGAACACATTCCCACCTGTTTGCACACACCCTCACCTCTATGCTCACATCACTTTTATGCTTATCTTCTGAGAGTGTACATTTGCCTTCATTTAAGGCCAGAAACATATGAGTTCTACATTTGCCAGCATTCTCTAGACATACTTCAAGACTACCCTAGATTACCTCTCACAGGACCTCCATGGATACATCCAGGAACGTACCATGAGCTGAATCCCTTTGGATATATTACGGGAATATACCGCAATGGATCCCTAAGCATTATGTTCCTGCAAATCGACTTCCCAAGATCAAGAGCCTTAATGTGTACCAGATCACCTCACACATGATATTCTTCACAAGAAACAGTGTAGTACCGAGAACATTTCACTCGGCGAAGGGATCCCAGTATGTTCTCGCATAGCTCGTGAGGCAACAGGGTACGTACTAGGAACATTCCCTTTTGCAAGTACATGTATCAGTACACACTGTAGGTGCTCACCGAATGCTGTTACTTCACCCAAACAGGATTACGGCATCTAAAGATGTCATCAATGTTGCTGCATGTTTAAGATGACATCTTCCATAGTATGCAAGGACACAAGGACAGTATGTACAGTCTGGGGTTAGGTAACAGGCACCCACGAAGAGCAAAGTAGGGTCAACTCATTATCTCTTAGAACATATAGACTACTGCCCACACGTGGTTGACTAACATAATATGTAACTGACTGTATTGCATTACATTGTTGTCATGTGGTTTCTGTCTCGGTATTGTAGCTCACATTGTGTTTCAAAGGTAATTGTACATCTTTAAACGGCTTCAGTATGCAAAAGTCGGCACCACACCACCCTATTTATAAGTACACTAATGACACTTGCTGATACTATAGTGTATATTATTGTAATATATGTACATTACTATCACTGCACCGCAGCTGTATGAACACTACGATAGGCTATAACAAACTGGTGCTGTTGTAATATTCATTACGTAAATGTTTTGAATAAGTAAAGAAATTATATAAACGATACTCTTGTTATTCATAAATGCACATATTCTCGATAGCGGTAGCTTCAGATCAGCTGATCACATCCTAAAGTAAAAAATAAGTCACTAATGGTTTTTTTTGTTAAAATGCTCCCAAATTTGAATATGAAATTACAATACAGTATTTTAATGAAGCACAATTAACTTTTTCAAAATCATGACTGTTTAGAATGTGATAATGTTGTCTGCTAAAACTAATGTAGTCACCAACTTATGACCTATGCAACTTATGACTGTTTGACTTTATGACCACTTATTTCACTGTGATTGCATCACAAGTCTGTCATAAATAGTACACTAACAGGACAAATATTTCCTTAGAAATAAACTATTTTCATTTATAAAGTTGCACTTATTTCTCTTTTAAGTTAGCATTCTGTTTTATTGATAATACACAGTAGCCATTTCAAATAAACAAAATACCTTAAGAAATGTTTTTATATCTGTAGAGTTATGTGATATGTTTTGTGATGTGATATTTCCGGAAGAAAGTGAACGGGCATATCAAGTGACTTCCTTTCAATAGGCTACTGATTAACAATAGTATTCCCTTTATCGAAATATTGAGCAACGATACAAAGTATTTCATGGGTCTGTATTGGTTATGTGTACTGTCGTACTTGGCATAAATTTAATTCTACAAATAAGACACAATCTCATATTTTACGTATTTAATTTAATTTGTTTCATCTCTGATAGTAGATCGATGTTTATCTAGTGAAAGTACACTAATAGGATAAATATTATTTTAGAAATATATTTTATTTTATAAAAAGGAAATACGTGATAGGTTAATATTTTCTTTTTCTTTTATTTCTTGCAAAAAAAAAACCAGGAAAGGGTTTTACAAATTTCACAAGTCATTCTTTGTGAGTGAGTGAGTGTCATGCAAGTTAAGGAATAAAAACATAGCAAGTTGTAATCTTTTCCATTTATAAGTTGTCACTTCCCTCTATGCTTTCCAAATCAACTGATAAGGGCAAACCACCGAAAGATATTTTTTACTTCCCAAAAGAACAAATTATTATTTCAATCATCATTTTTAATTTAGCATACTACCTTAGTTAAATCGAAATATTTCTCTCATATTTTATTTACTGTTAATTGCATATATAAAAGTTTACCAGAGGTTCATCTAGGCTGACGATGCATGGTAATTTATATTTTTAGCTCTGTGGCAATTGATTATAAAGCTCAGAAAATTGTTATATCATGTTACTGTATTTGTTTTTCATAACTGTTGTGCAGGGAGGGAAACTGAGTGAAGGCCTGGTTAAAAAAAGCATGGGTGGTTTGAAAACATCCTGCTGCAAATAACGAAACGGCGAAGACGAAGACCTGACTGTATCACATTCGAGTGGGATCAGGCTGACGATCAACTTGATTAACTGGGGATTACTGAACATTCTGAAGCACAATGCCTTAAATTGGTAGATTACTCCTTTGAGAACGAAGCAGAGCTTGTTTTTGTAGAATCTAGGAATGTTTCCAGAAATGTGTGTCCTACAGATCCACTGAAAGCTTGAAATCTCCCTTTCTGATGTTACAACAAATGGGGCTTGCTATCTGCATGCTGAAAAGTCTGACAAACAACTTATTTAATAGAGATGTTGATGACTGGTTTCTAGTCCCCAGTGGACTTTATCACTAGGAAAAGTCGACTAGAAAACTTGAGGACATTCTTTCCATCGCTTTACCTATGCCGCTAAGACCAGATCTTTCAGTGATTCTGGATAAACTATGAAATGCCAATAGGATGCCTGTGAGGTAAGCATAAAAGGCAGACAGTTTTTTTTTTTTAAGTGCTTCCACCACTCATTGCACTGCTACATGTCACTGCCACATTGCCAAATGGCATGACAGACATCCCCTACGCAGCCATTGTAGGGGACTGCCCTTCCATGTCCCGTCTCCCTTCTTGCTTCTACCATTCTTCCTGAACTGGTCAGGTTGGAGGTCAAAGGATAGAGTTCCGAACCTTTTTACAAGAAAAAGGTAGCTGTAGGTCTTGATCAGCCTTTGAGGCTGTTGAAGTCCCTAAAATGCTGATGCCTCTTCTTGGCCAACAGGCTTGGAGAAGAGCGAATGTTGTATTTCATCAATTCCTGAATGATGGTTTGGTAGGAGACTGCATTGGTACACTGGTTGATGCAGCCTACCTCCTGGAGGCTGGCCATGTAGGGCAACAGACTCAAGAGCTGAAAAAAGAAAATTTCTCTTCCTGGAATGAACCTTTTCTCAAGAGAGTTGGGGAGGCAGACCTCTTCCACTTCTCAATTGTTGAAGCCAATGAGTAGCGCATATACTTTTAGGTTGCTTTTTGCTGGGTCATAGAAACCAACGACAATGCTCCTACAGAGAAAGAGGACACATGGGACTTTTCAAAGCAGCAGACACACTGCCCAATGTTGAGCCCTTTACTGCCTTGGTCAGAAGAAGCGTGTTGTCACCTCCCCTCTAAGACTTAATGGCAGCAAAATGTTCTCCCAATGTTAGAGCACTAGTGATGTCCAAGGAATGCCATTTTCTCTAGGCTTAGAGTGTCAAGGCCACACTATCAAGAGAATGAGAGTGATCAGTCATGGTACCCAACAGGAACAAGGATAATGTAAATACCGGGAAACAACTGTATAACCTTTGCTTCTTTCTTTATTTCTCTTCTGTCTGCACACTTATCCATTTCTTTGAAAAGAGGAAGCAAAATATTAAACTGCCAAAATTAGAATGGCAGCAAGAGCATGTTTGTACTGCTTGTGGCCAAAGGTTGAAGTGCGTGATTACCTGACAGGCAGGTGGGCAGGGCTTCCCCACCACCTCTCTCAGTAGTTAACTACCTCATTAAATTTCAATGGGCATTCTCGTTTTGCTGAATTAATTAAAGGACGATGGTTTGTATGTGTAGTAATAACTACTCTTTAAGAAAATCCTGTCTTGTTTTAGATTTCAAGTTGAGTAACAAGCCAGATTAGATTTTTCCACAAATATTTTATTGTGGTTATTGGAGAGATTAATATTGTATAAATGTTTTGTTGTAGTTCTATAGTCTAATTTTTTTTTTTTTTCCAGCCATTAATATCAGAGCTCACAGTACTGCTCATCCCCTCTACAATAAACTTAAAGGACCAGCTCCAAGGCGGCCACCAAAGAGAGAGTTGAGAACTGAACAAGAAATTGTTAAGGAAACTGCCAGAATAGAAGGAGAGCGCATGAAACACAAGAAGGGTAGAGAAAGGGTTGCAGCTAAAAAGAAAGCTAAGGGAATTAAAGGTAAAAGGAGACGATAAAAAAGTACAGAAAAGACTAAAATAAAAAGAATAATTGTTTGTTAAACCCCAAGATTTGAAACATTAAAATATTTGTTTTATTTTGTATCTTAGTATTCTTCCCATCTGTAGTTGAATTATTACTTCTGTTAAATATTCTTCAAGTTCTGAGAAGTTAGACAAGGTATACAGCTTGAAGGGGAAGGAGGCTAGGTGACTACTGAAAAGTGAGCAAGAGAGAGAGGGAATCACAATTTCAGCACAGCAATGTTAGAATGAAAACATTTAGAATGTAGGTAAGTTATGAAAGCTGTTGAATTGGTAGTTTATATATTAAAAATTAAGGAATTTAATTTAATAAGAATTGAACAACTCATGACATTATTTTGAAAATCTACTGAACAAAATCAACTTGTACTGGAGTGTACCGATATTGTAAAGTGTGCCAAGAAGAATGGTTTCATCTAAAGATATGTCTTTCCCATCATTCTGCTTACATTTCTTTCAAAAGTTTATGAGAAAAAGAGGGAGAGGGATGAATAGAAATATTCACTTGTGGTCTTTACCCAAGTGGCTTTTTATGAGAAATCTTGAAGTAATTGTATTTTGGTGCTATCTGTCTTACTACTGCATTGTGTGAGTGTTCTCTGATTTTGCTTAGTGTTTAAATCTCTTGATAATTTTTTAAGCCTCACATATTTTTTTTTTATTCCGTCCCTCTTTCCAAAGTAGAATGGAGCCGACGTTCATCTGTGAGGGCTAGTGTACAGTACAGTGTTTTTGGGCTGTTTTAATATTTTTCTTTATTTCCCAGTGGACACCCAATGGGTATGGGTAAGACCCAAGATGGGACACACACTGGCAATGCCTTGAGTTGACCCATAAGACTGACAACTAATCATCTACGATCATCCCACGAGAGAAATGCAATCTTGGTCATCTCCCATTATGATGACCCCATAAATTTTTCTTCTTTTCAGAGGACCTCATAAGGGAACTAGTGGAAAATGTAACGAACACAGCCTTGAGTGCTGCTAACTGTTCTACAGTATATGGGGATGAATGACATCACAGGCCCCAGCACTAGGATATATAGCCAAAATTCATTAATCCACTGGCTGAAAAGGTCCAGTCTATGCTAAGCAATGGAGTCATGCAATAGTCTCCTCAGGCTTGTAGACATTCGTTTACAATTCAGAAGGCCTTTGGAAGGTTGATACTAGTGTTCGACCTGGCATGCTCCACCAAGTATTTGAAGCTAGCCCTTATATGGATGTAGACACCAGAAACTGTGAGAAGGCCTATCAAATGGGGCTACTTCATAACTACGAGGCTTCCCTACTTTTCCGCCTAAAGACATCAAACACACATAGTATCGGCATTTTGACAGGGTGGGTAAATTTTACCTATTCTTAGTCCTATTGGTTTGGGCAAGCAACAACCACCCAGTGTTCACAAGGATGGTTGCACCAATGGTATCTTGGTTGGACAGGGGTGTCAGTTCCTAGGTTGTCATCTAAATGACTGGCCTGAGACTTGAAACCTTGCTAGACCAGTTTCCACCTGTTACTACAAACCACCCGGAGAATCAGACTTGACTCTTACTCTACCTGCTGGGGATGTATATCAACACCTTGATAGGGGGCAGTAAGACTACTGAAGAACAGAATTAAGCAATTCAAATCTGCCTTCCCACAGATTCAATCAACCAAAGTCTAACCTCCAACTTTCTTTGCAAGTTTTAACGATGAAGTGGGACATGTTATTAAGACATTAGTCTTTCTGTAGAAGCTGGTTCATCTTAGCAGGTCTAGTACAGTTGATCTCTCTAGGTTTCTAGGATTTTGAAGTGGGATCTTTGTAGGCTACTATCAAAGTCCCAATAAGAGGAGAAGTATTGACAGACAAATATTGAAGAGAAACTTTCTTAAATTATTTCTTTTATCCATACTACTGTAATGGATATTCCAATTTGTACTGATTGGCGTAACTTATAACTTGCTAGCACGAGCATTATAGTTGTTTTCTCACTTGTTTAACTGGTCTTTAACTTTGTTTGCTTTACTTTTAATGTTTAAATAGAGTAGTTTAGAATATTCTTATAATATCTGTCCTTAAAATGAAAAGTGGAGTTTTTCATATGCATTACAACACAGCTTTATAATCAAGATATCACAAATTTTAAGTAATTTGTATTTTTCCTAACATTACTTACCTCGAACTACTTTCTTAGGAGTACTGCATCTGAGTATTTGGGATTCTCCTCCCAACCGACCAGATTTTTGTGTAGTTTCCCCTATCTCCGTTTTCTCTAGTGGGGTCCCTCCGTGGCGGATGGATACTCGCCCTGAGGCGACCCGGGTCAGCGTGCGAGAGCATGGTCCTAGGTCTCGGTCGTCAGTAAGCTTTGATAACTATAAATTCGAACTCCTGTAAGGCACTCTGGGAAGGCTGGGCGGGCAATATCCCGAAAGTAGTTCGAGGTAAGTACTTATACAAATTACTTGAAATTTGTGATTTGTTCCAACACGGAGTATTTACCTCAAACTACTTTCTTAGGAGACTTATACCTTAGGAGGTGGGAGTAAGCTTGCAGGCCGGGAGACCCGATATGAAACTATCCGATTGAATCTAGATAGGAGGCTAGGTTCTGGCTGACCACAAAAAACGGGGTAGGAGACTCGGGGAGAACCACGTAAATAATCCTTTCTAGTGCCTATGTAACTCACCTCTAACATTTCATCCGGGCATGGGCGTCTCCAACGATCAACTCTCACATGGGGGGAGGATAAGGAAAGGGAACGGGGGGAAGCAGGGAAGGGGGGTAGTAAGGAGGATCTTGTGTCGCTTGGAATTGCTTCCCCGGGGCTTCAACCTTAAACCTGTTGGAGTGCGGAAATGACTGGTCCAATAGAGGGACTTCCTTATACAGTCTTTCAGGTAATGGGCGGTGAACGTAGACTGCCTGGCCCACTGCTATGTTCTTGTCGAAGGCCAAGGAGGTGCTGAGGCCCCTAATGTCATGGGGTCGTGGTTTTCCTGGCATCGTGGAACCGTCGCTGTCATAAGCTCTCTTTATGACCTGTCTAAGCCAGAAGGAGATGGTCTTTCTGGACACCGCCTTCTTTACCGGGCCTGCGGAGACGAACAGACTCTTGATCTCAGGACGAAGTCTGGCTGTCCTTTCTAGGTACTTTCTGACCGACCTGACCGGGCACAATAACAAGTCATCGGGATTGTCCGAACATGGGATAGCTGGGACTGAAAAACTCTTGAACTTGGGGTCCCAGAAGGCAGGATTTTGGGTCTTGGCTATAAAGTCCGGAAGGAACTTAAAACTCAGGTCTTTCCAACCCTTTGAGTGCGAGACCTCGTACGACAGCCTGTGTAGCTCACGTACTCGTTTAGCGGAGGCTAGGGCTGGGAGGAAGACCGTCTTAAGGGTAAGGTCCTTATCGAGAATGTTCCTGAGCGGTTCAAAGAGCGGGGAGAGCATGAGTGTTCGAAACTCTTTATGAGCATAGAGATCTATCGGGATGCTCCGAGGTCGAGTCCTTTGAGGAGGAAGACTTGGCCCAGTGCGGCTCGAACTCCCTTAATCGGTGGGATGGATATTCCTAGGTCGTCCCTCAGGTGAACTAGGAAGTCTGCTATCTCGTGAATAGATACGTTCAAAGGCTTCAGATTGTGGGAGGCGCACCACTTAACAAACGTAGCCCATTTTGCCTGGTAGACTACGACTGATCTCCTCAGATAACCTGTCATCCTCGTGGCGGTCCTTGACGAGTACCCTTCCTTCCTCAACAAACGCTCGATAACCTCCACGCGCGTAGCCGGAGGACCGAGGGTTTTCGTGGAACTTTTTGAAGTGGGGCTGACGGACAAGGTCTTCCCTGTCTGGCAGCGGCCACGGTGGGAGGATTGCTAACTCCCTCAGGTCTGCGAACCACTCTCTCTCCGGCCACCAGGGCGCTACCAAAGTCATCTGTAGGTCTTTGACCGCCTCTGTTGAGGATATGTCTGAGGGTTCCGAAGGGAGGGAAGGCGTATGCGTCGAGACCGTCCCATGGATGCTGGAAGGCGTCCTCGAATGCTGCTGTTGGGTCCGGGACTGGAGAGCAGAATACGGGGAGCTGGGCGATGATCCTCGTGGCGAACAGATCTATCACCGCGGACCCTCATTTGCGTAGGAGTGTCTGAGCTACCTCCGGGTGTAGGGACCATTCTGACCCTACCACTTGACCTACCCTGCTGAGGCCGTCGGCTAAGACGTTCTTTTTCCTCGGAATGAACCTGGCCGTCAGCTTGATGTGTTCTTTCTCGGCCCAATCCAGGATCGTTGCCGTAATGTCGCACAGCTCCCTTGACTTGAGCCCCCCTTGTTTCTTCACGTAGGCTACCACGGTGGCGTTGTCGCACATGAGGGCCGCCGTGTTTCCTCGGAGACAATGAACGAGCCTCATGCAGGCTCTTTGGACCGCTAACAACTCGAGCACGTTTATGTGTAAGGTCCTCTCCTCTTGGGACCACTTGGCTTTCGCTGTTTCTTCTTGGAGATGGGCTCCCCACCCCTCCTTCGATGCGTCTGTGAAGAGCAACATTTCTGGAGGGGCGGTCGCAAAAGGCATCCCTTTTAGGGTGTTCGTCCTGTCGGACCACCACTTCAACGTCTCTTTCGTCTCAGGTGACACGCCGACCACCCTGTGCGGAGTCTCTCCCGGGGACCAGAGTTCCTTTAGGTTCCACTGAACTGCTCTCAGCTTGAGTCTTCCCCGGGGGACCAACTTCTCCAGTGATACTAGTCCCTGCCAATCCTTGGCTCTCCTGGGTATGTCTGTTACGAAGGAGTGAAGAACCTGATCCAACTTCTCGAGCCTCTATGCGGAGGGGAATGTTTGCCCTAACTTTGAGTCTAGGACCATCCCCAGGTATGTCATCCTTGAGGGGACTAACTGTGACTTTTCCATGTTGATGGTGATCCCAAAGTCCCTGCCTGCAGAACCGCAACAACTCCACGCCTTGTTCCTTCAAAACTGCCTCAGGCTGGAAGAAGCAACCAGTCGTTCAGGTAGCGGATCAGCCGGATCCCGTTTGTGCGCCCAGGCTGACACTGTGGCAAACACCCTTGTGAACACCTGAGGGGCCGTCGACAGGCCGAAGCAAAGGGTCCTGAACTGCAGAGACTGGGAACCCAACTTCACCCTGAGGAACTTCCTGCTGGAGGGGTGGACAGGGATCTGGAAATATGCATCCTTGAGGTCCAGGGACATCATGAAGTCCCCTCCCCTCAAGGCTGCCAGTACTGACTTCGGAGTGTCCAATTTGAAGTCCGTCTTGCTAATGAACTTGTTGAGGGCCGAGAGGTCGATGACCGGTCTCCACCCTCCTGTCGCCTTCTCCACCAGGAAGAGCCTGCTGTACAGTAGAACCCTGGGGATGGGTCCTTCACTAGTTCTAGAGCTCCCTTGTTCAGCATGGCTGACACCTCCTCTTGTAGTGCTGCCTTCTTCAAGGGGTCCTTGGGTGCCAGCCATTCCACTCGATGATGGGGGATCAGAGGGGGCGGCTCCGTCAGGAAGGGGACCCTGTATCATTCCTTCAGGACTGCTACGGACCATGGATCCGCCCCGTTGTCCCGCCATGCTTGCCAAAAATGTTTGAAGCATCCCCCTACCTGAGGCTTCGGCAGGAGGGGGGGCCCTCTCTTCCTACCTCCTTCTGGAGGCGCGGCTTGAATAGCCTCTCCTAGAGCCGGAGTACTTAGGCCTAAAGGAGGCCTGAGGGGTAGAACTACCTCTACGGGGGGGCTGAGACGACTGCTGCCAGGTTAACGAAGGGGTCTCTCTCCTCGACTGGGACGTAGGAGGGTGGGACCCTTCTGGTGCAACCCTTCTGTGAGGGGGTCATCTCACGACTGAGTGTCTGGGATCCGCTGTCTCTTTTAGCCTCCGGACTCTCTCCATAGCCTCCTCTACCGCTTTCAGGGAGAAGATGGAATCGCCCCACACTGGCGAGTTCCTCAAACACTTTGCCTCTCATTCGGGGAGCTTACGGGACAACTTGTTGAGGATCGTATCCCTCCTCCGCAGCACCCAATCGGCTGTCTGAGTGAGAGACTGGAAGGTGAGGAATTTCATGGCCTTCCCCCTGAGCGTATCAGTTCCTGAAGTAGAGTCTGGTTCTCTGGAACCGTCAGATCGTGGGACAGTTGAAAACTCACCAACGTACAAGCCCACCAGTCTAGCCATGAAGTCACATTGACAATGTCCTGTGCCATATCTTCCATCATGGAAGCCTCGGCAGGAGAGAAGCACACTGGGGCAGAGACGGTCCTGTCTGCAGCGCTGCCTTGGTTGAGGGTGGCTATAGCTGCCTCTACCGTTCGGGGACCCGAGTGCTGACCGTCGGGGACGTAGAACCTTTTCTGGGTCCTCAGACCTGGGAGTAGCTTGAAGGACCCCTGGGCCCTGAGGGAGTACACCTGTCCTGCGACTTACCTGTCGACATGTTCCCTACCGAGCTTGACATCTGGAGCTAAGGGAAAGGTCAAGGATGGCTTTTGCTGGACAGGGTTATCCACTATCCTCCCCAACCCCGAGCCAAGCCTGCTCCGTCGACGGCTTCGGTTCGTGCAGGCGATGATGATGCCTGATGAGGGCCAGGACCTTCCTGTAGGAAGACACCTCATCTGAAGTACACTCGCCGACGTCTATCAGGTCATCGACCACCTGGTCCTCCGCGCTGTGTTCATTGGCGAGCACGGATGGATCCATGTAGGAGGCTACGTCGTCTTCTTCTGGGCGGATCGATGGAGCAGGTCCTTCCGCCACGGGTGGAGCCACCTGGACGGAGGTAGCCGCATGGGTCTACCTCCGCTCGGGGAGATCCGTGAGGCATGGGTCCCACGATGTACTACCGGGTACCCAGGGCGCTTTAACTGAGCTGCCGTGGTCCCGGGTGCGTAGGAAGAGCTATCGGGCCGACACAGCGGCGCTCTCCGCTGGGCGTATGGAGCTGGTGACTTGGCGGGTAGAGGAACGGTAAGGCCGACCTGGGTCGACGGCTTCGACTGGCGTGCGGGTCTAGCGGTCGACATGCGGGGCAGGGGCATAGAGGTGGCTCCAGAGGCCAATGAGGCAGACACTGGAGCGGTAGAGGCCTTGATCGACCCGCTATGGGGGAAAGCCGCCTGAGCCCACCTGTCCTTGGAAGAACATCTGTGCTTGCTCTTCCTCTTCGATGACTTGGACTTCTTCCTGGAAGGCCCTGAACGGGAACGAGACTAAGACTTACGGGACCTCTTCCGCTTCCTTCTCGACTCCCGGGGGTTGTCGTCCTCCGAAGACGATGAGGAATAGAGAGAAGAGCTGGATGAGGAGCTGGCAGAGTCTTCCGAGTCCTCCGTCACTGATGCAGGGTCCTGGCGTTGTTCTACTGGCGTGAAGGGCTGCATGAAGTCAGGCGGGAGCGTTGACGACGGCACCGGGGGAGTCCATAGGGCTTTCCTTGTTGCGAACCACCCCTCAAATTCTTCTTCTTGACGCATCGGCGATCTAAAGGGCGTCCTTGGCGCCGTCCAGACGATAGAATCAGGGTCTGACGAACCCGTCAGCTGCCTTTCTTTGTCCGCCTCTCCCCCGGGCGTTGTGGTACCTGAAACATCTTGCCACGATGAAAGGGAAGGAGCCGTACCAGCCTTCCCTGACACCGGGTCTTCGGTCAAGACGGGTCCTGCGGCCACGAGGGCCTCGTCTCCCAAACACACTCCCGCCCCTGCAGCAGGCCCCCCACATGCCTGCAAAACAACAACAGTCCCCACATCAATAAAATCAGACTCATGGGGAATGGCAATGGGCCGCTTCCCCGCAACGGACTTACCTCGTCCCCTACTCAGGGTAGGGGAAGGAGACGGGGAACCTCTCTCCGAAGGGGCGGCAGGAGACGCCAAAGGGGAAGCGCCGCCTACCTTCTTAGGGGACCACTTCGCCGCCTACTTTTTTTCGTGGCGTACAGGGCCCACTAGACTTCCGACCAGGCCGCACACTCCGGACACGTGGCCGACGGGGAACAAACACTGCCCCTGCACGAGGAGCACAATGAATGAGGGTCTACCTCCGGCTTCGATAGCCACGCCCCACAGGACTTACCGGCCTTAGGCCCAGGGTAACGACGTTGGGATTCCATAACGATACACTAGGAACACCAAGCAACACAAGACACTGGGAAAGAAGGTGGAGAAAGGGCACAAAGAAATGGGAAAAACACGAGGTAACCACGTGGTAACACAATGGTCGGACGGGATGTGAGAGAGCGGCGATGTGATCAGCGCCGCGACCAGAAGCTTACTGACGACCGAGACCTAGGACCATGCTCTCGCACGCTGACCCGGGGTCGCCTCAGGGCGAGTATCCATCCGCCACGGAGGGACCCCACTAGAGAAAACGGAGATAGGGGAAACTACACAAAAATCTGGTTGGTTGGGAGGAGACACCCAGATACTCAGATACTCCTAAGAAAGTAGTTCGAGGTAAGTACTCCGTGTTGGAACAAACAGTAATTATAAACCCCATTATTATTGTGCTGCACACTAGAATCCACAACATCAATATTTACAGATATTTTAATGTTACATAGAATGCTCATTCAAGCTAAAGGCATAACCCCACAATCTGCTGAAATTTCCAGTTAGTTTGTCAAAAACTTTTTCTTTTTTAGTATGAAAACACAAAGAACTTTCATGTAAACCAGAAATTCTACTTACGTGATGATTATTTTCATTTATTGTTCAGTACCATAAACTTTTAGAACAAGAACTAGACTCTCAAAGATAATATTCGAGTAAAGACGGTCATAACATCTGCCAGAAATTTGGCGACAGTATAATAAACCTTACTAGTTATCTAGAATAAAGGTAAAATGTAGACTGGAATAAAAATTAATTTTATTAACAATATCTTTATAAAGATGCTATGAAAAGCAAAACCGATGGCCTCTTGTGTAATGCAGACACCATGCAAAACTTTTCTTTGGAAGCACAAGAACTACCATACAATGAGATCCAGAACACCTGAGTGACTATAAAAAGCAAAGTGGCAGTATAGGTATTTTTCTGGGCCAATGTCCTCTAATTAATGCTGTTATTAAGTAAACTCTTCAAGTCAATATGATTTTTATATGTGAAATACTGTATTAAAAGAACACCACATTGTGCAAGAAAATACTTTTGTGCTAATTAAAAGCTCATGATAAAATCAACAAATCATTTCAATTTGTGAAATGCATTCCACTTAAATTTATGGAAAGTCCTTAATTATCATCATTAAAAAAAAAACTGGAAATTTAATTTACAAATAAATTCAACATTCATGGGTTGTGACCTTACCTCTATGACACTGCTAGTTTAGCCATAGAATAAAAAATAATGTAATCAATATTTATGTCTGTTATTGTGAATTTATTGAAGTTGTTACCCATTGAGTTTATATAATACTTCATAATCAACAATAACTAAATTTACACATTTTACAAGCAAGTACTGTATAATATGTATTAGAAAATAAATACCTTAAAAAAAATTTACTTTCACATAGTATTGCTTGATATTAGTGACCATAATGAACAGATTTTGTAGTGACCATAACGAACAGATTTTGGTATTTGTTTACAAGACCACGCTCTCCAGATACTCCCAAATTATGCAAAGCTATAGTTTTCCTCTATTACTTTTTCATTATTTAAAACAATTCTTGACATGGGAAACAAGTTGAAATTATGAAAAAACTATAGCATTATATAAAAAAAAAACTAGCCTGGTTTCTTCACTAAACGACCTGGAACTGACATCTTCATTCGTCAACATAGTCAACCAAACAGATGTTCGGGATACCAGCGCACATTTGATATACTGTATATTCAAAATATATACTAAATTAAAAATGGGGTAATTACTCAAAAGTGTCATTATTTGTGAATTGTATATTTTATGGACACTTTTGAGTAATTACTTAATTTTTAATTTAGTATATATTTTGAATATACAATATATGAAATGTACGCTGAAATCACATATTTCTGTTTGGGTCACTATGTTGACGATGTCAGTTCCAGGTCGTTTAGTAAGGAAACCGGGATAGTAAAATTCTAAAGGTTTTTTTTTTTTTTTTTTTATAATTTTAACTTGTTTCCCATGTGGCAAATTGTTCTGAATTGTGAAAAAATAATAGAGGAAAACAATAGCTTTGCATAATTTGGCAGTATATGGAGAGTGTGGTCTTGTAAACAAATACCCAGATTTTTTATGGTAAAGAATATCAACATAATGGTCTAATTTTGTTAGAAAATATGTTTATGAAAATATTAACAAAAGAAAACTAATTTCTATGTTTTCGTTAAGTATACAGTATTTAATCAGATGTCTGAAATGATGACAAACATGAAACAAGTTTTCAGTACAACACACTACTTTTTCTGAACAATCATTAGCATCCCCATTTTTGTCACCATTATATTTCTGTTTCAATCTTATTACACTTCAAAATTCTTCACATTTGTTTCTAAGATACAAACCCTTTACTTTTACCTAAGCATTAATGCTGGTTAAATGAGATAAGCCAAGTGCTGATCAACTGTCATAAACATGGAAAGCTTTGAGATTATGGAAGAAATGATCACTTCCAGAGGTAGCCTTGAAACCTTTTATTTTTCTAGAGAGACCCAAACATATGAAAGTAAAGGGGATAGAGGAAGGGTAATTGCAGCTAGGAAAATTCTTCAAAACATTTTACTAAAGGACGATGATTCAAAACTTTTTTGGGGGAAAAAATGCCAAATAGCTGAATGGTAGGGATGAAATCAACTCCTTGGCTTTAAAACTTAAATGATTAAAGATTATTATTATGGTAATTGGCTTCTTAATTCAAAATTTTGATTCCTTATATATTTTTAAACCTCTATGAAGGGCCACAAATAATGTCTATACATGTGTGAAAGTTAAGTTAGCGAGGCAAAAATGAACCTTGTTCACTGGGAAAACCAGACTTCTGAAACTTATATCTGCCTACAATCGATTTTTATACAAAGTTGTCTAGAGCAAAGAATTTTCCACTAACAATTACCTTCAATACGAAATACAGTACTTAAGGTAAATGCTTATTCAAAGACCATACAGTATTTGAGAAGTGCAAAAGACGGCGTAAATATTGTTCTGAGTAATAAGTATTAAGGGTTCATTTGGTTCTCCTTTAAGGTTCTGCTGAACTAAGATGGAATCCCATGTGCAACTTTAATAGAGGATGTGTTTCCTCCTCCCAAAGCTCCACCAACAATCCTTGAGACTAAGGGTGTGTTGCATACAATCATTGAGCGAGTAATAAGCGCTGATCGGAATCCTTTGAAAATACACACTGAATTGTCCTCCTTAGGAGTACATGAACATATTTGCTAGAGGTGATTAGTGGTATAGAGGAAATAAATTTGACAGCACCAGCCAAAGCCGATAGAACAATTCTACTTAACCGCAGAAAAATCCATTGTTCACCTATTGAGTCTGGAAAAATTGATTGGCAGCTCTCCATGCAGATAAGGCAAGGTAATATCCATTTGTGAAGGTAGCATGCTTTTAAGTTGCAATTAAAATCTTTAGTGGTGCCAATGCAAGTTTCAAACAAATGGGAATTTCCTTGATAGATACAGTACATAACTTACAATGAAGTTTTTTATCCTTAGATCAATTAAATATTGTTGATTAACAGGTAAGAGAAATAGGTCAGACTTCCAATAGTGATTTTACCCAAGCAAACGGAAACAGTACAAATGAAGCTTGCACTTCACAGTGATCCCAAAATACATGTAACATGTTTGTTCCATCAAGTGTTATATGATTGGTGTTAGCTTTCTCATCATTATTCCATAGCAGTGTGAAAATGACGAAGCCATGTAGAGAGATGTTAAAGTTCTAGTTCCTAGTTCAGTGTTTGTCTTTTCAAAAACCTCAAGTTTGCCAAAATGATACTTCCAGTTCTGGTAATATCCTACTACAGGGCAATCATCTGCATCGGTGTTGAAAATGATTGACTGACCCTCAAACACCCAGGACATCATCAGCTTCAGACAGAAGTTGTTCTGTTATTCACTTTGACAAAAAATCCTATAGGGACTACTAATTTGGTGACCTTATTTATGAAGAATGCCACAATACAACAATGGGTCTGGTCTATTTTAATTCTTTGTTTTCTGATTCATTATCTGATAACATCTGCTAATTGTTACAGACCATTATTGTCCATGCCAGGGCCAATAAAAAGTAGAATCTGTGATATCAAGGTGTATCTCAAAAATTACAACACAAAATTCTCAGCGACGGAAAACAACCTAAACAAATGTATCATTACTGTCCTTGTAGTATTTCTTTATGTGAAAGCTTTGTGTCAACCTAAATAAAAATGGAATCCACCTAAACTCAACTAACTCAAAGTGTTTAGATAATGAACACTGCTTACTGAGAATGTCAATAATAATAACAAGATTAATTTCTCCGTCAAGCCATAGAAATCTTGGTGACTTGATTTCTGTAATTCCACTCCCTGAGTTGTAAAAGTTCAAGAGTAGTCTGGATTCTAGGAGGGTTTCCTCCTAGAAATAATCCTGACCTCCAGACTTATTGAGGTTTTACTGTCCCCAAGGTCAAGTGAACTATTCCAAAATATTATCATCTTCGTATCTGTCTAAAATACAAGAGAATAGCAGTTATTAATAAGATAAAACCAAAAATAAAGCATACATTATACTTATAAAAGTTAACTGTCCGTACTTTTATCAAGATCATTTTAAGACTGAAAAATAGCACTTCATAAATTATTTAAGATAGTAAAATGTCTGCACGCTTCAAAAGCTAAGGATACATAATTAAGGATGATATGAAAATTAAATAAATAAGCTAGCTAAACAGTACTGGTTACACCTACATACACAAAAATTTAACAAAATCATTACCAATATATGAAAAAATGAAAACTCTAAGGTCTTGTGTAATCATGACACTTAAGAGTAGAACTTTTGGTAAGATAAAAGTGTTTCCAAAATGGGCGATGTTTCTGTCAATCATCTAGACACCATTGGTTATTTCCAACAGTATTTCAACACTCAATTTGTTTCCACTATCAGAGCACTAAGTAAAAGTAAAGGGTTTTATAAAACATATGAACACAAACAATTTAGATACATCTAGAAGCTGTAAAAACCCTTGAACATAAATGATAAAACACAAGGTCATATTTTATCCCTATCATATATATTTGTTTCCATGGTTATATTTCATGAGACTATAATAACCTGCATATTACAAAATTATACAAACAATATAATTATTATACTGTACTATAATAATCTGGGGAGACTAGAAATTTGGCATCGTCACACATGCATATTCTGAATTGAGATAAAACAGTATGTCCAGCTACTACAATTTGTAAAGCCGAAGCCTTCATCTTTCCAATTTTCATATCATGATTAAAACCAATACACCTGTATTATAACACTTTTTCCAAGTTAAACTTATATGTCTATCTTTAAAGGAAGTACAAATACATCAGACAGCAAAATAAATCAATATGAAAAAATTATCATTATACTGTACTGTATGTAAACAGAATAAAAAGTTTTGGGCACCCTCATCTCCATTAAAGATTTATTCTATTTTCTAGTCCGTTACATTTACAGCATAAAAAATTCTGATGGACGTTTACTGATGTTTGAATTCCTTAAAAATGTATGCAGTCTGTATTTACTGCAAGGTACAAAAATCATCCCAGTCTAACTATGTCTGCATGGTAGTAAAATCTGAAATTAATATCTAAACATTAAAAAGTGATGTTCTGCAATACAGTATGATTTAGTAGACAATTTGGCCAAGGACAATGTAAAAAACAAAAAAAATTATATTATACACACTTTTAGTGGGGTGTGCAAAACTAAATAGCTGTACTTTACAAAAAAAATGATGTTCTGCTTAATACTTTTATAAAGACTTTGGCCAATGTTATGTATGTCAAAATAAAAACTATCATACGCTATTGTGCACACTTTTAGCTTGTATAGCAAAACTAAACTGCTTCATTTTAATAATTAATACAAACCTGCTCAAAATTACATATACAGTAAAGGGCTTGATTTATGCAAAAATACATATTTTTGCCTTCATTGTCTAGTGTAATGGCACCACTGTTTCACCATTTGGCATTTTTGAGATTTTAAGGCTATATTGTCGAGTCTAAACTGCTTACGACATATTTTTTGCAGTTTCTAGACATGATTTATATGATAATATATCATATTGTTGAGTAAAACTTGCACCAGTTTCACAGAAATGTATTTCATCGCATTATTTTATATTAATTTCACTAAACAACCTTAGTTAACATAGACTGAAACTCCAACCATTAACATATTTCTTATTATGCAATTATTAGCCACAATGATAATTTTTTCCATTTATACAATTATTACTACAAAATTATCACAACATCTTTACTAATCACAGATTTTTCATCAACAAATTTGCCTGGCTATTTAATGTTTTTTTTTTTTATAAGAATAAATATTGTCTGGAGGTTTACACAAACTATTTGAGCCTTTACAAAAGTTTTCAAAGCCAACATATTTGTTGTTTTAAGGAACATTCTAGGGATATGCAAAAAAAAAAAAAAAAAAAAAACCATTACCCACAGTTATCGAATATCTTACAAGACATCAATTAAAATAAACAAATTTAAATTATCCAAAAATCTGAGTAATTCTGGGCACACCAAATAATACAAAGTCAATTTACTATACCCCTTTGATATCATACCAGAAACACTATAGCTCCACTAATCTACTTATTTCTTATCACAGCACAACCTTGTATTCGTGTTCATAATCGTGAATAATAATATTATTCAATTCATTCCTTAGCTTTTAGCTTGTCCTTAAGTTTACTTTTCAAGCCTCCAGCCTCTTTGGTTTTCTTGGCCACATTCCTGTCTTCCTGTACTTTTTTCACTTTTTCTTCTGCTGCTTTCATTCTGCAAATGTTTGAAGAGAGAATTAAAAACTAAAAATCTATAAAAAGTAAGGTTGAATGAGATTTTTAGAATACCTTTACAATGATGCCAATAGTGCATTCCATTATTAGTTTTTTACTTTGTAACTTCAAATGACAATTAAAAGAAATCATTCTAATTCAAATATGGTTAAAATTAGCTGAACATATTTATGACTGAATACAAAACAAAAGTAACCAAATCAGATGAATGTATCTTCAAGATGACTGGTACACTTATAAAACTTTTTCAACACTACTGTCTTTGAGAAAATTGAAAAAAAAATTTCTTTAAAAAAAATTTAATGATAAAATTTCTTATTTCTCTACCCACCAAGCATCATATTACTTATCTCAAAGCTGGTTAAATCTTACAACTAAAAATATCCTTTTTTCTTTCCTTGTAATTGCCCTGCCCTCTAGTGTATATTGGAATCATATGGCAGTGTAGGCCAATACTATTGAATGAAATGATCATATCCCTTTGTCTTTCAGTCTCAAAGTCAAAACTAGTTCAACAGCCTCTTAACATTGCTAGTCAGTGGGGCATGTATTTGAACACCAGGTAAGTATAGAAAGAAGTAACATCAATATCAAAATTCTGTTTAATTCTATAAACTTCCCCTGGTGTTCATATTGCTGATTCCCACATTGAGATAGTGAAGAAATTACTCAGGAAAATTAAAGCCCCAGTCTACTTATGTAGTTTAAATTCTTTAAAACTAGTTAAATGGTAATTCACCGAAAACTAAAAAGGAAAGAAAAAGGTATCAAACTTGCACTTCCAGATTGAGTTATAAAACTAAACAACTGGTAGGAACCTGATTGAGTTAAAAGGATGTAAGGGAATAATCAAATTTCTTTGGATATTCAACAATTTATCTGATATCCATTGCAAAATAATCTAGTCTTCCTCATTCGGGTAACAGCTGAAAAGTACCTGTAGGTAGTCTAACAATGATATCAATGAATTCAAATCCCAAATTATTCTCTTTGAAACAGGCAAATTACTTCTAAAACTATAATTTGTGGTTAATGTGCCATGTCTCCAAGGACTTTCCTGTAAAAGGCTAGAACAGGGAATCTAATTAAGACAAAAATACCAAATAAATATTATCTCCCCTGTTCTATGGCCTGTGTTTCAGCATGCAAAGCATGTACCTGTGTGTATAAGGGAGACCCATGGGTCAGGCTCCAGTGAATTCATCAAACCACCTTTGGTGCTTAAAATTATTTGGTAATAGTTGACACATCACTGAGAACCAATACAAATACTGGAGACAAAGCTACAGTTACTTGCATACTAAACTCCACCGAGCTACCATCTTTTTCCTTGTCATTTCAGCATCAACACCTCTTTTCTGAACTACATTATTAGTGAAGTTAAACCTCAACTGTTACAAAACAGAAAAAAAAGTTATAATTTAGTTATTCACTCAAAAACATAAGCAAATGACTTCCAAAATTATATTTTTACTATTACCCATCAACCTGAAATTTTCCTCTTGATACATTAAAGAAATGGGGGTTATTTCCTCGAACATAGAAGCTAGACGAGTAAGAATGTGGAAATGTGCATAGGAGGTCTATCGAAAACATCCTATCTCTTTTCTTTATCGCCCTAAAAACTGTAGAGGGTGTTTCCATCTAGAACTGAGAGAGAGAGAGAGATAGAGATATATAAGCCATGAAGAGAGACTCAGGATCTAAGAAGGACTTTGTTTATTTCCATGACTTATTGTTTACTGAAGATGCTCCCTGATGGAAGCTCTTTGATTTGAATAGTGAGAGGTGCCGGATAGCGTATGAATAACTGCATACGTTCAGCTCTCACAGGCATTAAAGTCTGCCGTTAGAGAGAACACAACCTTACTTTTTTGGGTTTCAGAGTGATGTCATGTCATTACAGTGGAATAAATCCCCTAATCTAGACCACTAACAGGCCGAGTACGCTCCAGGGGTCTAGCATATTCGATTACCCAATCAAATAGCATTCAGGTGTGAGCAAGCACTCAGGTTAGAACCTTGTGTTCACCTTGACCACACACTAGAGCACACGCTAAAGTCTTCGTGCATTGATTATAGCCCGCGTTCATGGTGAGCTATGCGTTCACCTGACCACATGCTGTGTGTGCTGAGAGAGAGCTTGCTTCAAGTGAAAAGCATACTTTCAACATGTGTGCACACAGAGATAGCTTGCTTAAGCACATCAGCGACTTGATTGCAGCCCAGGTTGAAAATGTTAAATCAACAGCACTCGCTAGGACGCCTGTTGCTGGCATGTGTATTGCAAACACTGATGGAAACACTTCCTTCAGGAGTCTGTTCCCACAACTTTAGGGAAGTCTTAAATGCAAGGTGGCAAAGGTGAGTGTTTACCTTAGGCTAACCTAAAGAGTTAAATGGGGACATGATTGCTTTAATCAAGTCTCCAACTCAAGGACAATATCCATGAGATGCTTATAATACCGGAAAAAAATTCCATGAGTAGTGTATAACAGCTGGAAAACATGAAAATTTCCCAGTTTACAGCCAGCTCAGAGAAATGTCTGTATCCACTGAAGGTTTAAATCAAAGTGGTTGCTTCCAAGCTGCTGACTGTTAACTAGTCAATTGTTGACATTTCGTTAAAGTTTTAACAGCAGTGTTCCAGCTTTGCTGAAATCATTACTCCTAGGTAATGAACAAGGGTTTGTACTTGTGTAGGAATAAATCAAATTACTGTACTTTACAATAAATGGCACACAAATGCCCAAATGACTGGTGACCTAATTTTCTAAAGTACTCTACATGTTTGTGAAGCATCAATGCTCCCTCCATAGTAATTCATAACTTTGTAGTATATATCAAATACAGTATAAACAAAATAAGTAACAAAGCTATCAAAATAGTCCTAAACAGAAAAATAATTATGAGAGGAGTCTAAGTAATCTGTTAAGAATCTCAAGGTAAAGTTAACACTAAATATAGTCAATTCAACTAAGGAATGAATGTGCATTTACCTCTGTTTTACTATTTTACGTTGTTCTATCACATAAATATTTGCAAAGTCATGACAAAATGGAGACCAGAGACTGAAGAAATCATATGGTGTAACTTCACCTCCTTTACCACTGAATTGAAAATACTTGCAGATCACCTTAAACCTGTTGATAATAATAGAGAATTACTTAAAAGTTTTATGGCTAAATATACCTTTATAATAAACACTCATAAAAGTAGCCAATGCAGGAAAAGGTACACAGGAACGATGAAAGTACATTAAAAACATGAGCTAAATGTATGATCAGCAAATCTATATATTTTTCATCAAGGCAGAAGTACACAAGTTATATCGCATTTTTTAAAACAAGAAATCATTAGTTCATGCAGTATTCCTGTGCCACACTACTGCAATTGCAAATATGATACAGATTTTTCCTATATATTTCTAGGGAAAAGTTTGGACTCTTATGATGAACACACTAAGCTACTTTGGACATGGGTAGAACCAAGTTGAAATAACAACAATCAAAGTACAGTCCAGATTATCTTTCCAAAAATAATAAAGTTTTTCTTATGTACCCTATGTAAAACTTTGGACCCCTATGTGGCTTATTCCTAAACTTTGGGGGTCATGGTCTGAACAAACTTGAATCTACATATCATAAGAAACCCTTCACAAGTTTTGTTATCTCTGGCCCAGTAAAGATAAAACTTTAACATATCCCCATCTTGATTTCCTTATTTCTTAGTTATCTCTCCTTAACAGAGCCATGGCATCCGTTAGCACAACTTGGTTCCCTTCTACCAAATGATGCTTTTGTACCGAAATTGATCAAAAAATGAAGTTTATCAGACAGACCTGTATAAATACATCTAATCAGAAAAACTAATTTGAACTTCAAACTTTTAGCAAACTTGAATCTACATTAAAAAAGTTTCTGAAATAACTTTGTCATTTATAGCCTAGTATTTATATAGCAAATCAATTCTAAACAAAATTTTATTTCTTAATTATTTGAGCATTAAAGGGACATGTTTGAAAATGATCCATTGGTTTTGGATGAGAAAAATATATGATAGCCACCTCCAGATTCATAAACAAATGTTTCTAGATCTTTCTGTTTGGGTGAGGTTTATAAAAACTCCTCTAATTCATCTCAAGTCTTCAATAAAAACAGCACTTATTTCTACATTTACCTGACATTCATATTACTTCTCTCTCAAAGTTGGTTAATTGTCAACATCTACCCTCTAACTAAAATTTCCCATTTTCTTAACTTGTAATTGCCCTGTCCCTCTAGTATAGTACCGTATTAGGATCACATGGCAGTGTATGGCAATACTACCCTGTGGGATAGATCCTATCCCTGTCTTTCAGTCTTTAAGTTGAGATCAGCTCACGAGCCTCTAACATCACTAGTGAGTGGGGAGGCAGCGGTATACATATGAATGTCAGCCAGGTATAGAAATAAGTAATGTTATCGTTAATGTTCTGTTTATTTCTATGAACCTCTTCTGGCACTCATATTCCCAACATTGAGATGGAGGTGGGTAGTATAATAAAAATTCAGGAAATCTAAAGCACTTCGTACTTGAATTTGCTAGAGACTTACCATTTTTTTAAACTAGTTTATTAGTAATTCACCATAAACTAAGAAAGAGCAACAACTTGTGCTTTCAGATTGAAAATTATAAAACTAAAAGCTACTCAAGAGCTTTAACTTTATAAAAATATAAAGGAATCTAAAACCAACAAATTCATCTCAGAAACATGAACAATCAACTTATTTCAGGTAATTCTCATTTGACTTTAATCAGATTATTTAAGAGATCCTCTCACTAAAACTTGCCATCCTTTACAGGACATAAGAACATACAGTACTTTGCGAAGTATTACCGACCTCTTCCTCCAAAGGACTGGAGAATTATTAATGTATAGCTTTAGTCTTAAATAATTTTTTGCCCTTTAGAGAGTTTGAACCATAAGCTCTTTTAAAGAAAGTTCTTCCTAAGGTTAAAAATGAGAGCTCTTTAAATATTGTAAAACCATCTAGATTCCAGTAAATTATTCTACCTACTGCAGCTTTCTCGATAACAAACCTGAAAAAAAATCTGCATTAATACCTGACATGGATAAATACAATCTTAGATCTATAACTGTTAATAGCTGAAAAAAGTGTTTATAAAATAAAAAAGTAAAAACTTGTTAATATTTTCCAAATTAGTTAATACTGAAACATTGAACATTCTATTGTTTTCCATATATGTTATTGGCCGATTGTCTATTAGATCCTAAAATAAGACCTAGAAAACCCCTTTTCTTCAAGAATATCCTGAATAGTCTCTATGCTGTTAGACCTTACATAATAATGAAAGACTAGAATCGCAAGTATTTCGGTCTGTGGTGGGGTGAGATGTGAGAATGTCTCTAAGCTGTGGGTGTCAGGGGGGAGGTTTGAGTAATACCTCAGGTAGGGAATATTGCCATTGGGTAGTGTGGTGTGATTCTACATGGTAACATAAAAACAGACTAAATTTAATAACTCTTACACAATCAGGAATAAAGGCTATAATCCCCAAGACTTCATTGTTTGGCTGAAGAAAGGAGGGACTAAGATTAGGGAGAGGAAACTTTATTAAATTTCCTGAGTGTGAACTGTGTGATATACGACCAAGGGCTGTAGTCATTTGTACGTTATACAGTACAAGCAATTTTAACTTCCATATGGTTTACATAACGTATCTGGGACATCATTGTGTGTAACACAGGGCATATTTTAACGTCAAGCAAATATCATTGTAGTAAAGGGGTTAATCCTAATTTAGATAAATAGCTCTATGCCTAAGAAGGTAAGTCTTACCTACTGGTATTTATCACACTTGAATTCAATATCCATTCAAAACTATAGCATGAGCCTTCCACAACTTTGGTCTTATTTATTCTTTTTCAGGGGTTATTCTTTTCCTAAATATTATAGTATAAGGGCATATACAGGACAACATTCACAATTATATACCAGGGAATAGTAGGTTGAGGAGACATATTTCTCATATAAGTGAATTTTCAATTTAATTTTTAATAATGAATTTTAAAGGGGAACACCACATACTATATTTGTTTTTTTTCAACACCCACTGATATCTATCTATTCCACCTAACCCCCAAGAATGTCAAGGGCCATCAGTAGGGAAAGTCTGAGATTTTCACAAGAAATAAAAAAATAAAAATGATTTTCTCCAGGTATTTCATTATTACCGAAATTCTGATATGAATGCTGCACTAGTGAAAAAATATCCCAAGACAAAAACTTCATGTGCATTTGAAAAGAGTGTTTATTATGCTATTTAATGTATATAAATTAACCAAATATAAAATAAATACTCACTCTGACATACAATCCTTCAAGTTTTGGTTCTCTGACTCTACCTCAGTTTTTGCTGAAAAAAAAAAAAAAAAAAAAACAGTATGAATTTCAACAAAAATCTGTAACATTACCTGTCCAAAATTCTGACCACACACATTTGGGAAAATATAAAGACTAACAATTTTCACAGTCTGGTGAAATTAAATAACAAGGTAATACAAAAAATATGATTATATACTCATTAGTATCTGGTACATAGGCACAGCAATTGATCAAAAGTCATGAATAAATGGAATAGATGAAACTGAATAAACTTCATGAAAGAAACTGCAAATACCAAACCATTTTCTCAAGTTATAATAAATAAAAAAAATGAAACTGATAAGAATAGCTTGATTTTGGTCTTATAGGAAAGTTTAAAACTCCCTTTGAGGTTCCTGATGATGAGTAAACAAGAAAATTATTAAGTACAATAACCAACTAAACAAGGGGGAAATCACTGAGAACATATTGTGCAGAGCTTATATACGAGATTAAATTTTGAAAGAATACCACAATGAATTATTTCAAGACTAATATGTTATAGGATAGCAATAAATGCACCTACCAGCAAGGTATTACTGCCGTACCTAGTTTCTTCTTCACATTACTACTTCATGTCAGAAAAAAAATATATGTTCAATTATTTTTAAGGACAAAATCTACTAAAGTTTGCATTGATTTTCAATACTTCACTGGAAATTTATTTATCATTAAATTTGGCAATTAGTTAACACTTCAAATAATTAAAATAGAGATTAATAAAAAAAATGGAGTTTGAATAAAATTTATTTCCTTTCACCCATGATGTTCAAATTACTTCTCGTTCGCTTGTTTCAGATCGTCCAGAACTTTTCTGAAAGTCATATCCCTCAATACTGCTTCTTTCTCGAAGCTTGGCTTATAACGACATTTATCCGAAAATTAAAGATTTCCTTTTTTCTTTCCTTTCAATAGTCTTAGGCCTTTAATATAATATTGAGAAAATCTAGTGGCTCATGGCAATTGCCACAGTGTGGATATGCTGTAAATACTTTGCTTTTCAGTCTTCTTGTCAACTTGTACTTGATAATTGGACACTGTGTTTACCTCACTCCTGATTCTGAGATTTATAAACGGTACTTTTAGGTTACAGTATTAAATACTATAAGGGATGTCTTCCCCTGGATTTTAGTAATTCCTATGTAGATTGTTCAAAAGGAGTTATTCTTGGTGCTCATGATCTCATTCTCTCTCTGTCTTGTGTCGTGGGCAATATTATGATTTAGATAATACAGTTATCCCAAAGTTTTATAAGCATTTTATAACTTGAGGTCCAATCTTGTGTCCTGAAGGTTATCATAGCAGTTTTTGAGTTATGTTTATTTGTATATTTATTTCCTTTCACTTTTGATTAAGTACAGAAAGTGAAAACATCAAAATCAAGCACCTCGCTCAAGCAATATTTGATATATGAATTGTTAAGTCTGCAAACATGATTGCATGGTCAAGTACTAGGATCAGTTCCTCCATATTCCTCAGGAAGAAAGAGGAGAAGGGAGTTCAAATGTGATACTCTCAAGGATGACCCTTAGTTCAAGAAGTTCTCAATTTGTTACAAAGTTATTGTGAATTAGATTTTGGGATCACTGAAGATTAGCTATGGCTCAATAGAATTCATCTTTTGGAAATAAACATTGAACAGCAAAATATTAAGTAATAATAATAATATAAAACTAAAAATCACTTTGAGAATGCAGACCTCTGCCACTGCAGCTTATTTCTCAATACCAGCTTACCTTTCCCAGAATCAATTTAGACTGTATGTGTATTTCAAGGCTGTGTGACAACCATGAGTAAACTTGGGGTTAAGGTTAGGATTATTTTGATCAACTTGCTCGACCTTGACCTAGAATTTTCAAAATTGAATCACTTCCACATCTCAACATAACAATTAATCCCTGAAAGTTTCACTACCTTTGAGTAAAATTTTGGCCAGAAAGTTGTTCACAAACAAACAAACAGACAAACAGGGGCAAAAACCTAACCTCCTCCCAACTTTGTTGGTGGAGGTAAAAAGGAGTTTGGAGTGGAAAAGTAAGCTCTAGTAAATACAGATATGGGCAAGGTATCAGGACTAAAGGGGTACAACTGCCACATGGAAATAACATTCACAGGCATAGAAAAAACAAGATAATAGTATGAGAATCCATAACATTCCAAGAGCTGGAGCAAAATATTGGAAAAGAATAAATGCAGAGAAAAGAGGCATTGCTTGAGTAAAAACTTAAAACTCTGGAAACTTGTTGAAAGCCATAAGCTTAGGGTAGTGCCACTAATCAGGTATAGTGCTGGAATAGTGGAGTGAAAGTCAAGAGTTCTGCAACATATATAAAGAGACTAGAATGATAACGAACATGTACCAAGCATGGCACTCAAAGAGATTACTAAGGAAGCAGAATGTAATCCACATACCACACTACAGCATAAACCACCACTCTACATAGATAACTATGATAAACAGGGTAAAAAATATCATAATACATTATTATTATCATTATTATTATTACTTGCTAAGCTACAACCCTAGTTGGAAAAGCAGGATGCTATAAGCCCAGGGGCCCCAACAGGGAAAATAGCTCAGTGAGGAAAGGGAAAAATGAAAAATAAAATATTTCAAGAACAGCAACAACATTAAAATATTAAAATAAATATTTCCTATATAAACTATAAAAACTTTAACAAAACAAGAAAGAGAGAAACCAGACAGTACAGCGTGCCCGAGTGTACCCCCAAGCAAGAGAACTCTGACCCAAGACAGTGGAAGACCATGGTACAGAGGCTATGGCACTATCCAAGACTAAAGAACACTAGTTGATTTTGGAGTGTCCTTCCCCTAGAAGAGCTGCTTACCATAGCTAAAGAGTCTCTTCTACCCTTATCAAGAGGAAAGTAGCCACGCCACTGAACAATTACAGTGCAGTAGTTAACCCCTTGAGAGAAGAAGAATTGTTTGGTAATCTCAGTGTTGTCAGGTGTATGAGGAGAGAGGAGAATCTGTAAGGAATATGCCAGACTAATCGGTGTATGTGTAGGCAAAGGGAAAATGAACCGTAACCAGAGATAAAGATCCAATGTAGTACTGTCTGACCAGTCAATGGACCCCACAACTCTCTAGTGGTAGTATCTCAACGGGTGGTTGGTGCCCTGGCCAATCTACTACCTATACTATGTACAGTAATCACACTTCAGCATATGCAGAGTTAGGTAACAAGACACACAAAAGCAGAAAATCCAAGAAATATTGATGTGCCCACCCAGCAAGTCTACTCACTACCCTAACAAAGTCAACAATATCTGTGCAAGGTCAACTCACTGTCCATAGCAAACTCTAAAACAGCAGTGAGTAGCCTCAGGAATAGGATCAGGTGAGTCGTCAATAACAACCATGGATGAAGTAGAAGGTGTAGGCTTATTCTTTAGAGTTACACATCTAGGTTCCTATTTGGGAATAATTTTATAGGTTTTCACTCTGGTACATCCTTGTGCTCACATCTGTAGTTAGAACGACAACTGAAAAAGATTGGGTGGAGCCTTGCTTGCTCCTGGAATATAATTCTCTGACCATGTAGGACAGAGACTGAACAACAGGGGACTCTCTGTTCGAGCTTGATACCTGTGAGAAATAAGATTTATTAGGTGAACTCCACCTAAAACACTTGTATCTGGAAGCAGAATATTAAAGGTTAAAGGTGTCTGGTTTCAGTTCCAGTTCCATCAGAATAGATGTTCACCAGAACGTCAGCCAGGCAAGCCCAACCCCCCACTGTGGTGCCCTACCACAGCAGTAGCCTCCCCAGTAAACAGCTTAAACTCACGGCCCTGGGCGGGAATCGATCTCTTGCCACGCGAATGCGAGGCAAACACGTTACCACTGTACTATCTGAAGATTGATCTCTTGGTGCTGTGGGTGGTACCACCCGAAGAAACGGGGCACGGGCTTCTCTGTTTCCTTCTTCTCATATCTCTGAAAATCAGAAAATTCTGGTTCAGCTATTCTCTCAGCAGCTTGATGATTATGTATATTCATATTATTCTCAACTTATGCAGACCTAGACAAAAGATTTAGTTGGAACGAGTCGGGGCTCATAAGCTAGAGGCAGCCTAATTTCCAACTTAAGTTGAAATAGGCGCACGATCATGAGGTACATACTTGAACCGCAGAATAATCAGGTTGTGCATAAGAGCAAGGGTCCTCTGAGATGGCAGCGCATTCTGTGATGTTAGCGTGTACATGTGGAGGGATATTTACGTGTGTGGCTAAAACACGTGAAGCTGTAAAGCTGGTAGAAACTGTGATTACTTTTGCCTTTCAAAAGGATTGTTGAAAGATGAAAACGGATTCACACTCAGACGAATCAGCCAAACCTGTAAATTAGAATCTGTCATGAACATAACTGTGGATGTCTAGACATTACCTGGAAAAGATAAAGTTTTCTTAGGCCAGCAAAGCAGATATTTTTGTGGATAAAAGTGATGTTGTGGGCCCATTGGGGTACGAGGCAAACAGGACTCATTAAGAGCTTTAACCGGGGAATAATATACACCTTCCAAGAGGGTAACCTTCGAACAAGGAAAGATAACATTGTCTTTCACCAGAAGAGAAGGTATTCTCAGCTGAGAATGAGGAGATACTTTCAATACTTTGACTGGAGAATCCTCCAAATGAGAGAAATCTCATTGGTTCTGAAAACCTGAAATAAAGGTATGGTGTTCACCACTGAATGTGCTTGTGGGAGGAGATGGTGATCTATTATGATCAGCATAATCTGGAACTAAGGATACCTGTAGAGCCTCATGTTTAGGCAGTACTAGGGCCAAAGCCAAATGAATCAGTATCAGGGATAAATTCATGTCCACTATGCCTAATGGACTACAAAACATCAATGTCTCACTAATTTGAAAAATGCTATTATGGCCATTATTCTCAGCTACTAGAGTTACAGGAAACTCCAGTAAAGAAGGATCGGAGTGGGAGAGATCATGCATCGCATGAAGAGGCTTCCGTTTCTTGCCCTTAAGAGAGGAAGAAGCGGAAGGAGATCTTTCATCTTCATGTGGTAAAGGGCCTGATACTTCTACTGGGAGAGTAGCCACTCCCTAGAAAAATCACATTGTGAATCAAAAGAACATTGCTTACCACGGCAGTTTGGACATAACGGATGCGGATCTACCTCGACCAGGCTCATGAAGGTTCCTCATGGGCACCCTTCAAGGCTGGGACAAGTCTGCATACTACCTGAAAAACCACTCATATTCACAATGCATACTGAAAAAGAGAAAGCACTGAAAAGGAAAACGGCACTCTGATTCAGCTTGGAGTCGTGATTGTAGCTTAGGAGAAATGTCAGCAACAGCGACCAGAAGGAGAACGGACCAACCTCACAGAGGTGGGAGCACGCTAACCTGGCATGGAGATATGGCTAATAACCATATACGGTTGCCAGCAAGGCATTATTATCTTTTCTGGTAGCAGCAAAACGACTTGGATGTAAACCCATATAAATGACTCGGAAGTTTGTATGTGCGTAGGAACAAACTAGGCTATGATTTATACATCCAAGTAAAATTACTCATATCAGACTTCAATAAACAAACCAAACTATTGTAATAATATCTAAAGCCCACTGGTACAACTACTTTCCACCCAGAACCACTGACTTGAAGTAGCAAAGAATCTATCGCGTACCACAAATGGGTAATCTATAATGTAAACCAGTCAATGCTTTACTAAATTTTAGAAATACAGAAATAACAGACAAAAGTTATCAAAAACTTACAAACTTTATAAATACTTGTAACAATAAACACCTTGAATGAGAATCAAAGTATTACCTTTCACAAAAAATCCTGTCATGCGATCTTTAAATGGCTGCAAATGTTCTTCATCAGACTTCTCGATGACCTTTTTGGCACGATTTTCACACACTGAAAAATAAATGTTGAAATAACTAGTAAAGCCAGACTTCTAATCTTTCTACTAATACAATGTAATTCAATCTTGCACATTATCTACAAATTTTGGATCCAATGTAAAATTAATAAACTATTGAAAAAGACACCCAGTAAAATCAACAGAACCACTAAGCTAAAAAGATTATATATAAATTATAATTTCACAGATACAAATACTATCTTACAATTGCCTTTAAAGTATATTAGAGAAGCTCAGCAGTGTTTATTAAAAATTTAAACTACATAATCATGTATTTTCAGAAAAGCTGGTAGTTGGGAAAGTGTATAATTCCCTCCTAACAGAACTTGATTCCATTGTTATATTTCAAGAGGATTCTTGGAAAACAATGCTTCAATACATGAAATAAAAAGAATTTTCTATAATTATAAACACATGGATGAAAGCCTCAAATCTATAGGATATCAGTATACAGTAGATAATTTCTTCGGTGGGCCCACCATGGAACTGTATGCTACTTATCTACCCTTTAAGCAATTGTTGAATTAATACAAAATAGTAACAAAAGCAGGAGGAGTTATTGTCACTCAGCAATAACCCTATGGTATTGAAACTATCAGGATGAAATGTGTTATAGTATAGAGTAAACTGCAGGTTGTCCAAGCACCACTATAGTTCCTCTTAATAGTCTCCAAAATACTTAGTGCAAAAGACTTTCACCATAAAAGCCTGAAAAATGAATTGACCTCAAGCAATTGCAACAATATTCATGGTGAATGAATATTGGTTGAAGGCGAATAAAAACTCACTAACAATGTAAACATGAACTTCCTTAAAATAAAGGACTTAATGAATTCAATAATATGAAATACCATGGAAAATCAACCATAATGGGAGACCAGTTAAGCAAGAAAAACATTGACTTCGACTCGCCTTCCTGCGTGTCAGGACCCTTTGGGCTAGCTGTTTCCTTATGGTATCATCTGATTCAGAAAAGTCCTTCTAAACTTAAACCTGGTTGAATTGGAGATGGGTCATCATTAACTTCAGTATGACCCACAGGGGAACAAGATGTAGGGGGTTGACTCCTGCCTCACGAGTTGCCAGACAGACTACAACGCGTTCAACCTACAGTACTTCTAAGATTGGGGTCTTCCAAAATCTTGGAAACCCAGGGAAATGTATTGCTCAGAGGAGGTGTAACTTACCGCTTCTGCTTACAGTGCTGTGGGTTAAGATTGATGAGGTAAACCTCTAAATTTTCCCAGAAGGGGTTAAGCTCAGAGGCTTTACAGTTAAACCTTGGAGTTTTGTAGTGCCGTTGTAGCCTGATAACATGCTCCGAGAGTGGTGCGTGCTATCCCCATTGGCGAGACAAGCTCAAACATCAATGGGTGAATGGGCACATAGTTGTAGGTGCGTGATCGTGTGGGCCGTGTTGTGCATTCTACCTGAGACAGTAAAGTCTGCTTAAGAGCTTGAGAGTGCACACAAGGCACAGGTGGGTAAGCTCTCTGAGCAGATGACATGATGTGTTCTCAACCTAGTCAGGTGAGTGTGATAGTGATCGCACTTGGTGAGTGCGTTCAGGGTTGGAGACTTACTGAGTCTCTAGTGAGCCACTGGTCCCCAGAAAGGTCACGAAAGCGATCTTCCAGGACCTCAGAAGAGCTAGTGCGAGCAGAAGACAAGTCACACTGGCGCTTCTGAGCTACCTGGGGAGACGGATTACCCGGAGGGGGACAACCTCCTGTACTTGTAAAAGCATCTGCCGAAAGCCACAAAGGGTCGGTGAGCTCAAAGGGTGAGGTTCGGGGGTGAGTGTGCTGGGGGAACACTCGCCTGAGAGCTACCCCCACATATCCTCAAATGGGAGAGGATCTGCTGAGAGGACAAAGCTCCGGGGGCCAAGAGACCGAGCAGGAGGGACTACCTCCTATCAGCTCTAGAGGGAAACTACCAAACCCAGCCCAGCCAGGAATAGAAGCATTGTTCTGCTGAGCCCCACAAACCAACACCTTCAAAAGCCTATCCTTAGTTGGGAACCTGAAAGTCCCAAGGAAGGCCACAAGAGACGCAAAGCATATTGGAATGCAGACTCCCCAAGGGAGGAAGGTATTGAAGGGGAGACAGGATGAGCTTCCTCACTTGAGGGCTGCCCCGAGGGTTAAAAAGCCACCGCTCTTGCTCAATCAACCAACAGAGGAGGGAGAGGGGAGGGTACCAGCAAAGGGAGGAAGAAATCTAAGTAGTCATCATTTCTTTTACTTCAAGAAAGACCCTGAGGGCAATGATTCCCTTTTACACTACTTCCTCCTCCTACCATACTGCTCCCACTGGAACGACAGCCACTCCCAACAATCATCACATGGAAAAGCCTGAAGGCAGAAGTGTCTTCTGTACGAAGGGCAATGCCGGTGAGAATCTCCATTACTGAAATAAACGCCACTATGCCAGGACAAACAAGCATGTCGGCAACCTCGAAGGTTCACACACAGCTCACACATGCGAAAAGGAAAATAAACATAAAATTTTTCGAGCAGGCTGATTCCAAGAGCATGGAAGAGAACATCCACTCTCAACCACGGCTGAAATCTAAGTGGTGTTGAAGAGAGTGAGCAGGGGGGGGTAGTGCTTCCCTGCTACCCAATGGTAACAACTAGGCCAGTTGTTGACACCTCGTTAAATGTTTTTATAGCTGTGTTCCAGCTTGCACTGTTATCTTCACCTATGTAGAGAACGATGGTTTGTACTCTTTCCATATTGAAACAAACACCATTCTATAAGTTAAAAATGATAAGGCAGATTTTCAAAATACCTATTCATAACTGTCCTAAGATCCAATTAAAAAAGTACAGATATAAGAATAAGTTTTTCTTAATCTATCCAAAATTAAGAACAACAATCACAATACAGTAGTAGGACTTTCGTCTTCGGACATACGAGGGTAACGACTTGTTTAAAAACTTATCCCTTTGGAAGTGCTGTACAGTAGTGGAACCTACATTGAAATCCTAATTTATCATCTGACGATTGCTAGCAGCCATATATAGATGACCGCGGAGGTAGCAGCAGTAGGGGACTCAGCAGTATGAAGCTTCATCTGTGGTGGAAATGTGGGAGGTTGGGCTGTGGCACCCTAGCAGTACCAGCTGAACTCGGCTGAGTCCCTGGTTAGGCTGGAGGAACGTAGAGAGTAGAGGTCCCCTTTTTGTTTTGTTTCTTGTTGTTGTCGGCTACCCCCCAAAATTGGGGGAAGTGCCTTTGGTATATGTATGTAAGTCGTGTGGGCTGGGCAAGGTGTATTATGACGCAACCTTTGTTTGCCTATTCACACAATGTTATAGGCATACAAAAAAATTTGCGCACTCAGTATTAGAGGAGTAATACGACATACAACATTACTTATCATTACACATAGGTTGATCACTAGCACTTGATCCATAAGCAGGAGGAAGGAAATATTGACTTGTACTCTGAAACCTTTGTTATATCTCGGAATCTGATTATTGTACTTACAGTACTGTATTTGTATAAATCAGGATTGTGGTAAGGTAAAGGTTTTGCAATTAAATGAACTTTACAAAATTGATAAATCAAAGCTTGGGATGAAGGGTTTGAATGTAGTGCGCTGAGCACCATTGTTACGATCAAAAGATGGTACAAAATTACAGCGAGGCAAAAGAACAGAAAACTTTCTAGATTATTCTCATAACACTATCTGGGAACTCTCTACATTCCATACGTTTATATTTTAAATCATATTGTTGTTCCCGACACAAAACTCAAATGGAATGAGGATCTTTTCCTTCTAAGAGTAACCTATTCCATTAATATTCAGCATGTAAATAAATCTATAACCACCAGAAGACATTCCTGTATACATTTGAGTTATTTAGAAAGCAAAAAAATACACAACACTCAAAATGGACAACAGTGCAACAAATGAAAGAACGTGCAGCAGAGTGTATCGACAGCAATTAAGAAGTGTACCAATGATAAGATTTTTTACCATTTAATACTACAGATGGCTAACCCAACCATAGCATACTACAGGGGTGAGTCAACTGGAGTGAGAGAGTGAAAATTACTTGAATTTTTTAACGATAAATGTCAAAAAGCAAAAGATTCATCAAGAAAACTTGGTGAACGACAGGTAGGATTCACTGAAATAATAATTGAAAATAAAGGCGGATCATTTGTGCTTGTCTCAGAAGCTGGAATTCACATAAGATTTGAGTTCCTATACTGTTCTACCTCAGAATCCAATTGGAATAGTAAGAAGCATTCATAATAGAAGATACTAACCCAAAATAAGAAATTGAAGTTGAGGATAAGAATATGATTCTCTAATGCACTGATAATTTTCACCAATAAGAATATCCATTAGTAAATCATTACCACTAGGTATTCAAATGTCTATTCCCTTATTTATGTTAGCCGAAAGTCTAAAATAGAATAAGTTAGGCTGGTAGATTGGCCAGTATACAGTAAGTCTTATAACCCCATTATATTTTATTTGAAAAAATAGGAATAACTACAGGAAACTGAAGACTTGTTCCATAAAATGGTAAACCGAGATTCAAGACTCAATCTCACTCCTTAAATCTGACTGCCCACTCTCTGTTTGAACACTAATATCTATTTCGCTAATTGCAAAACAATTGAAATTCACTTGACATATTCCATCTTACATTTCTATAAACGCTGTACACATTCAAACCATATACAGTATGCTTAAAAGAACGTTGTTTTGTTCTTGCATGAAAAATTGCAGCCAATTCATTGAACATTAAGAACTCAAACATAGAAAACAAACCTCGATTCTCTAGCTTTATCTTCTAACCAAACCGAAAGAATTAACTCTGTATTTCCTAATATAACCAAGTCATTGTGCTGTATTGTGGGACCAATAGCATACTATGGAGTTAGGAAATAAAGGTAAGGAAAGAGTTCTTAATTTATAATTTGAAGAGTCAAAAAGCTGTAGCTTTGAGGAGGTTAAGAATGGTGAACACCAACCAGGTAGCATTCATTGAAATAATGTATAAATCCCAAACTGGTAACTATAAAAATACATAATCTTAATTATTGGAATATATATCAAATACACTTCCTTCTAGGAATTCTTACCTTTGAGATTCTTCACAATTTCATTCATATCTGCTTCCAAGTCTTCAAATTTAAAAGTACTAACTTTTTGAACGACATATGGATCTGGAACTGGAGGCTCAACTTTATCAGTGCCAGCATCTTCCCCTTCATATCTCTGTTACACAAAATTAAACAAACATTAAAGACTTTGTCCTTAAACTTTTAGTATTAATTATTTGAAAATTTTAGATGCCAATATCTACAAATAAAGTTTTACTTTTTATGTATAGCATATTGGTAACCTCCCAAAAAAATCCTTACCTCAATGTATTTATTCACAACATAATGTAGCAAAGTGAAGCCTGAGTCTTTACTTTTAACATCCTTCAACTTTGGTAAAATTTCTAGACCAAATCCATCAGCTTGTCCTCTTGTTCTGTTCCCTCCATTCATATAGTTACCAAGAGCCAGAATTAGACCGAATATCTTTTTAAGTTGTTCACTTGTCATTAATAGCTGAAATTTTTAAAGAAATATGAATATACAAGTGTTCAACATTTGCAATTCTTATTTGATCAATAAGATTCCATAGATTACAGCAATTACAACTAAAACACAAATTGAGAACTTTTCTTGTGAGAATAGACAAATATATTTATTATTTTCAAAATTAGGGCATAGCCTCTAAATAGCAGTGGCTCTATAGGAAAAAACACACACCACTCAATGCCTTAATGCATTAATAATGAATGAATGAATAATAATAAATGAATGAATGAATAAATAATAACAATAATGAATGAATGTATGTATGAATAATAATGAATGAAAGAATGAATAATAATACATGACCAATAATCAATGAATAAATAATAAAGAATAAATGAATAAATAATAAAGAATAAATGAATGAATGATGAATGGATGAATGAATGATAATGAATAAATGAACGAATGAATAAATGAATAATAAATTAATGATAAATATAACAATAATAATAATAATAATAACAATAATAATAATAAGATTAACATTCTATCTTAGCTTATAAATCTTTTCATAGAAAAATCAGTTCCAGAGAAATTCAGTGTAGCAGTCAATTTACCAATAATTCTCTTTTCTAATATTACTTACAGTCATAGTAGATCGCATCATATCAACTCTGCCATGTATTATACCAAGTTCTTCAGCAAAGGTAGCCTGGAACATAAAACAGGCACTCCTCTCTGCAAACTCATTGACTTTAGATAAATCAAGAAGAAATCTGAAACAAAAAAGAAATTCTGATAAAATGATTTCTCTATACACACCCGATGTTTATAGTGCTTCTCTCTGGATGCTCAATTATGTTGATGTTTACTCGCAAAACTAAAAATTTCCGTTTATCTTTCCTTGCCATAGACTTGGACCTCTAGTAAAGTAATGAGACAATCTAGCGATTAATGGAAAGAAACCAATATGTCTACCATCTTGAAGTTGAGCATCAAGTGAGTATAGAAATTAAAAAAATTAAAATTACATTTATTTCTCTGAACCTTCCATGATATTCACATTGCTTACTCCCACACAATGATGGAGGTGGGTTGCCAGTGAAGGAAAGAGATAGGTCATTTATAGCTTACAAATAATAAAATCAACCAATACTCAAGGCTCACTTTTAGTCTAGTTTCTTTTGGTAATAAAGTCTCAAATTAATTTTGAGACATAAAACTATTGATTGTTTCCCTAAATATTACCTCATGCCTCAATTCCTACGTATATAAAACTCAACATCATGTAAGTAAAACTAGAATTATTAAAACAAGAAAATTAAAAATTAATCAAAAGCAAAAATCATTAGATTACATCAGCTACTACATAACCTAAAGTCCAGCAATCCTGATATGCCAACCAGAATTGTTCAAGATAATTTCTATTGAATACCAACTTGGTAAACTAATGAGCTACCATTAAAACTCTTTCCAAAGAGAGATTTCTGATAAAGGAAGATATATTGCATTTTTGGAAAAAGGAACTCTTAATAAAACAAAACAGTAGCATTAACTCTAATGACTGTAGTCTTGCCCAAATAATACCAAATGGCTCTTACTAGACAAAGAAATTAATTTTTTGATGTAATGCTTACTTCATTTACCAAAGATTAAATTTGAAAGAACTGCAGCAGACTCTTAATCTATAAATCCTTTTTAGCTAAGAAAGTAGGCAAAATATGGTATTTTCATTATAAAAGGGATTTTGACGAAGGAAAAATCTATTTCTGGGAAGAGACCTGTGACGCCCGGTGAAAAGATCCTTCTTTACACTTTTCTGATATAAACCTTCCAAATATACCAGAGAAAGATAAAAGCATGGAATGCAGAGGCTTTAATACCTGAAATGGATAAAACTAATCCGACATGCTTGAGTACAGAATTAAGCATGGATCTATATCCCTTGAAGGTTACTATGAAAAGTTTCTCTTCATAAAATATGAAAAATACAAATTTAACAATATTATCCAAACTAGTTCTAGACACTGATACAAATTATTAGTAGAATGACTTTTGGATCACATAAACAATCTAGCAGATAAAAGAATTCTTTAGTTTCTGAGAATACAATGGATAGTTTTGATGCAGTTAGATATAGCATGTTTGGATGAATCACTTCAAAAATTGGTTGTCTAAGATTGGCTCTGTACAGCAATCTTCTTGGGCACTCCAACAACAGAGGATGCAGATTTATATATCATTCCCTTTGGATCCAAAAATCAAGCTACAAGTGTAATCCTACTGTTCATAGAAATTTCTGAACTTGTTTATTGCCTGAGAATGTGTAAAGGTCCAGATTTGACAGGTCTTGTAACAGGGGATCTACCTTCATGGTAAGGGATGTGGAAGTTGAACAAAACACCTCTATCTTTTTGCAGAGCATGATTGCTGTAATAACTACCAATCAAGGAGAAGACATCACTAAAATTACTAAAACTCTAAATCTTCACAGTGCTGTGCAAGGCCCATCGTTTTAAACCGACAGTGACGCAAAGACTGAATATAAAGACAGTATGGCTTGCCAAAACTATTGGTTTATTTCCATTAAATGCTAAATGGTCTCATTACTTTGCTAAAGGCCTAAGTCTACTGGAAAGAAGAGAATATGAAATAGATTCAGTTTTACGAGTAGTCAATATAACAGCCCTTCCAGAGAAAAGCAATATGAACACCAGGGGAAGTTCATAAAAATAAAATCATAAATACAAGAAATCTTTCAACTATTATAAATACTCAATATAGTATACAGTAAACCCATAAATTATCTATCATTCAAAATGTTTCTGAGGCAACATGAAAGTTCAACTACTGCCATTTGAAAAAAGTCAAAAGTTATATGAACTAAATGACTTGTGCATTAAACTTTTGTTAAAAAGGAAAACTGTAGCCACTAAGAATAGCAGAGTAATGATTCTCATACAGTACTTTTAGGTCATATGGATATAAATGTTGATACTGCCCTAATACAGAAGGCGCTCTGGTTACAATGCAGATCAGTTCCTACAATTTTTTTTTTCTTTTTTTTTTTTTTTTGGGTTAAAAAAAATTTTGGGTCTCAATCTTACTTCTTTTGAGTCTGTACTTCTATTCTAAAAAATTCTCATTTCAATAACGAGCATATTTTCTTTTTTTTTAGTTCTATAATTCACATATCTCTTATTCTTTAGTTCTATTATTCACATATCTACATTTCTAATTCATGCAATAATAGAAATACAGAAGGGGCTAGATTATTCAAGAGTAAGTTTATCACTATTATTCATATTTTTGTCATCTAACATGAACTGTAAATCTATCAGATACTTCTTACTAAAAAGAATCATCATTATAATGTGTACACACGGGCACGCTATTCTATCTTAATTCTCTTCCTCTTGTTTCGTTAAAAGTTTTTTTATAGTTTATATAGATATTTATTTTAAATGTTGTTACTGTTCTTAAAATATTTTATTTTTTCTTGCTTCCTTTCCTCACTGGGCTATTTTCCCTGTTGGAGCCCCTGGGCTTATAGCATCCCGCTTTTCCAACTAGGGTTGTAGTTTAGTAAGTAATAATAATAATAATAATAATAATAATAATAATCAGTATTTCATTTCCGTTGACTTTTTTTCTTGTTTAAACAATTCCGAAATGTTATACTCTAGGCTACTCACTGCTCTGGTTTATCTAGAGGAATATCTGGTGCTGCTTCTAGTTGTGCTTTAATCATATTAATTTCTGCTTCACTTCCTCTCTGAAAGTAGAAATGATGAAAGCCTTAAATCATATTAACTGAGTTTATCTGTGAGGCTAATGACAAGTTATTCACAGGATATATGACAATGGTAACAGCTTCAAATTACATACCACTTCATAAACTTGCTGTAGTACTTCTTCATCAAGCGCTGATGTATCAAAATTATACACAGCTGAAAGAAACAATTAAAAAGGTATTCAACTGCAGGAAAATAACTAAATTTGGCTTTAACACAATTCATACAAAATATATATATGCAATATCAAAACTGCTTCAAAATCTGTGGGGGGAAATGTTGCAATACCTATAAGACAAAACAGTTGTCATTCATCTGTTTCAATGAAGCTCATCTGAGGTTTATCTGGCTTCCTTCTCAAAGCTCGCTCATTTTGGCGTTTATCTTCAAAATCAAATTTCCCAATTTTCTTCACTCCAATAGCTCAATAAAAGGCATTGTATGGCAAATAGGAAGGGTGGGGTAAGCCTTTAGTTAACTGCTAAATAATGTAGCTGTGAATGGTCTATCATCTGCTCTGCTTTTCCAGATTGAATGTTTATTATACTAGTGTTGGTTAGCTTTCACTTGATCAGGGATGTCTTCTACTGGTTTTGAAATGCCCTTGTGTGTCAATTATTCAGGTAGGTCATTGCTACAGAATAAAGAGCTTCATTCCTTTTGTCACTAGAAAAGCAGATTTAATCCCTCATATGTTTATTGGCAAGTTCCAAGCATGTGAAAACACCATTGGTTCATAGGTGAATGAAGCTCATATGGACCATGGTGTCTCTCAGGAAGTCTTTTTCATTATATCGTTTTAATACCAGGGAATTCTAGTTTCTTCTAAACTATTGCTGGGACAGGATCACAGTATTTGCATTCAGCCAATTCAGAATCAGCTGGAACTTTTCAGATGGTGAGATGACCGGAACTATTCAGATAGTGAGATGACCATCTACATTTCCCCATTTATCAAAGCATCCCAGGTAGGTGGGATCTATCATAGATTATCTTAAATTATCAAGGATGTAGACAGAAAAGGAATCTTGCCTTCACATAAATTACCTGAAACTTTTAGTAATATTTGAGATACTTCGCTCTTAGGAGTCACTGGTTATGGGGAAGTGAGTGACAATGTTTACAGAAAATATGACAGTCCTGGCAAACTTTCACAACTAGGGAGCAGAAGGTCAGAGTTGTTCTACATAGTAGAATGGCTGTTATTATAGACAAAAATGCAGGGAATTAACCTTTTGCCACAACTCATTTCACGGAAATTGAGTGTCTCTGCCAATCATTAGAGTAGGAAACGAAAAGTGACTCCAAACAAGTGGTCTTTCCCTCTGTTAGTGTCAAGAAATTTGGAGTTGACAGGGAAAGTCAGATGTAAATATGGCTCTGAAATCCCTCAACAAGAAGATGGAGGTCTTTTGCTTGCTGTTTCTAGATCTCCTGGCATGGAAGGCAGATGCTATGTTGCAGAACTAGCCAAAACTGGACCTTTATTAATTTTTCTCCATTCTTGACTATTCGGGCAATGATAAACAAGTTCAGGGTGTCTTCGAACAGCATGATGATGCTAGTGATTCTTTACTATTAGCCTCAGAGTAGTTTATGGATCTATGATTTCTGTTTTCGTACTACCCTAAGTTGCATTGCAGGAACAATTTTCTCAACCTATTTTGCGAGTGGTTCACCTATGAAACACCCCCCTATACTTCAGCTAACCACATGTACATTTGCCATTGTATCCTCAGAAAAAAAGGTTTCTATTTTAGCTTTCATGAGGCAGTCTACCAATTATCTATAATAAAGACAAAGGCATATATATTTTGATTGATGTACATCCAAATATGTTTGGTAACTAGAACCAGTTTAGACAAGTCTTGTCAATTTTTAGATTTTTCATTTTAAGAGAGGAGACTATTTTAGTTATTAAGGGTTATGGGTCCATGTTTAATACAGTTCTCCAGTATCCTCCTCCTATATTACTGCAGGTTGTCAGATCAGTTTACTGAAATTTGGATTTGATATTGCAATATTTGAAAAATACCCATCTTAAGCCTTTGGTTTTGTTTCTCTTTCTGAGCTTTAGGGTGATGAACAGTTTTAAGGTGAAAAGTGGGTTGTGCTTCAGAGAATAAGTTTCTTTGTCAAATTAGGATACCTAATGTTTATTCAGACAAGGCAAGTATCATTAAGATAGATTCCCAATTTTTTTTGCAGGGTTAGGCTAACAAGGTGTACCCTCTCCAAGAATGCTATACCCTTCCTTGTTGAGACATTAGCAGCATAATCTCACAAATGAATAGGAGTCTGGTTAGGACTTGAGAGTTTGGGTTTATGATGCTACTTCTCTTCATTTCTGTAGAAATCCTTTTGTGGAAAGGGTTTTAGCAATAGTTTAGTGGCTTCTAAGGGAAGCCAAATGAACCTCATTTGAGTATTGAAATAATTTCTTTATTAGAAAAGACCTTTCCCCAATAAGTGTTCTTTAAAATTCCATTATATTCCCCTCAATTAAGTCAAATTTACATTCACTCTTTCCCAACAACTCCAGCATACATTTACAGAGATATTTTCAAACTTTCCACCCCTACTAACATTAACATCTATATTTTCATACCCTTTCTACATTACATCCACATTAACTCGGCTACAATCAAATAAAGATCAAATACACCTCCAGTCACTTCTTCTCTCAAACTACATCCAGCAATGTGTTCATCAAACAGCTATGTAATAACACATACAATAGCAAATTCTTTTCCTTACCCTTTTTGGGTTCACAAGCATGCCAATAAGTATTCTTATTTGTTGTTATTCCAACAATTAAGCCTCTTCCAAAACTCTCTCTTCATCCTCATCTGTTCCAGGAATTCTATCCATACTAGCAACTCACTCTTTCTCTGTAATCTATTTTTGGCAATAAATTACCGATTACAATCAACCAACCTTTCATATTCTCTAAAGCCAGCCATGCACTGATTCAGAATCTTCCCCAAAATCTTATCTTTCACTCATTCTTTTAAATCATATATCAATTATTCTCACCATAGTAAATTTTACTCTTACTCTAAACTAAATACAATGTATAATAGAGTAATAAATAAAATAAAATTTCTTACCATTTTCAACATCTGCTATATCTAAATGTTGACTTGTAATGAAAATTCCAACATTCTGAGATCGTTTACTATCCAACACTTTGGCCACCTAATAAAAAAAAGTAAACTTTCTTATAACATGTGACATACTGAAATTAAACATTATTGTATTAAAATAAAATCCATGGCATAAGTTTTGAAAACATTGAGAATAATCCTAATATAAAATTACACCAATCCTGTAAGCAAATATTTTTTTATGTGAAAAAATTGTCTGTGATGAAGTAAATAACTGAAAAACAACATTACATTCTCAGTTAATTTCCATTATTGCTATACAGAATATATATTAAAAAAATAGCAATCTTCATGGTTCACAAAATCCTGTACAGGGTAATGACAATGTAAGAGAGAAAATTCTAAATTAGAATAAGTTTAGCAAAAGATAACATTTTTAACTGTAAATTAAATAAAAACAATACTTATCACCTATAACAATTATCTTTTATTTTTTCCTAAAACCAGACCTTCTTCAGTATAAACCCATCACTTATATAACGCCCCATTTATGTTTGTGAATCTTACACTAGTAACCTGGGCACCCGTCAATGACCTGCCTTATTTTTTGTATTGTCAAATATGAGGTTGCTAGATCAGCGGGTTTGGAAAAAAGAGTTTATTAACTTCACAATTTAAGAATGATGACCTTTTACTGGTAAACACACAAAGAAGCCAAGTGATACCTACAAGATCCCTGGAAAGACTTTGGGTTGTGTTAGCCATAAAATCAAAGTTTCTCTTCTGAATAGAGAATTTTATAAAATTACAAACCCTTGAAGATGTAAAATAAGGCGATTGCTTGAACCTGCGTAGTTCTAAAATTTAGCACATGAATTCTAGAAAATTTAATAAAATAATAGGGTGCTTGCTTGTACTTGTGTGGGTGTAAAATTAGTCAACAAAAGAACACTTATAACACAGTGAGACATGAAGGCAAGTGCATTGCAAAACAGCATATCTAAGAATACTATTAATGATAAGATGAAATATCATTTAGGAAAATAAAGAAAACAAACAGGTATATAAACAATTTTATGATGAAACAACTATCTATTCATTTATCAACTACACCTCTATAGTGAAAGAAAGCAGAAAGCAGAAGCAAACTAGATACTACAAGTGCTGACATTCAAACTAGCATTCATATTGATATTAAATTTAAAAACTAAATATAAGGGGCTTTGATTTCATGGACTAGAGCTCTATTCGTGATGTTTTTGTTCTTTTTCATGTGGAAGCTTCTAGAATACCTTGCTTGTATTACCAGGAAGGGAGCGACAACAAAGCGGCTGAGAGAAAAACCAACAAGGTTATTAAATGAACATGTGTCACTACCTAGAAATCCCAAACAGACAAATATAATACTCAACTTGGGAGCAGGGATCTCCAAAACGCCTGACATCTTCAAAACCACAAAATAACACAGAGCTACGAAAAACACGTCCGAACGTTCATGGGTGCCAACAAGGAATGATGGGAGAAGGATAGGTGATGGTGGTGGTGGTGGTGGTGGTGTGGGGCGGAAGGGGGGGGGGCAGTAGCTGTAGTGAACGACACCCTGTAGTAACGGGATTTTGAGGAGGGAGAAGTCTAATTGGAAAGGGACCTCTGGTAGTGGTATCACTCGCCCCAGTTTTAATACCGACACCCTTTAGGGGTGAGCAAGCTGGGTATATTCCTGGCATTCCATGCAACTTTTTTCTCTGGTATATTTAGCAGTATTTATACTTTTGAAATGGTGCTTTAAGGAGCATTTCACGGAGCGACACAGGTTGAGCCCAGAAAAGTAATGAGAACTCTTAGCTCCTCGCATGTGTGGCTTCCAGAGAAAGAATAAACCAAATCATCAATATTGTTAAAATTATCTCAACCTAATGACAATACAAAAATAAAAACATGTATATCATGGACTAATATTAGCCCTTAGGTTGAAAATCTTTTATTACTAGCCAGGGGGAGGTGTCTACCTCTCTTGTAATTTCCTTGGCAATGTAGGACTTTAGAGAAAATATTATTTTGGGTAGTTTCTTTCACTTCTCTGTCAGCTATCTCATTCCTGTGAATTCCAACAGGACATGGAGCCCAACAGATCTTAAGGTTTTTTGATAACAAAAAATGTGAGAGACACTTTTCAGCTTTCTGGATCAATAACACGGTCAAGGCTATGGACTGTATTTGATATCTGGCGCACTCAGCCCCATGTACATATTTGATTCTGTAGATGCTTCAATTCTTCTAGAAAAAGTGTTTCTTGTAAGTACTTATGATGACTACTACAGCTCTGTTAAGTTAGAGGATATCAAATGGACTCCTACCAACAGATTTTGTCTTGAGTAAGGTGAAGAATCTTTTGTAGCAGGCTACTCTTTGGCTATGCCAGAAAAGAAATAGCCAAAAAGTTAATTGTAGCACTTTCAGATTCTTCTAAATCCACTGATATAGCAAAACTTTCTTCTGGATCCTTCTTGTAAAGACCCTCTGTTGGCCTGATGGATTTGGCTCTTGAAAAAGCTTGGTATCTGTTACCTGGGTTCCCATTACTCCTCTTAAAGCAATATTGGCAAGGTTGTCTTTAGTGTTTATTTATCTTCATTGCCTGAACTTTTGAATAATCTCGGATCACTTTTACTTGGTTAGCCACAGGCACAAGATATCTTTTCATTTCAACTGATGAAGTGCAACACTGTTGTAGAAGATGCGTGATTAGTTAAACTATCAACGGGGATGTCTAGCTCTTGTAATACATGCTATGCAATATTCACTGATATTGTGGCTGTTATAAGCTCCAGTCTAGGTATTAGTATAGGCTTGATAGTTGCTAGTCTTGGTTTTTCCTTACGAGAAGTGATGTGTATCTTTTCATCAATTAGTCTGATGTATGCAGCAACCCCATTGCCTATTTGACTTTCATCACAGAACACATTAAGGTGACTTGATTGAATTTGTCCAAAGCACTTACCTTTCATGCACTTGTCAGAGAGCGATGGTAATTCTTGAAGCCACTTTTTTCACCTTGGCCGGTAGGCCTCAAGGTGGTGTCATTCCATCCAAGACCTTCATCCTGACACAAATTCTACAGTATCTTCTTTGCTGGTGAAATGAATAGGGTGACTAAACAAAGCAGGTCGAACAGTAAAAATGCAGCTGACAATGTCTGGTGCCACATAATGTTATTATTTTCTTTTGCATGACAACACGGTACACAAAGGTATCGCTTCCCATATGCCCTTGGATCCCGAAGACTCTCTCGTAGGAGGTATTTCTCTAAGTCACACTCTTAAATCTTAGGTTATCTCTTTATCTGGTTAGATTTAAGGACTGTGTGGCTGCTACAAGATCTTTAACAAATTGTTGAGCAGTCACTTCATCTTTGAATAACTTGAAGCAGTAGCCTACAAAGAACTTTCTTCATATACTGCTGGTAACTACTCATCATTATTCTTCCTCTGCATGATCTGCTGTTTTCTTCAGAAAAAAGTTGGCCACACTAGGAGATGAGACTGCTCCAAATATATGAATGATCATCTGGTATTCTAGTTCTTGTTGTAAGTCACAACCAGGCCTTACAAGAATAATAGTATGTCACATTGTTGTTCAGGGACTTTTACTTGGTAGATCATAGCCTCAATGTCTTCCATAAATTATTTTTTTTCTATTCTGTCCTGAGTTGACACACCAATTATGAGATTTACGAGACTAGGACTTCGTAGAAACTGCAGTCATAAACTAATCTCTTTTTGTCCAGTTCCTTTGGGTGGTGAACTCTATGGTGCAAATACCATGTAGGGCCTCTTTCATGGACTGCATCTGGTGGTACCTGCTGGGAAAATCTTTACTTTGGCAACTTGTCCATAAATTTAACAATATCTGTAGTACTTTTCCTCGCACAGTATTTTTGCCATTGCTCTCTGGAGGGCTTGGAATTTATTGCTGACATCCATTTGTGGAATGTTTCTGTTTTTCCATCACACACATGAACTTGGTCTTCCTGTCAGTATCCTATTTCTTTTGGAGTGCTTCCTTTATCTTTTTCACCTAAGTCCATTTTGAAAATCTTGATGACTACATCTAGAGTCATGCATTCCCTGACTAACTTCTCTTCCCAGAGTAACCTCCTATTGAAAATCACTTTTTGTTTTTACTGACTATAACTTGCATTGGTCCATTGACCAGTCCAACAATGCACACATTACACTGCAAATGTTTTCATAGTACATATAATGATTGGCTGAAATGCTGCAGGACAATTACATTCAATAAGAAGTCCAATCTTCTGAGAGAGTATTCATACTTTGGAAGTTTATTGGCCAGCTTTCTCAGAGGTGGTATGGATGACAGAAATCTGGTTAAGAGAGACTGGAATTTTCTCTTGTGCATATGCCTTAAGCACACTTACTGGATTGTTTTCTTTGATTCATTGCCACTATATACTAGAGGACATAAGACCCTGTAGCATGCTCCATATAGTGCATGGACCCTGAATGTGGTTGCTATCGAATCTTTTTTCATCTGTTCCATCACCTCTTCAGTTATAAACAACCACTGGATCCATTGTCATAGAAGAAGCAGGTTTCAACTTAATTGTTATCACTGTGGTGGACCTTCATTGGCAATATGACTTGTAACACTGTGCTAGATGTGATTCAGCTGTAATACAAGCACTAGATAAAATTTTAGCAGTATCTTGTCGCTTGTTATCAGTAGAGTATGTTTGGTTTTCCATCACTGGCCAAAAATTATCTGCATGTCTCTTCTGATATTTTATGCAAAATCTTTTCTTGGTATATCCCTTTACAGTATGACTGTAGCTAAGGCAGCCAAAGCAAAGTCCTTTGTTCTTCAATATACTTATTTTGTCTTCTATATTCTTCTTTGCAAATTCAAAACAGTCATCCAGATCATTTAATTTCTTACACAAGGGGAAATTCCTTTAAGCCAGATTTATTACTGCCTTTAGTGAATATGCTGATTTGCTATGATCATCTGACTGTATGGTTATGGAAAAGGAACTAATATTATGCTTCTTTGCAGAATGGAAAGACCTCTCTGCTTTTGTTTTGTGGTTGTCAGCTTTCATTGTTCGTCTACTGAAAGTAGGATCACTTGTTGATTCCACATCATCCTTGGATATTACACTGCCCTTCTTAATTCGGACAGATGTACAGTAGGAGCATCACACCATTTATTTTGAATGTAAGTGGGTAGTTTAAAGGCTGCTCACGAATGGCACAAGCAAGGGACAGTGACAATGCCCTAAAGATTGACCATACACTGTATACATATGATTAGCATCCAAGCTGGAACCAAAGAGCGCCACGCAATGGTTACTGATGACTCAGCAGACAGACCTATAGGTTCCCCAAAACCCCCATCCTTAGTTCACGAGGATGGGGAGGTTGCAGACTTTACAAGAAACTATCGAGCTTGAGCGGGATGCGAACCACAGTCCTAAAGACCGCCAGGCAGGGACGATTCCAATAGGCCACCACAATTAAGCAAGAGCCTATAAATTTAAGAAGATCCATATATTAAAGACTTTGCACAGCAACCTCATACTCCATCAAGATCCCTGAAAACTCCTTTAACCCTTTAAGGTCATCATTCTTGATCTCCGACCACTCGAGGAGATTCTCAACCTATGCTGTTGCTACTTTATATGAATCTCCATACTCCTCCAGTAACAGAGTCATGGCTTTCTTGAATCCTTTAGGTCCTTCATGAGGGTACAGGCTATTTCTGGGCTCCGACCCGTGTCGGCCAGTGAAATGCTCCTATAGCACCATTTCTAAGGTATATAACTGCTATATATTACCAGAGAAAAAATTGCATGGGAATGCCAGCTTGAACCCAGCTCGCTCACCTGTATAAGGTGTCGATATAATACTGGGGCGCGATAAATCACAACCAGAGGCCTCGCACCATTTAGATGTCTCCTGTCAAAATCCCCGAACAGCGAGGCGCCGTTCAACCTCGTACTACTACTAACCAACCCACGCCAGTGACGTCACTCCTTTTATAGCACGCAGTTTCTTAACAATACTTTGTGTTGTGTGTAAATTTCGCTGTTTTTCTCTGGATTTATCTCAAGATGTCCGACTCCACTGTCACTACATCTAAGTTAAGTACCAGAGCGCTAAGAGTTTTGAGATTATGGAGGGGGCCTTTCCGTTTTGGTTTATATTATTCAGTTTTTATTCACGACCTTGCTGGGTCTCCCTCGGTACAGGCTCCTTCCTCTCTCTCTCTCGTTCGTTCTAACGATTTTCAATTAGTCCTCCATACTGATTGTTTCTCGTTGTGAACTTTATGGATCTCCACGGTTCACACACCGTATCAATTTTATATTGTCCTGTTTTATGATAACAGTTATTTCATGTTCATGTGCGTATATTGGAGGTTGGCATGCCTGATCACCATCGGCGTTCTTTTCCACATATCATATCTTAGCTTATTTACATTCGCACGCCACGGACTCGCTTACTATTTTAACGTCATTCGTATGATTGCATTTGTTCGAGGGGCTTTCATGAGTCAGTTATTACAATTTAGTTTTCATTTTGTTAGCACTTCACTGACCCTGTGTTCTGTTGGTAGCCCTGCCTACTCCTAGCGCCTTCAGGCTTGTTCTTTTCTGTCTCTTGTTCGCGCCCTCGTTTGTTTTACGATTGATTTATAGCTAATTTTATTATTGTTATTATCATCCAGCATGCCTTCCTCTCTTATTTACCATGTGTTATGTTTTTACTAGTGTTTTTAACCTTTCCACGTGATCATATCACTCATGGGTCTGGCAGGTTGGTATACCTGATATCGTCTCGAAGCCTACCTACTCCTAGCCTCCTCCCGCCGATATCTTATAAGCGCCTATGTTCTCCTCCCGGGGGCATCCGCTTTGCACGGGCGGTTTCCCGTTGTTCTGTGAGGCATTCTATTATTATTCATTAACGTACATTACGTTTCCCCACTACTCTACCCGGTCGTAGTCGTTTCTTTCCGTCGCTCGTTTGGCCGACGATCGGCGGGGAGTCTCGACTCGTTCCGTGGTACCTTGTTATGTTATTTAATATTAAGTTGTGTACGGGCTTCTCCCGCTTGGTCCCGCACTTCACGGACCCTTTTAAGATCCCCCTCCGCCCTCTGTCACGCACCTCACGGACCTCATATGGATATATATATATATATGTTTAAAGACTTCCATTACGGGATCCCCGGGAGTAGCTTTTATTCATTACCATTCGGTCGAGTTTTTTAGTTGAGCCCCGGAGCCAACATTATTCATTATTACTTGGATTCCCTTTATATTTTAGTCACTTTTATCTATTGTATACGATCCTAGTTCTCGACCTTGCCTTCCATGATATGATCACGAATAAGGTTTGACTTAATTTAATTCATTAATTTAATTTGATTTAATAATTTTATACTCAAGTAAAGCTGTTATTTTATTTTTTAAACACCGGGGTCCCCTGGGGGGTCCCCTAATTTGCCTTCATTCAATTATTAAGGCATTATATATGAATAATTTTTATCATTTATTTGATAAATGACTTATAACCCCCGGACCCCCCAGGGTCCCCTATTTGCCTTCATTCATATGTTAGGCACTTATATGGATAGTTTTATCATGGGTTAAATATATATATATATAGAGTTACAGCATTTGGGCCCCGTTGCCCTTCCTTTGCTTTCATTGGGATAATTACAGCTATATATATTCAACTTTTATATCATAATAGTAACTTTTATAATATTTAAGCACTGGGACCTTCGGCCCCTAATGGCTTTCCTTTAAGATACTCGTGTATCTTTTATCTTACAGACTGTCCGCTGTGCGATGACGGCATGTGTCGCTGTTCTCCACCAACCCTGCGGCCATAATGTGTGTTGTTCGCACGCTCACTGCTCTCTTCAAGTGGATGACCTAGCTGTTTGGCATCCGGACAACTGTCCTGTCTGCTACAAATTGGTTTCCACTCTAACATCTGAATCGATGAGTGCAGTTACTTTATTACATATTTATGGGGAGTCACATTTTAATGTCCTCTTTTATTATATTGTACTGTAAGGCCACAGTCCTATGGACTTCCTGCATGCCTTATATGTGCCTACGAAGCCTTGGCTTAGTTTTTCTTTGGCACTTTTATCAATCACTAATAGTCTGTTCTCTTTCAGAGCACCCAGCTTGAAATGGAAACAGCCCGAGCTACCCTCAAGATCTGGGTTGGCGGGTTCGCCCGCAACGTGAAGGCCAGACAGCCATATGTCCTTTCTGAGGAATGGTGTTCCCTCCTCTACCCCAATGCTAAAACATCAGCTGCGGTCCCCAAAGCGCTAGCGGACCCGATCATCGAGACCATTGCTTCTCTTTTTCTGGCCCCGGACCAAGGGGAGATGGGCGCCACCCTAACTGAGGACGTCGCTACCCTCGACCTTGATGTGGAGCCCATGGCTCTGGATGATCCCGACGCAGGTAGGGACGTAGGTGAGTCAGGTGGTTCCCGGGCTGGGATTCCTCTCCCTAGCCCGGCTTTCTCTTCTATTTCGGACCAATCTTCCTTTCGCGGTTTTCCTGAGGCAACCGGGACTGATCTCAGCTCCCGACCCGTTCCACCCAAAGTGAAGGCTCCTCACAAGTCTTTATATAGAACCCACAAATCTTCCCAAGACCACAACCCTTCGAGATCGTCACCCTTGGAGGCTAAATCCTCCTCCACCAGAGTTTCTCAAGACCCAATTGCTGTGCCCTCAACCTCTCAAGAGGTAGTCTCTGTTACGGCACCTGTTCCCCCCCAGGCGGGATCATTTAACATGGAGGAATTTTCTGACAAACTGTTTGCTCGTTTTGAGTCGATACTATCGTCTCATACGAAGCAATCACACGAGAGGATAGCTTCTGTGGAGAGCCTAGTCCAAGGCCTCATGAGTTCGGGGCTACCACCTCCTCAACAGCAGTACCCCATTCCCGACGCCTCCAAGCTTCCTCCTTTCAATAAGAATAACCCTTGGAGGTTAGCATTGCATGCCCCCTTTTCGGAGGGTATGCTGTCAATCGAGGGTTTCGGTACACGGCCTCTTACTGACTACGAATTCTACCCGCCGGGTCTTGAATTCCCCTTCCCCGGCTACGCTCGCCTCACAGAAGCAGCTCTGATCCGTTTAGATAAGGTTCCAAAGGAAACTGTCATTTTTCCTAAAGAACAGGCACAGTCTGTCTTGGTTTGCCTGTTCCATGAGTGGCAATGTTTGAACACCATGATTACGGCCCACAAGAGTTCGTACACTATGTTTGTGGCCGACGACCAAACCCCTACACCATGTGCGACCAAGATTCTGGAGTCGGTCTTCCAGGCTATCAAAGATGAGAAGCCTTTACCACAACTCAGGGAGACCGACTTAACCTCCCTCCTCTTTCCGGGGGACAATGAATGTTGGCGGAATGCCCCAGCTACCTTTTCAGTAGGTAAGTTGAGCCCGGACTGTGCCTCGACGCAGTTCAGCGAACGGCTTCCCAAACTCCCAGAGTCTCTACTTAAATTAGAATTTGATTCTAGGTGTAGATTCGGCAGATCTCTCAATTCGGTCACCCTTTCCGAGTTGGCCGTTGCCACTTACAACGAGGAGGACCTCCTTAAGGCCCTAACTAAGTCGTTACTGCAAAACTTCATGGCTGACGCCTATGACTTTGCAAGCGCCAGGATCCGTTGTCGACGACACGTCCTCTCTGAAGCCACCATTACGCACGAGCCTAATAAGCTCATCAAAGCTCCGGTCTGGGGCCCGCATCTTTTCCCGGAGGATTTGGTTAACTCGGCCCTTAGTGAGGCAGCTAGGGCCAACCAAAGCCTCAAAGTTAGGTGGGGCCTCGTCCCAAAGAGGAGATATGAGCCGACTGGTACCCCAATCCGAGGTAGGAAGAGACTGAGGCCTTTCCACTCTTCCCAATTCAGGGTTCAAACGGCTCCCCAAGGCCCCCAGCCTTCTACATCAAAGGGCCAGCAGCAAGAGCCATATGTCCTGGTCCCTCAGTCTCAAATCGCCTCCACGTCCTTCTCCCCCGCCTTTAACCCCATTTATGAGGCTCAGACCTCCTTCCGTGGCTACCAGCGTCACAGAGGTGCCAGGGGTGCATTTCGCGCCCGAGGTAGCGGAAGGGGTTACCACCGGGGAAAGCCTACCCGTGGAAGCAGAGGAGGCAAATCATCCTCCACCCAATGAGACAACGCAGGTAGGAGGGAGACTGTACCTTTTTCGAGACCGTTGGAAGTTCAGCGATTGAGCTTCCAGCATTATCTCCAAAGGACTAGGGTGGAGCTGGATACAGGGACATCCTCCACCGAAAAGCTTTTACCAATTGCCAACAGAAGAACTATGTTCCTTCACGACAGATCTGCTACAAAAGAATGCGATCCAAAGCATACGTCGCTTAAGATTTCAAGGGCGCTTGTTCAGCGTGCCAAAGAAAGGCTCAGACAAACGAAGGGTAATCCTGGACCTGTCTCGTTTAAATTCCTTCATTCGTTGCGACAAATTCCGTATGCTTACCGTCTCGCAGGTGCGGACCTTACTTCCCCGTGGGGCCGTCACCACCTCCATCGATCTTACCGATGCCTACTATCACGTTCCAATAGCAAGGCATTTTCGTCCTTTTCTGGGCTTCAAGCTAGGCAAACAAGCCTACGCATTCAAAGTGATGCCGTTCGGGCTCAACATAGCACCCAGAATCTTCACCAAACTAGCAGAGACAGTCATTCAAGAGCTTCGCACTCAGGGAATACAGGTAGTGGCCTATCTAGACGATTGGCTAATCTGATCAGACAATGCCCAGAATTGCCACGTAGCAACGAACAAAGTCCTCACCTTCCTTCGTCAACTGGGATTCAAAGTCAACTTCGGAAAATCCCGCCTGGTCCCGGAGACCAAGTTTCAATGGCTGGGTCTACAATGGGACCTATGCTCCCATACGCTGTGCCTCCCCAAATCCAAAAGGAAAGAGATTGCGAGGAAGACGAGGCAATTTCTCAGGGAGAAGTTGACCTCCAGAAGGAACCAAGAGAGGATCCTAGGTTCCTTGCAGTTCCCCTCCGTGACAGACATCGTCCTACGGTCCAAACTCAAGGACATAAACAGAGTGTGGAGATCCAGAGCAACCGCAAAACGCCGCGACAGACGTGCCCGCCTTCCCCCACTCCTGAAGAAAAGTCTACAGCCTTGGACGGAGGTCAAGAATCTCTCCAAGTCGGTTCCCTTACAACATCCGGTCCCGGGACTCGTCGTCCACACAGACGCCTCCTTAACAGGGTGGGGAGGTTACTCCGAACACAAGAAAGTCCAAGGGTTATGGTCATCAGTCTTCCGACACATGCACATCAATGTCCTCGAGGCCATGGCAGTCTTCCTCACTTTAAAACGTCTCAATCCAGCCAGGAATCTCCATATCAGACTGGTTCTCGACAGTGCAGTCATAGTTCACTGCCTCAACAGAGGAGGCTCCAGATCAGCCCAAATAAACCACGTCATGTTGCAGATTTTCTCCATGGCGGCAATGCACAAGTGGCACCTGTCAACAGTCCATCTAGCAGGAGTCCGGAATGTGGTAGCGGACTCCCTTTCCCGGACGACTCCGCTAGAGTCGGAATGGTCACTAGACCATCGATCCTTCCAGTGGATACTATCTCAAGTCCCGGGTCTCCAGGTGGATCTGTTTGCGACGGAATTCAATAGCAAACTAGATTGTTACGTAGCCCCCAACCTGGACCCTCAGGCTTATGCCACGTACTCTATGATTCTAGACTGGAATACCTGGAAGACGATTTATCTGTTTCCTCCGGTGAATCTCCTGCTGAAAGTTCTGCACAAACTCAGATCCTTCAAAGGTCGAGTGGCTCTCGTAGCCCCCAACTGGCCCAAGAGCAATTGGTTCCCCTTGTTGCTAGAGCTAGGTCTCAGCCCCCGGCGGATTCCCAATCCGGTGCTCACACACAGTACAAACTCGCAATGTGTTCGCTTCCTCAAGGATTCTGAATGCCCTAACTTTATGGACTTCATGAAGTTCGCAGCCAAACGAGGTGCGAGCATCGATCCTTCGAATACTATTTTCCTGGAATCCGACAAAAGGGAATCTACTCTCCGACAATATGACTCAGCTGTCAAGAAATTAGCTAAGTTCTTGAGAGATTCCCAGGTTGAGAAAATGACAATGAACCTAACTGTGACATTCTTCCGGACCCTCTTCGAATCAGGTCTGGCAGCCAGTACCATTACTACAATTAAGTCAGCCTTGAAAAAGATCTTCCATATTGGTTTTGGCATTGATTTAACGGATTCATATTTTTCATCCATTCCGAAAGCTTGTGCCAGGCTAAAACCTTCCACTCGCCCTAGCGCAGTTTCCTGGTTTTTAAACGATGTTCTTAAGCTGGCCTCTGACACTCCAAATGAATCCTGTAACTATATGGCATTATTAAGAAAGTCACTTTTCCTTTTGAGCCTCGCCTCTGGCTCCAGAATCTCGGAATTGTCAGCTTTATCTAGAGACCCAGGTCACATAGAGTTTCTCCCTTCCGGTGAGGTCCTTCTCTCCCCTAACAAAGTGTTCCTGGCTAAAAATGAGGATCCCCAGAACAGGTGGTCTTCCTGGAAGATTGTTCCACTTCCTAGGGATCCATCCCTGTGCCCAGTTACCACCCTGAAATCCTTCTTAAGTAGAACTTCCACTACAACCACAGGGCCCTTATTTATTAGAGAGCACGGAGGAACTATTACCCTTAAAGGAATCAGGCAACAAATTCTTTATTTTATTAAACAAGCTAATCCTCAATCATTCCCACATGTCCATGATATTCGAGCTGTGGCTACCACAATTAATTTTTTCCACCATATGAAATTTGATGAGCTCTCAAAATATACCGGTTGGAAGTCCCCTAAAGTTTTCAAGCGCCACTACCTAAAACCTTTAGAAGCTCTTAGATTTGCCACAGTAGCTGCGGGGAATGTAGTTCCTCCCAAGGGTACTGAGTCCTAATCACAAAGTCTTGCTCTGTCCTCTTTCCCTCCTGCCTGGCTTACCTGTTGTTCCTACTTGTTTTATTTACCATGATGTATTATTTATTATTCAATTGATCGATTTCTCGAATTATTTTGATTTCACTTGTTTTTGAAACCCCCGAGCTGATCTTCCTTTGTTATGTTAATTATTTATATCTATGATTGTATGCTTTACTGCATTTTGCTTACCAAGCTGTATTAATATTATTCATACCTGTTGACTTTCCCTTCGGGTTTCATTTTGTTTAAGTATCATGTCTAATTGTCTCTGTCTTTTACGTGTTGATCTGTTTACGGGTTTCCATGTCCCTCCTTTTTGATATTAAAATTCATCAGCTATATTAATTTTGTGTTATTCCCTCCAGGTAGTTAGCCTTATTGGGTCCCCATTCTCTGGTACGATTTCACTGGCCGACACGGGTCGGAGCCCAGAAAAGGGATTTTGACGAAGGAAAAATCTATTTCTGGGCGAGAGACCCGTGTCGCCCAGTGAACCCGCCCGTCCCTCCCTAATTGGGCCCCAATCTGAGGTGCTATAAGGAGTGACGTCACTGGCGTGGGTTGGTTAGTAGTAGTACGGGGATTTTGACAGGAGACATCTAAATGGTGCGAGGCCTCTGGTTGTGATTTATCGCGCCCCAGTATTATATCGACACCTTATACAGATGAGCGAGCTGGGTTCAAGCTGGCATTCCCATGCAATTTTTTCTCTGGTAATATATAGCAGTTATATACCTTAGAAATGGTGCTATAGGAGCATTTCACTGGGCGACACGGGTCTCTCACCCAGAAATAGATTTTTCCTTCGTCAAAATCCCTTTATCCAACCTTTTACATAATGGTCCAAGTAATAAAATCCCTATGCATCGTTTGATGTGTTGGGTACTATATTTGTTTTGAAAGCCTTTATGAAGGATGAAAATACTATGCAGTCACCAGTGAATTTTGATAAGTTAGGAGAAGGCAACAGAATTTACCATTTAACATTGGAACTTTACAAGCACCTCCCTTTGTTTTTGTTGTAGAGCATGTGTGACTGTTGCTGTAATGTTACTTTAGTTGTGGGTTCTAAAGATAGGATTGAATTTTTTTGGTGGAAGATTATACTTATGAGTAGAGCTCCTTTTTATAGCTAGCAAATTTGGCTGAAGATAATGAAGAGTGGTCTTTGTAGATGGAGATGAGCCTCTTGTTTATCTCAAATAATTTAATTCATGCTCTTCAGTTGGGTGCTCTGCATCTGAGGTTCAAAAGCTGGGGTAGATGGATCCAGATCTTGAGACTTATAGACTTATAGAATACAGTCTGTGGTATATATATATATCTCTCTCTCTCTCTCTCTCTCTCTCTCTCTCTCTCTCTCTCTCTCTCTCTCTCTCTCAGAGAGAGAGAGAGAGAGAGAGAGAGAGAGGTTTTTACCTCTTGTGCAGCACTCCTGAATTCTTAAATGTTAGTCGACTATTTAAAAATTCTAATACTTTTCCCAATTAGGGATAACATGGTTGAAATTTCCAAATTGTTGACTAGAATTAGCAATTTCAAGTGAAAATTAAAATATCTATCATTCTACTTAGCTATTACAAGTAACAATCACTGCCATTTTACAGCAAAAACTACAAGGTACTCTACTTCAGCATTAAAAAAATTGAAAAAGAACACTAACCTTAATTTTAGCGGGTTTTGCTTCTTTTTTCTCTTTCTTCTTTGGCTGAGTAACTTGTCTTGAAAATAAGCTAACAAATTCTGTTTCACTAAAATCTTCTTCTTCTAATTCATCCCACAAGGGAGTCTCTGATAATTGTCTGTAATATAAAAGGGTAAATTAATTTTCATAAAATAATACATTCTAAAAGTAATTTGTATTTTTATGAGCTATACAAACCAGAGTCCTTTACAATAGGAGATGACTTCAGTGCAAGATGGAAAAGATGTTGAATTGTTAACAAGTAGTGCAATGAGAAAATCCCGGCCATCTGCCTCACACTTTTGACTTTATAACCAGGACTGCGAGGGGTGATTGAGGTGGGTAATGTAATTTACAGGACTTGGGTTTGTATAGCATGGAAAAATATAAATTCTTTTGAAGATTTGTTATTTGTTCAAATGGATATACCATATAAACCTGTCCTCCTTTAATTAGGAGAATCTCTCAATGTTTGAAAGAAGTCCCTGAGAACCAAACTAGAAGATTATTTTTCTCTCCTGGATGTTGTCCTTCCTGGTCCCGTACGGGAGCAGGATGGAAACTAACCACCTCCTAATATGGAACAATAATGAAAAAATTAATACAAGTCCACAATGGAGGAAAACTAATATAGTACTTACTATACTAGATAATTCACTTTTGTCTGGATAATAAATACTAGCACAGCTTACAGGTGTTTGGAAACATATGCTAATCTACCTGTTTCTAACAAAATAGGAATAAATACAATTATAAATCATTACCAAACATACAGGTACTGTATCTCCAAAATGATATAGATTATGAAACAATATATACGATAGGATAGTAAAAATAATTATAATGGACGGTTTGATTACTGTAAGCCAGCTGTTCTACCTTACATGATAAGACTACTTGCTAACCATCTTTTCTTTTTCTGGGCTTCGACCCGTGCCGCCCAGTGAAATGCTCCTTAAACATCATTTCTAAGGTAAAAACTGCTATGAATTTACCAGAGAAAAATTTGTATAGGAATGCTAGGTTGAACCCAGCTCGCTCACCTTAATAAGGTGTCGGTATATCTCCTGTCAACATCCCCGAACAGCGAGGTGCCGTTCAACATCCTACTACTACTAGCAATCCCACGCCAGTGACGTCACTCCTTTTTCATAGCACCACTATTTAATCCCTATTTTGCCTTAGTGTGTGAATTTTGCTGTTTTTTTTCTGGATTTACCTCAAGATGTCGGACTCCAATGTCACTCCATCTAAGTTAAGTACCAGATCTATGAGTTTTGAGATTTTGGAGGGGGCCTTGCCCTTTTTTGCTTATATTATAACAGTTTTATTTTTCACGACCCCACATGGGTTTTTCAGGGCCCTCGGCTCCCTCCTCTCTCTCTCTCTCTCGTTCGTTCTTAACGATTTTCAATAAGTCATCCATACTGATTGTTTCTCGTTATGATAACAGTTATTACATATACGTGTGCGTATTTTCGGTAGGTTGGCATGCCTGATCGCCTTCGGCGTTCTATTTCACATATTATTATTTGGATTATTTACGTTCGCACGCCACGGACTTGCTTATCATTTTAACGTCATTTGTTTGCTTGCATTAGCTCGAGGGGCTTTCATGAGTCAGATATTACATATTGGTTTTCATTTTGTTAGCACTTCACTGACCCTATGTTATGTTGGTAGCCCTGCCTACTCCCAGCGCCGTCAGGCTTGATTCTCCTGTCTCATGTTCGCTTCCTCGTTTGTTTTACGATTGATGTTTAGCTAATTTTATTATTATCATCATCCAGCATGCCTTCCTATCTTATTTTACCATGCGTTTTGTTTATTATTGTGTTATTAGTCCTTCCGCATGATCATATCAATCGTGGGTCTGGCAGGTTGGTATACCTGCTATCGCCCCACTCCTAGCCTCTTCCCGCCGATACCCCACCCCGGGGTTCCCTCCCTCTCTCTCTCTCGATCGAGTTTGAGTCACTTTATAGCGCTATGTACCCCTCCCGGGGGCATCCGCTTTGCACGGGCGGTTCCCGTTGATCTGTGAGGCATACTATTATTATACATTAACGTACATTACTTACTCTTTCCACTACTCTACCCGGTCGTAGTCGTTTTCTTTCCGTTGCTCGTTTGGCCAACGATCGGCGGGAAGTTTTCGGCTCGGTCCGTGGTACCTTGTTATGTTATATTATTTATTTAGTTTTGTACGTGCTACTTCCCCGGTCCCGCACGTCACGGACCCGTTAAAGATCCCTTTCCCCCTCTAGTGTCACGCACCTCACGGACCTTATATATATATATATATATATATATATATGTATATATATATTAAGATTTCATTACGGGATCCCCGGAAGTAGCTTTTATACATTACCATCCGGTCGAGTTGTTTAGTTGCGCCTCCGGAGCCAACGTTACTCATTCTTACTTGGATTAACTTTATATTAGTCACATATATATATTATATATACGATCCTTGTGCTCGACCTTCCCTTCCCTCTTTTGATATGATCACGGTTACGGTCTGACTTGTTTTCAATTCCTTTTACAATCAAAATAGTTATTTTGATATTGATATTTAAGCTATCCGGACCCCCCGGGTCCCGATTTGCTTACATTCAATATACTTTATGGCTATATATGAAAGATTTATATCATGATATTGACATTTATATACGTAGATATTTAAGCTCCGGGCCCGCCTAATTTGCTTTCATTTAAGATACTCATGTATCTTTTGTCTTACAGACTGTACGTATATAAAACATTGCTTTCATTTAAGATACTCATGTATCTTTTGTCTTACAGACTGTACGTATATAAAACATTGTTATCATGATATTTATATATAAATCTTCTATCATGATATTGATATCACTTAAGCACCCGGGGCCCCCGGCCCCTATTTGCTTTCTTTCAGGATTCCTAATGTATATATAGAAAACATTTTTATCATGATATTGATATATAATCTTTTATCATGATCTTGATATCATTCAAGCACCCGGGGCCCCCAAGCCCCTATTTGCTTTCATTCAGGACTCCTGATGTATATATATATACAACATTTTTATCATCAGGATTCCTGAAGAATATATACCTGGTTTATATATATATATATATAAAAATTTTTATCATGATATTGATATGTAAATCTTTTAGCATGATATTGCTATGATTTAAGAATCCGGGGCCCCCGAGCCCCTATTTGCTTTCATTTAGGATTCCTGATGAATATATATAAAACATTTTTATCATGATAGATATATATATATATATATATATATATATATATATATATAGATATATATATATATATATATATATATATATATATATATATATATATATATATATATTATATATATATATATATATATATATATATATATATATATATATATATATATATATATATATATATATATATATATATATATATTTATATATATATATATATATATATATATATATATATATATATATATATATATATATATATATATTAAGCACCGGGGCCTCCAGGCCCCTAATTTGCTTTCCTTTGAGATACTCATGTATCTTTTATTTTACAGACTGTATGCTGTGCAATGACAGCATGTGCCGCTGTCATCTATCAACCCTACGGCCATGACATGTGTCATTCACACGCCCACTGTTCTGTCCGAGTGGATGACTTAGCTGTATGGCATCCAGACAATTGTGTAGTCTGCTACACAATGACCTCCACTCTAACATCTGACTCGGTGAGTGCATTTTCATTGATACAGACTTGTAGGGAGTTACAATTAATTTCTAATATTGATTTTAAGGCCACTAGTCCTCTGGACTTCCCGCATGCCTTTCACTTGGTGTCTACGAAGTCCTTGGACTTCTTCACTTTTCTTTGGCACAAATATCCCTCGCTAATAGTCTGTTCTCTTTCAGTGCTCCCAACTTGAGAAAGATACAGCTCGGGCTACCCTCAAGATCTGGATTGACGGGTTCGCCCGCAATGTGAAGGCCTCACAGCCTTATATCCTCTCTGAGAATTGGTGTTCCCGTCTCTACCCCCATGCTAAAACTCCACCTGCAGTCCCCAAAGAATTGGCGGATCCTTTCATCGAGAGGTTCGAATCCCTTCTTCCAGCCCCTTACCAAGAAGAGACGGGCGGCACCCTAACTGAGGACGTCTCTACCCTCAACCTCGATGTGGAACCCATGGCTCTTGACGATCCCGACGCAGGTAGGGACGTAGGGACGTAGGTGAGTCAGGTGGTTCCCGGGCTAAGATTCCTATCCCTAGCCCGGCTTTCTCTTCTCCTTCAGAACACACTTCTTTTCGAGGTTTTCCGGGGACAACCGGGACTGGTCTCAGTCCCCGGCCTGTTATCCCCAGGGTGAAGGCTCATCGTAAGAATTTATATACGACCCACAAGTCTTCCAAAGATCACAGGTCTTCGAAATCATCAGCCTCGAAGGCTAAATCTTCCTCCACCAGAGTCTCTCAAGACCCAATTGCTGTGCCTTCAACCTCTCACGGAGTAGTCTCCGTTCCGGCACCTGTTTCCCCCCCGGCGGAATCATCTGACCCAGTGGATTTTTCCAAGAAGATGTTTGCTCGTTTTGAGTCGATACTATCGTCTCATACGCGACAATCACGAGAGAGAATAGCTTCTATGGAGAGCCTAGTTCAGGGACTCATGCGCTCGGGGCTGCCACCGCCACAACAACAATACCCCATCCCCGACGCCTCCAAGCTTCCTCCTTTCAATAAGAATAACCCTTGGAGGTTGGCATTGCATGCCCCCTTCTCGGAGGGTATGTTGTCAATCGGAGATTTCGGTACCCGGCCTCTTGCAGATTATGATTTCTACCCGCCGGGTCTTGAATTCCCCTTCCCCGGCTACGCTCGCCTCAAGGAAGAGGCTCTGATTCGATTGGATAAGGTCTCAAAGGAAACTGTTAATTTTCCTAAAGAACAGGCACAGTCTGTCTTGGTCCGCGTGTTCAATGAGTGGGATTGCTTGAACACAATGATTACGGCCTACAAAAGTTCATATACTATGTTTGTGGCCGACGACCAGACCCCTACCCCATGTGCGACCAAGATCATAGAGACGGTCTTTCAGGCTATCAAGGAAGAGCAGCCTTTACCTCACCTCAGGGAGACCGGCTTACCCTCCCTTCTTTCCGGGAGACGGTGAATGTTGGCGGAACGCCCCAGCTACCTTCTCGGTAGGTAAGTTGAGCCCGGACTGTGCCTCGACGCAGTTCAGCGAACGGCTTCCCAAACTCCCGGAGTCTCTCATTAAATTGGAATATGAGTCGAGGTGTAGATTCAGCAGATCCCTTAATTCAGTTGCCCTTTCTGAATTGACTGTCGCCACTTACACCAAGGAGGACCTCCTTAAGGCCCTCACTAAGTCACTCTTGCTAAACTTTATGGCTGACGCCTATGATTTTGCAAATGCCAGGACCCATTGTCGACGACACGTTCTATCCAAAGCCACGATTAGGGATGAACCTAATAGGCTCATCAAAGCTCCAGTCTGGGGCCCGGATCTTTTCCCAGGGGACTTAGTTAACTCGGTCCTTAGCGAGGCAGCTAGAACCAACCAAAACCTCAAGGTTAGGTGGGGCCTGGTTTCAAAGAGGAGATATGAGCCTCCTAGTACCCCAATTCGAGGTAGGAAGAGATTGAGACCCTTCCAATCTTCCCAATTCAGGCAACCTCTGCAAGTAGTTCAACCGGTCTCAGTCCACGGAAGAACTACGCTCCTTCACAAAAGATCTGCTACTAATGAATACCACCCAAAGTTTACGTCGCTCAAGATTTCACGGACGCTTGTTCAGCGTGCCAAAGAAAGACTCAGACAAACGAAGAGTAATCCGGGGCCTGTCTCGTTTAAGTTCCTTCACTCGTTGCGACAAATCCCATATGCTTACCGTCTCGCAGGTGTGGACCTTACTTTCCCGTGGGGCCGTCACCACCTCCATCGATCTTCAAGATGCCTACTATCACGTCCCAATAGCACGGCATTTTCGTCTTTTTCTGGGCTTCAAGCTAGGCAAACAAGCCTATGCATTCAAAGTGATGCTATTGGGGCTCACCATACCACCCAGAATCTTCACCAAACTAGCAGAGACAGTAATTCAAGAGCTTTGGCCTCAGGGGATACAGGTAGTAGCCTATCTAGACGATTAGCTAATCTGGTCAGACAATACCCAGATTTCCCGCGTAGCAACGAACAAAGTCCTCACTTTCCTTCGGCAACTGGGATTCCAAGTCAACCTCGAGAAATCCCGCCGGGTCCCACAGACCAAGTTTCAATGGCTGGGACTACAAGGGGACCTGTTCTCCCATACACTGTGCCTCCCCAAGCCGACAGGAAGGTGATAGCGAGGAATACAAAACAATTTCTCAAGGGAAAGTTGACCTTCCGAAGGAGCCGAGAGTGGATACTAGGTTCCTTACAGTTCGCCTCCGTGACAGACGTCGTTCTGAGGTCCAAACTCAAGGACATAAACAGAGTGTAGCGCTCCAGAGCAACCACAATACGCCGAGACAGACGTGCTCGCCTTCCCCCAACCCTGAGAAAAAGTCTGCAGACTTGGACGAAGATCAAGAATCTTTCCAAGTCAGTTCCTTTACAACACAAGAAAGTCCATGGATTATGGTCACCGGTCTTACAACAAATGCACGTCAACGTCCTAGAGGCCATGGCAGTCTTCCTCACTTTAAAACGTCTCAATCCAGCCAGGAATCTCCATATCAGACTGGTTCTCGACAGTGCAGTCATAGTACACTGCCTCAACAGAGAAGACTCCAGATCACCCCGAATAAACCACATCGTGTTGAAGTTTTTCTCCATGGCGGCAATGCACAAGTGGCACCTGTCAGCAGTCCATCTAGCAGGAGTCCGGAATGTGGTAGAGGACTTACTTTCCCGGACGACCCCGCTAGAGTCGGAATGGTCACTAGACCATCGATCTTTCCTGTGGATGATATCTCAAGTCCCGGGTCTCCAGGTGGATCTGTTTGCGACGGAATCCAATCGCAAAATAGATTGTTACGTAGCCCCCAACCTGGACCCTCAGGATTATGCCACGGACTCTATGATTCTAGATTGGAATACCTGGAAGACGATTTATCTGTTTCTTCCGGTGAACCTCCTGCTGAAAGTTCTGCACTAATTCAGATCCTTCAAAGGTCAAGTGGCTCTCGTAGCCCCCAACTGGCCCAAGAGCAATTGGTTCCCCTTGTTGCTAGAACCAGGTCTCCGCCCTCGGCGGATTCCCAGTCCGTTGTTAACAAAGACAGTACAAACTCGCAATGTGTTCACTTCCTCCAGGATTCTGAATGCCCTAACTTTATGGTCTTCATGAAGTTCGCAGCCCAATGGGGTGCAAACATCGATCCTTTGAATACTATTTTCCTGGAATCTGACAAAAGGGAATCTACTCTCCGTCAATATGACTCGGCTGTCAAGAAATTAGCTAAGTTTTCTTGAAAGATTCCCAAGTTGAGAAAATGACGATGAACCTAACTGTGACATTCTTCAGAACTCTCTTCGAATCTGGCCTGGCAGCCAATACCATTACTACAATCAAGTCAGCCTTAAAAAAGATCTTCCATATTGGTTTTGACATTGATCTACCCGATTCATATTTCTCATCCATTCCGAGAGCTTGTGCCAGACTAAAACCTTCAACTCGCCCTAGCGCAGTTTCCTGGTTTTTGAACGATGTTCTTAAGCTAGCCTCTGACACCTCAAATGAATCCTGTAACTATATGGCATTGTTAAGAAAGTCACTTTTTCTTTTGAGCCTCGCCTCGGGCTCTAGAATCTCAGAATTGTCAGCCTTATCTAGAGACCCTGGTCATATAGAGTTTCTCTCTTCGGGCGAGGTTCTTCTCTCTCCTAACAAAGTTTTCCTGGCTAAAAATGAAGACCCCAAAACAGGTGGTCTCCCTGGAAGATTGTTCCACTTCCTCGGGATCCATCCCTGTGTCCAGTTCCCACCCTGAAAGCCTACTTAGGTAGGACTTCCACTACAACCACAGGGCCCTTATTTATTAGAGAACACGGAGGAACTATTACCTATAAGGGAATTAGACAACAAATTCTTTATTTTATTAAACAAGCTAATCCTGCATCATTCCCACATGTCCGTGATATTAGAGCTGTGGCTACCTCAATTAATTTTTTCCACCAAATGAAATTTATGAGCTCTCAAAATATACGGGTTGGAAGTCCCCTAAAGTTTTCAAGCGCCACTACCTAAAACCTTTAGAAGCTCTTAGATTTGCCACAGTAGCTGCAGGGAATATAGTTCCTCCTGAAGGTACTGAGTCCTAATCACAACGTCTTGCTCTGTCCTCTTTCCCTCCTGCCTGGCTTACCTGTTGTTCCTACCTGTTTCGTTACTATACACCCTTATGGTGTATTATTTTATTATTCAATTGTTCAATTTCACGAATTGTTTTCATTACACTTGTTCTTAATCCCCGAGCTGATTTTATTTTGCATTTTTGATTACCAAGCTGGATTCCCTCTATTCATATCTGTTGAATTCTACCTACGGGTTTCATTTTTGATTGTTTACCATGTCTATTTATCACTGTCATATACATGTTGATCTAATTTTACGGGTTTCCACATCCCTCTTTTTTTATATTAAACTCATCAGCTCTGTTATTTTGTGTTATTCCCTCTTCAGGTAGTTAGCCATATTGGGTCCCCATTCTCTGGTACGATTTCACTGGGTTGGAGCCCAGAAAAGGGATTTTGACGAAGGAAAAATCTATTTTTGAGCGAGAGACCCGTGCCGCCCAGTGAACCCACCCGTCCCTCCCTGCTTGGGCCCCAATCTGGGGTGCTATAAGGAGTGACGTCACTGGCGTGGGATTGCTAGTAGTAGTAGGATGTTGAACGGCACCTCGCTGTTCGGGGATGTTGACAGGAGATATCTAAATGGTGCGAGGCCTCTGGTTGTGATTTATTCAACGCCCCAGTAGTATACCGACACCTTATTAAGGTGAGCGAGCTGGGTTCAACCTAGCATTCCTATACAAATTTTTCTCTGGTAAATTCATAGCAGTTTTTACCTTAGAAATGATGTTAAAGGAGCATTTCACTGGGCGGCACGGGTCTCTCGCCCAGAAATAGATTTATCCTTCGTCAAAATCCCTTAATTAGGATTAAAATGTTTCTCTAATGTGACACTAGTTAATGGTGAGGATCAGCATATCTGCACTTAACATTTCCTCCTTTACTTAAACCGGATGGCTCTATCTCAGTGTCCAAAGTACAGTAAAATGCACCCCTTTTGGCTGTGTTTGACACCAAGCAGAGTACTGTAATGAGAAACTTAATCTTCCTCAATCCTGTTTTCCTGTGGATAAACTAACTAGTTTAGCTTTTCAGTTTTACTCTCTCAATAGACCTAGATGTTTCTGTTTTTTTTTTTTTTTTTTTTTTTTTACAAATTAGCAACATGAAGTTTTTTTTGCACTTGCTGGAGATTTTGTAAACTTACTCCATTGGGTAAATGTGTGTGGTAACCCTGACCCTGTAATTAACCACCTAATTTCCAGAACTCTCATATCACCTAAGTATTTTAACATCTTTTGGAAAAATATCTACATAGGTATGTTGAAGTTAACAATCTATTCCATAATTTGTAAATTGGCTTTAGCAAAGGCTTTCGAGCATTTGATGCCCTTCTTACAATCTCTAATACAGTACAGAAATCCTTTGATTGTGATCAAGGACTTTGTATACTTGGCTTTCATTTTAGTGCTGCCCTTGACCATGTTAATCATGAGAATAACAGATAACAGATGGCTAAAAAATAACCGAATAGGTCCATAGAGGTTGCAAACAAAGTAGGTGTTCGGGTGAACTGACCTTGAAACCAGTTATCTGAAGATAGAATTTGTAAGGCTACCCCTTGGATACTCCAACAACAGAGGCCACAGACCTGTAAACCATCCTCTCTGTAGCCAAAAATAGGCCACTCGAGTACTACAGCTCTTTGCAGAAAAAAACTTGCTTAAAACAGCTCAAATGATTAAGGAAGGAAAAGTGCAGACCTAGATTCTACAAGTCCTGTATCAAGGTCCCGCCCCCAATAATAAGAGAACATATCTGAAACTGGTGAGCAAAACATATTTCTTCCTGAACAAAAAGTTTTAAAAATGTTCACATTTGGCCTTCTCCCCCAACTAAATCCTCCAACAAACAAAAGGCAGGGAAAATATTTGATTGTGAATATCTGTCTTTCCTCTTTTACTGGAATAAACTGAGGTAAAAGGGTGTTTTCCTTATTTTTTTTTTCCAAAATAAAAGTACTTCTGGTATTATCAATATGGATTATGACCTGGTTCCTTCCTGGTTCCAAATCTATGCAGGTGAAATGCTATTTGAAAAGACCACCACTCACTCGCATAATATGCAAGATGTTTTAATGTGAAAGTTCTAGAGCAAGGGTTGATCCCTTTTTTAACCATTTCTCTATCAAAAAATAGACAACCCATGGTTTCATCCCACCCTTCCTGGGTAGCATCCATGAAGAGAGATGTCAGAATTCTTACTGCCAAGAATACTCCTAGAGATAAATAGAAACCTCTTCCCATATGAACCTATAGAATTCAAACTTTTAAAATTCTCCAACAAAGAAAAAACTATCCTCTTTTCCCATGAAAAAAATCTGGAAATGAAATTGTCTATTTCAATTCCCAAATATCTTTATATTGAACTCTAAGAAACTTTTCCAAAGTGACCAGGAAGCTACAATTTCTCAGTAGCCAGCATAACCATACTAGTTGACCTAAATTCCTTCTAAAAACATGTTAACAAAACATCAAGTTACCTAATCAAAAAACGTAATTAAAAAACACAAACATGATGCAACCAATCAGATTTTACTGAAACTTTGAAAAAACTATCTAATATAGGTACACTTTGCTTCACAAGGAACATATGATATGCAACGACATCAGTAAATGAAGAAAGTTGTTGCTCATGAGCGCCTACTTCAGCAAGCGGAGGGATATTAGGATTCAGGCTAGGAGCCCAGTCTTGGCATCCAGTGGTTGTAAAGAGAAGACCAGATCACGGAAATGCAAGAGTTTCACTGTGCAAGGGTAATTCAAGATTGCTAGGCTTGTAGAGAGGCAATTGACTCTGTAATGCACTGCACAACCTTGGCATTCTTACTGACTGGTGCACTAGAACTACTAGTCAAAACTCAAGAAGTTAGGCTAAAGAACGAAATTGAGCAGGTATGGTGAAATCTTATTTTGGCCAAAGACTTACTCATCTTTTTAGATTTTACAAATAAAGCCTGAGTTGAAAAGACCTTTTGAAGCTCACTTCTATCAAAGCAAAGAGCTCATTAATAACTTGAGTTGCAAAATCACCTTCATTCATACAGCAATCTACTAAGCCTAGTCATCTCTGGATTTTCTCAGGCATTAAAAGTTAGCCTGTTGTCTCATCCTTATCTATAATTTTCTTCAGTTAGCTTCATTATATGTGAGGAGCTCTTAATCTGGTCAGATACCATCAGAACATACATCTCCATACAAGAAACAGCAAGAGCTTCAAATTCCTAATAATGATTATCTAAATCCCTTTTCTGGGCTCCGACCTGTGCCGCGCAGTGAAATACTCCTAGAGCACTATTTCTAAGGAATATAACTGCTATATATTACCAGAGAAAAAAAGCATAGGAATGCCAGGTTGAACCCAGCTCGCTCACCTATAAAAGGTGTCGGTATAAAATACTGGGGCGTGATAATTCACAACCAGAGGTCTCGCACTATTTAGATATCTCCTCTTCAAAATCCCCGCCACAGCGAGGTGCCGTTCAACACTACTACCACTAACCCAACCCACGCCAGTGACGTCACTCCTTTATAGCACTTGTTGTTATTAAGTCCAACATGTTTTTTTCTTGTGTTTACCCTTGGATTTATCATTATTTTATAATCGATGGCCGATTCCCATGATACCCCATCGAAGTTAAGTACTTTATCCATGAGTTTTAGCGAGATTGGGCAGTGTAACCTCTGTTTTTATTAATTGAGAAGTGTTTATATATGAACGGCGTCCCCGTTCTTACCGTTCATGGTTCGGCTCTGCCCTTTTTCTCGTTAGTTCGTCCGTCATTAATATTTGTTCGAACTTTTAGGAGTTTTTTCCTTACATTTATATAGTACACCATCTTTATGCTTTCATCTAGCATTAATTTTAAGTTATCCTATGATATCAGTGTTAGCGTTTCATCAAGGAGTAGGTTATGTTGGTATGCCTGCATTCGTGCATGCTGGTGGATTGCGTCACCTTTGAGATTGTTTCGCTAGTTCTAGGAAGACGACCATCTCACTTATTATTATTAAACCTTTTAGTTTTAATACGCTCCACCTAGTTTTACTTTTGGTTCGAGTGGGACTCTCGCGTATTTTGTTGTTTTTACTGTTCGATCTACCGCTTCAGTAACTAGGTTGGTACCCCTGCTTTCCATCTGCTGATGGCGTCATGCTCCTCCCTTACCACTCGCCCGAGTCCCTCTCTCGCCATATTATTTCTGCATGCCTAACCTTACTTACGTGATTTCGCTTTTAATTCATTAATTATTTTTATGTATTTGTGCATTGATATTATATTTATTGCTTTACTCCGTTATGATCATATTTTTGGGATTTTCATGTCATGTTGAGGGGATCTCCAGTTGGTAGCCCTGTCTACCACTACGCACTGGTGATTCCCCAGTACCATACCCCCCCCCCCCACAGGTTGGGGAGGCTATTCCATCCCCCCCTCCTCCAGTGTACACCCATCCTCTCACTCGATGGTTGTTGGTTATGACATACGGGTCAAGTATGCTTGTTCCTCAGTCTTCCCTCAACGTTCCGACATATTGAGGACTGAGTGTACCCACGGGGTGTGACTTAGTCTCATTCATTCATACCGGGCGGTTTCGTCTCCCCCCCTCCCGTCGCCCCGATTGGCCATCGGTCGGGGGAGGGGGAGGGCCGGGACCACCGGGGACTATCACACGTGATTAGTCGGTATGACTGCACCTTGGTGTAAATTTTGCTTTTAGCTATGGTTGTAAGAATGAGCACTTATATTAGGAGTGTCCCCACCTACGGTACCTCCTGCTATTATCGTCCGCATAGGACTTATTAATATCCCATATCATTATATTATATTCTACATGAATCATTACCTTCGTCCCGGTACCTCCGGTTGGGTAGTGGGGGTTCCATTGGCTCCCCCCGCGCTCTCCCGTGGTACCCATCGTCATCAGACATCGGAGCCTTCGGGCTCTTAAATACAAGATCTGTTGACACTGACACAGTTTTGATTAATATCCTCCCTCCGGGAGCCCTATTCAATTACAGACATTAGTTTTAGATCATAACTGGAGTTTTCTATTAATGTATTTTAAGGATGTATCTTCGGTTACTTCAAGTTTACTTTAAGTTACTTTAAGTTACTTTAAGTTTACTTTACCAACCCTGTTCCCCGGCCCCGGAACTAGTTTTGATTATATTTATTCATCACTGTTTTTTGCATCCTTTTTCATCCCTTTTTATTTTATACCTCCCTGGTAATGACGGGATGGTATATTCCTCGCTATGACAATATTATTTCATTGATAATCTTAACTTATTACGGAATTGTTTCAACAATGTCTGTTAATTTTTATAATTTTTTCCCCGGTTACTATACCGGTTCGAAATTTTGTTCATAGCCTTTTGTCCCGATTTCATATCGGTCTATTTTAAGAATCCGGAACACCCGGATCTTCTTAGGTTATTAACCTATTATGGGATACTCACGTATCTGTATTTTATTCTATACTTCCCAAGTAGCGACGGGATAGTGTATTTCAAGCTATGACAATATTATTTCATTTGATAACCTTAACTTATTACGGGATTGTTTTAACAATGTCAGTTTATTTATAAGTTTTTCCCCGGTTACTAAACCGGTCCTAGAGTTGTTCATAGCCTTTTGTCCCGGTTTCATATCGGTCTACTTTAAGAACCCGGAACACCCGGATCCTTTTAGGTTACTAACCTATTATGGGACACTCACGTATCTTTATTTTATTCTATACTTCCCTAGTAGTAACGGGATAGTATATTTCTCGCTATGACAATATTTTTTCATTGATAACCTTAACTTATTATGGAATTGTTTTAACAAAGTCAGTTAATTTATGATAAGTTTTTCCCCGGTTACTGTACCGATCTGAATTTTGTTCATAGTCTTTTGTCCCGATTTCATATTGGTCTAATTCAAGAATTCGGAGCATCCGGATCTCTTTAGGTTACTGACCTGCTATGGGATACTTATGTATCTTTATGTTATTCTATACTTCCCCAGTACCGACGGGATAGTATATTTCGCGCTATGACAATATTATTTCATTGATAATCTTCACCTTTTATGGAATTATTTTGACAATGTCAGTTAATTTATGAAAGTTTTCTCCCCGGTTATTATACCGGTCCGAAATTTTGTTCATAGCCTTTTGTCCCGGTTTCATACCGGTCTATTTTAAGACTTCGGAACACCCGGATCTTTTTGGGTTACTACCCTACTATGGGACACTGTAGGTGCCCCTGTCGTTACTATCTATAATTATAACTTCGGATATATTATTTTGGGATTTTCATTTTATTTCCTTTGTGATTGATCGATTTAAACATTTATTCTCGATCTATTTATTTTACATTCCCAACGGAGTTACCTTGTTCATTAGTAACGATATACCCTCTTTCGGAGCTCGCAGTCTCTTCTACCTTGGCGACTCTTTAGATCTGGGTTGGCGGGTTTGCCTGGAGTGTCAGGGCAAAGAGACCCTGTGTCTCTTCCTTTTAGGGTTTTCAAGGAAGCACGTGGCTGATGTCGGGCCACGTCCCGTTGTCCCTAAAGTTAAAGCTACCTGCCAGCCCTACCAAAGACTCACAGGTCTTCCAAATCACCAAACCAGTTAAGACTTCTCTTGGGTCGAGAGCGAAGCCCGGCCTGAAACCTACGACCCCGGAGGCTCCCTTCGATTCGGCAACCCTTTCCAGATTGATGCATGGCCTCTCGTGGCATAGTTAGTTTCAACCTGACCTTTCATTAGAAGAGGCCAGCGACCGATCCCAGGGATGAGGTAGAAATTTATTTCTATTTGAACACGATGTTGTGCTGATATTTATCCATATATATACATATATATATAAATTACGGACCTCTGTAGCTCACTGGCTCAAACCTCGTGTCACATACCGAGTCACCACGAATTATAGGATGGAAGATTCCTGGTGCCTCTGTGAACTTGACAATTGAATGGAATTATTGCCCATTAGGGGGAAGAGAGAGTGCTAAACCAGATAGCCTCTTACAGGGTCTCATTTGTTATGGGCTACCTCAACAGCACAATATATCATCCCGGATGCCTCTAAGCTCCCGGAATTCGTCGAAAGCAATCCGTGGAAGGGGGCCTTGCGCTCTCCCTTCAAAGATGGTATGTTAACCATCGAAGGGTTTGGCACCCGGACTGTAGAAGGTTTTGAATTCTACCCGCCGGGTCTACAGTTCCCTCTCTCTGGTTTCGCATGCCTTACCGAGGAGACACTCGTAAGGTTTGACAAGGTCCCCAAAGAAACCAAAATGTACCCAAAGGGGCAGGCTCAGTCCACCTGGGTCCGGCCCTTAAACGAGTGGGAGTGTGTTAACACTACGTTAACACCTCACAAGAGCCCGTACACGATGTTTCTAGTGGAGGAGTAAACCCCTACTCCGTGTGTCACTAAGATATCGGACCTTGCTCAGCAGGCAATAAACGAGGACAAGCCGTTACCGCAGCTGAAGGAAACGCATCCGACCTCCCTCCTGTCCCTGGGGGATCACGATTGCTGGACTAACGCCCCGGCGACCTTCACATCGGGTAAATTAAGCGCTGACTGTGCTCCCATTCAGTTCAGTGAGTGGCTACCCAGGCTTCCGGAATCTCTGATATGCCTCGAGCTCGAAGCCTGTATGCGCCTGAGTAGACATATCAACTCGGCTACAATGGCAGAAAAGACCTCTTTAATGTATGAAGAAGAACCACCTTTTAAGGTCTTGACGAAGTCATTACTTCAAACCTTACTGTCTGATTCCTACGACTTCTTTGCGGCCAGACGTCGTTGCTGTAGGCATGTCTTGTCTGAAGCCACTATCAGACATGAGCCTAACAAGCTCATTAAAGCCCCAGTCTGGAGCTGCTAGGGTCAATCAGAGCCTCAAGGTTCGATGGGCTTAGTCCCCAAGCACAAGTTCGAACCGGCCAGCAACCAATCTCGAGGTAGAAAGAGTCTGAGATCTTTCCATTCCTTCCAAACCGGCAGTCCCAACAGGTGGTTCAAACCATCCCGGTGGCACAGGGGAGTCAACCTTTCACTTCGAAGGGTCAACCCCAACAGCAATACGTGCTGGTTCCTCAGTCCCAAGTAGCAACTACCTCCTATACTACTTCCCCAGCCCTTAGGCCCACCTTTGAAACTCAGGGTGCTTTCCAGGGTTACCAGCGCCCCAGAGGCGCTAGCTCGAGAGGGACTTTTCGCAACAGCTACTCTCGAGGCCGAGGAGGTAAATCCGCAGCAAATCATTGGGAGTTCTCAGGTAGGGGTAGGACTTTACATCTTCCGGAACCGTTGAACGTTCAACATTTGGGCTTTCAGTATAATTTCCAAAGGTCTGGGGTGGAGTTGGATAGAATGGCCCCCTCCACCAACCAGTTTTCATCAACATCCAACGGAAGAGCTAGTCTTATATGAAAACGATTTATTGCAAAAGGAAGCAATAAAGAAAGTAAATCGTTTGTAATTTCAGGATCACTTGTTCAGCGGGCCAAAGAAAGACTCAGAATAGCGAAGAGTAGTCCTAGACCTGTCGCTTCTGAATTCTTACATTTAATGCGACAAGTTTCACATGCTGACCATCTCTCAGGTGCGGACCTTGCTTCTCTGTGGGGCCGTCACCTCCCCTATGGATCTTGCAGACGTTTGCTATCATGTTCCGAAAGCAAGGCATTTTCGTCCGTTTCTAGGCTTCAACTAGGCAAACTGCCTCACAGCAACTACAGAGTGATAATCTCTTACAACAATTTTGGTTCCAAATCAACTTCGAGAAATCTCGTTTGGTCCCGAGGACAAGTTTCATGGTTAGGATTCAATGGGTTCTATGCTCCCACACTCTGTCTCCCAACAGCCAAGAGGAACAATATAGCAAAACACAATACGTTTTCTCAAAGACAAATTGTCTTCCAGAAGAAATCAAGAGAGAATCCTGGGTGCCCTCCAGTTTGCCTCAGTAACAGATATACTACTGAAGGCCAGACTGAAAGATATAAGCCGAGTATGGTGCTCCAGGAAAACGAGTAATATCGAGACAAAGGGCTCGACTCCAACCAATTCTGAAGAAAAGACTTCAACCATGGACAAAGGTCAAAATCTGGCAAATCCGTTTCCTTACAATATCCACCCCCAAGCTCGTCATTTACACAGACGACTACCTAACAGGCGGGGGGGGGGGGGGGGATACTCTCAGTACACGAAAGTCCTGGGACTATGGTCAACAATATTCCGCCAACTTCATATCAATGTTTTAGAGGCCATGGCGGTATTTTTGACCTTAAGCAACCGGCTCCAGCCAAAAACCAACATATCAGGTTTCTTCTAGATAGATAGTGGCGGACGCACTTTCGAGGACAACTCCGCTGGAGTCGGAGTGGTCACTAGACCCAATGTCCTTCAGTTGGATTCTTTCTCAGGTTCCGGATCTCCAGATAGATCTGTTTGCAACAAGTCCAACTACAACTAGAGTGCTACGTAGCTCCCAGCCCGTATCATTAGTCTGGAACACTTGGGAGAGAATTTACCTATTCCCACCAATAAATCTGTCGATGAAAGTGTTAGACAAGTTCAGGACTTTCAAAGGCCAAGTTGCTCTAGTAGTCCCCATCTGGCCCAAGCACAACGGGTTTCCCCTTCTGGTGGAACTGGGTCTCCACCTCGACAGATCCCCAATCCAATACTAACACAAGCAGTACAACTCGCTGTGTGTTAGCTTCCTCAAATTCAGAATGCCCTACCTTTCTGGACTTTATGAAATTTGCAGCTCAAGAGGTGCAGATATTGATCCTCAAATACGTTATTTTTAGAATCAGATAAGAGGGGATCCACCCTTCGACAGTATGATTCGGCTGTTATGAAACTTGCCAGTTTTTAAGGGACTCAAAGGTTGAGACGATGACTATGAATCTGACAGTAACCTTCTTCAGAATTTTATTTGAATCAGACTTAGCGACTTGTACTATTACCACAAATTAAGTCAGCCTTGAAGGTTTTACAATTGGCTTTAATATTGCCCTTACAGATTCATACTTCTCATCCATCCCGAGAACCTGCGCCAGATTGAAACCATCAACTCACCCTAGCTCAGTTTCCTGGTTTCTGAATGACGCACTTAAGTTGGCTTCAGACACTCTTAACGAGACTTGCCATTATATTCCATTGGTTAGGAAATCCTTGTTCTTAATGAACCTGACTTCTGGCGCCAGAATATCAGAACTTTCAGCCTTGTCTAGAGATCCAGGTCATATTGAATTTCTCTCGTCAGGGGAAGTACTCCTTTCCCCTGACAAAAGATTTTTAGCGAAAATGAGGACCCCCAGGACAGACGGTTCCCCTGGAAGATTGTCCCACTTCCGCAGGACCCATCTTTATGTCCAGTAAACACTCTGGAAGCCTACTTAAACATATCTCCCGTTCAGTCCTCGGGGCCCTTACCCATTAGAGAAGGTGAAGAACCATCATCCTGAAAGGACTCAGACAGAAGATTCTGCATTTCATTAACGGGCTACCTAGAATCATTCCCACATCACTCCCTCACGTCCATGATATATGAGCTGTAGCTACCTCAGTTAATTACTATGAACTTCACTGGACTTACTAAATATATAGGCCGGAAGTCTCCAACAGTATTTAAACGCCACTGCTTAAAACCTCTGGAAGCCTTATATTTGCTACAGTGGCAGCAGGGAATGTGATTCCTCCTGAACATAGTGAACCTTAATCAACTATGTCTTGCTATCCTTTTACCTGTTATTTTGGATTTTATTTTACTTCCTCAGGTATTGTTCCAAGATTTGGGACCATTTCTCTGGTACTATTTCACTGCGCGGCACAGGTCGGAGCCCAGAAAAGGGATTTTGACGAAGGAAAAATCTATTTCTGGGCGAGAGACCTGTGCCGCCCAGTGAACCCTCCCTTGACTTCCCTCCCAACATGGGCCCCAAACCTTGGGTGCTATGAGGAGTGACGTCACTGGCGTGGGTTGGGTTAGTGGTAGTAGTGTTGAACGGCACCTCGCTGTGGCGGGGATTTTGAAGAGGAGATATCTAAATAGTGCGAGACCTCTGGTTGTGAATTATCACGCCCCAGTATTTTATACCGACACCTTTTATAGGTGAGCGAGCTGGGTTCAACCTGGCATTCCTATGCTTTTTTTCTCTGGTAATATATAGCAGTTATATTCCTTAGAAATAGTGCTCTAGGAGTATTTCACTGGGCGGCACAGGTCTCTCGCCCAGAAATAGATTTTTCCTTCGTCAAAATCCCTTTATTATCCCAATCACAAGAGAAAGAGGATCATGGTTGCCCAACAATAACTTCCTTGAACAACTCTCTCCAGAATTTGTAATTCCAGAGGAAAACATCACTTATTATCTCTAACAGTCTACATCACAAAGCACCTCAATCTGGAGGGGATTAACATCGACAACTATTTACTGCATACCTAAGCTGAGCTTATTGCCATTAACTGCCAGATTGTCTTAATACTGTACTAGAGACTTAGGCCTAATGAAAGTAAACAATTGTTTTTAGCTATATGGTAAAATTTTATGTAAAAACAAGCATTGAGAGTAAAGAATTATGAACATCAAGGGAGTTTCATAGAACTAAAATAGTAAAGTAATCTGTACTCACTTTCTTTTCCTTTTTCTTTTTGTCTTTTTAGTTTTTTCTTCCTTTTCATTAGTTTCTGCTTCACCTTCATTCTTTCCTTCTGATTTCTCTTCCTGTTTCAATTTACCTTCACCTTCATTCTTTCCGTCTGATTTCTCTTCTTGTTTCAATTTACCTTCACCATCAGTAGTGTCTGTCGCTGGTTTCTCAGCCTCGGCAGTATCATCTACCTCTTGAGCTTTCTCTGGTTTCTCATCATCAGTCGACTCTTTATTTGTTTCAGATTCAGATTCAGAACTCTCTGACTTAGGTGGTTTTGGTGTATTATACTGAATTCTTGTCCAATATAGAGGTTTCATGGCCACCTTTGGATTAATTGGCTGCTTTCGTAGAACTGAAAAGGCAAAAAGTATAGTAAAATTTACAGTTCTGGTTGAACTGACATGTATTACCATGCATCTAGTGTAGGGAGCACAAATTTCCAATGAAACTAAGAACTCAGGAAGAATGAATTAATATACATATCAATATAATAAAGATATTCACACTGAAGTCCATTAAAAAAAAAATGTTTCCATTACCTGGGAAAAATCCCCAAATTTCACAGGTCTATTATTGCAAATCAGCAGCATCTTCCAAAAATGAAATGTATTTAACTACTGTATAATATAGAGCATGCAAATGAATCACAATGATATTGAAAGGAAACAAAATACAGCGAACCCTCGTTTATCGCGGTAGATAGGTTCCAGACGCGGCCGCGATAGGTGAAAATCCGCGAAGTAGTGACACCATATCTACCTATTTATTCAACATGTATATTCAGACTTTTAAAACCTTCCCTTGTACGTAGTACTGTTAACAAACTACCCTTTAATGTACAGAACACTTAATGCATGTACTACAGTACCCTAAACTAAAACAAGCACAAATATTAAAGGCGATTTTATATCATGCGTTTCCTAAACACGCTAAAAATCACGATAAAAAATGGCAACCAATGTTTTGTTTACATTTATCTCTGATCATAATGAAGAAACAAACTGGAGGTAGAGCTTTGCTTATTACCCAGACATATTTCCCATACTTTTCCCTTAGAACTACATCACATCTTCCTACTTTATATATATATATATATATATATATATATATATATATATATATATATATATATATATATATATATATATATATATATATGTATATGTATGTATATATATATATATATATATATATATATATATATATATATATATATATATGTATATATATATATATATATATATATATATATATATATGTATATATATATATATATATATATATATATATATGTATATATATATATATATATATATATATATATGTATATATATATATATATATATATATATATATGTATATATATATATATATATATATATATATATATGTGTGTGTATATATATATATATATATATATATATATATATATATATATATATATATATATATATATATATGTATACACATATACATACCTACATATATACATACATACATATATACATAAATATATGCATATATATATATATATATATATATATATATATATATATATATATATATATATATATATATATATATATATATATATTACTGTATACATATGGGTTATGGAAAAAATCCGCAAAGTGGTGAATCCGCGATGGTCGAACCGCGAAGTAGCGAGGGTTCACTGTATTAGCAGAATTTCATGAACATACACTTCTGCTTCCCTGACAATATTCGCTTTGTTCTGTATGACTACAAGTTTTCCAAATTTGTTTATTTTTACACTACAGATATCAAAGGTAAAAAATCCAAACTTGAACTTAATTTTATTAAGACTTCCTAAATCTTATTTTGCCTATGAACAGCAACCACTGCACGATAACAATAATATAACAGGACTCAGAAGCAATGTTTGCAAGTAGAGCTAAATCAGCAAACCTATTTAGCTACCGTATATCAATTGAAGTGATAATGACATGAAATACTGGAATACTGTACAAACCTTTACAGAGCAATTTTTTTTAGTGAAGTTCAGTAAAATGAATGTTCTAAGAATTTTGTTTTACCACTTATGGCCATGATAAATGATTGAATAAGGTAATTCAGTATTACCTCTTAAATAACTACTGGAAAATCTGCTAAAAATTTATATCTGTAAAATGTTGTTTTCCTTAGTAAAATAAATTTTTGAATATAATTACCCGATGATCATATAGCTGCATCCCTGCTGCCCGACAGAAAAAACCTACGGGCGGAATACGCCAGCGATCGCTATACAGGTGGGGGTGTACATCAACAGCGCCATCTGTCAAGTAGGTACTCAAGTACTCGAAGTCAACAAAGAACCAATTTTCTCCTCTGTCCCACTGGTTCTCTATTGGGGAGGAAGGGTGGGTCCTTTAATTTATGATCATCGGGTAAGTATATTCAAAAATTTATTTTACTAAGGAAAATAAAATTTTTCAATATCAAACTTACCCGATGATCATATAGCTGATTCACACCCAGGGGGGTGGGTAGAGACCAGCATTACAAGTTGACATTATGAGCTAAGTATTCCGTATTTCATTTTAGCAGTTATTCAAAATAACAAGCATAAAATAAATAAGTACCTGGTAAGGAAGACGACTTGAACAATTACTCTGCCTTTTTAAGTACGTCTTCCTTACTGAGCCTCACGATCCTCATAGGATGCTGAGCGACTCCTAGGAGCTGAAGTATGAAGGGTTGCAACCCATACTAAAGGTCCTCATCAAAACCTCTAATCTAGGCGCTTCTCAAGAAATGATTTTGACCACCCGCCAAATCAAGTAGGATGCGAAAGGCTTCTTAGCCTTCCGGACAACCCAGAAATATTTCAAGAGAAAGATTAAAAAGGTTCTGGAATTAGGGAATTGTAGTGGTGGAGCCCCCACCACTACTGCACTCGTTGCTACGAATGGTCCCAGAGTGTAGCAGTTCTCGTAAAGAGACTGGACATTCTTAAGATAAAAGACGCGAACACTGATTTGCTTTTCCAATAGGTTGCGTCGAATATATTTTGCAGAGATCTATTTTGTTTAAAGGCCACGGAAGTTGTGACAGCTCTTACTTCGTGTGTCCTTACCTTCAGCCAAGCTTGGTCTTCCTCATTCAGAAGGGAATGAGCTTCTCGTATTAACAGTCTGATAAAAATAGGATAAAGAATTCCCTGACATAGGCAAAGATGGATTCTTAACTGAACACCATAAAGCTTCAGACGGGCCTCGTAAAGGTTTTAAAATAGAACTTAAGAGCTCTTACAGGACATAATACTCTTTCTAGTTCATTTCCAACCATACGATAAGTTAGGAATATCGAACGATATTGGTCAAGGCCGAGAAGGCAGCTCGTGTTTGGCTAGAAAACCAAGATGTAGAACATGTAGCCGTTTCGGATGAGAATCCGATGTTCTTGCTGAAGGCATGAATCTCACTGACTCTTTTAGCTGTGGTTAAGCATATCAGGAAAAGAGTCTTAAAGGTGAGATCTTTCAGGGAGGCTGATTGAAGTGGTTCGAACCTGTCTGACATAAGGAATCTTAGAACCACGTCTAAATTCCAACCAGGTGTAACCAAACGACGCTCCTTCGTGGTCTCAAAAGACTTAAGGAGGTCCTGTAGATCTTTATTGTTGGAAAGATCTAAGCCTCTGTGACGGAAGACTGATGCCAACATGCTTCTGTAACCCTTGATAGTGGGAGCTGAAAGAGATCGCTCTTTCCTCAGATATAAGAGGAAGTCAGCTATTTGAGTTACAGAGGTACTGGTCGAGGATACGGAAGCTGACTTGCACCAGTTTCGGAAGATTTCCCACTTCGATTGGTAGACTCTAAGGGTGGATGTTCTCCTTGCTCTAGCAATCGCTCTGGTTGCCTCCTTCGAAAAACCTCTAGTTCTCGAGAGTCTTTCGATACTCTGAAGGCAGCGAGACGAAGAGCGTGGAGGCCTTGGAGTACCTTCTTTACGCGTGGCAGACGTAGCAGGTCCACCCTTAGGGGAAGAGTTCTGGGAACGTCTACTAGCCATCGAAGTACCTCGGTAAGTTATTCTCTCGCGGGCCAGAGGGAAGCAACTAGCGTCAACTTTGTCCCTTCGTGAGAGGCGAACTTCTGCAGTACCTTGTTGACAATCTAGAACGGAGGGAATGCATATAGATCTAGATGAGACCAATCTAGTAGAAAGGCATCTATAAGAACTACTGTTGGGTCCGGGATAGGTGAGCAAAGTAATGAGAGCCTCTTGGACATCGAGGTTGCGAAGAGATCTATGGTTGGCTGTCCCCAGGTGACCCAAAGTCTCTTGCATACATCCTTGTGGAGGGTCCAAAATGTTGGAATTATTGTCCCTTCCTACTGAGACAATCTGCTAAGACATTCAAGTTGCCTTGGATGAAACTCGTTACTAGTGAAAAGTCTAGACCTGTTGAACAGGAGAGGAGGTCACTTGCGAACTCGTACCATGTCAGAGAGTAGGTCCCTCCTTGCTAGGAGATGTACATCAAAGCAGGGAGTTGACCGTGTTCACCTCCACTACTTTGCCTTGAAGGAGAGACCTGAAGCTTTTCCAGGTCAGACGTACTGCCAGAAGCTTCTTGCAGTTGAAATGCATTGTCCTTTGACTCGAGTTCCATAATCCCGAGCATTCCCTACCGCCTAAGGTCGCACCCCAGCCTACGTCCGATGCGTCTGAGAAGAGAACGTGGTTGGGAGTCTGAACAGTCAGGGGAAGACCCTTTCAAAGGTTGATAAAGTCCTTTCATCAAGTCAGACCAGACTTATCTTCCGGAAACCGGGATCGAGACCGCTTCTAGCGTCTTGTCCTTTTCCAGTGAAGAGCTAGATGATACCGAAGAGGACGGAGGTGTAGTCTTCCAAGTGACACCAATTGAACCACGGATGACAGTGTCCTAACCAGACTCATCCACAGCCTGACAGGGCCGTGTTCCTTCTTCAGCATCTTCTGGATGGATAGCAGGGCTGGGGGTTGATCGTCTTGTTCAGCCATGTCCTCATCAGAGGGTTCCTCATCCGAAACTGATGAGGAAACGGCAACGGAGTGGGCAACGTCTGACTCGCTGAATCCGGTCGCACTGGTGGATGCGTGACGGAGCCGGACACAAGATCATGGTACTGCTGCACAGTCTGTGAACTGTCAACCATGGGGACGCGAGGAAGTACAGCGACAACCCGAAACTGTCTAGACTGTCTGGGTTGTGCAGACAACCCCTTATCGGGTTGCTGAGGTTGCCGCACTGCGTCACAACAAGTCACCTCTGCTGGTTGTTGAACGTCTTCCTAGTGACACACTGAACGTCCACAACCACCTCCGAGAGTCGCTTAACGTCAACGTGCGACTGGCAACCCACACTGGGTCGCACCGGTGGAGGAACCATCTCAACTGGCGGACGTGAGTAGGATACCTCAGCGTCAACAGGGCGTACAACCAACCGGTAGGAAGGTTGTTGGCTAGAAGGTTCTTCTCCGTAAAAACTCCTCTATCAAGGACTAAGCTTGGACTGCATGTCTTGCAACAAAGCCCAAGGTCTATGGGAGCAGGTGTGGCAACAGACGGGGTTAGCGACTGAAGCGGAACCATTTACCATCCCTGAAAGCATGTTATGCTTTAATTAAAGTCCATAGGAGGCCAAGCAGCTTAAGGCTCCTCTCCAAATGACAGAGTCCTCAAGGGAATATCAGAAGGAGGGAGAACAGCACTTTCTCATCTACAGGAACCATGTCCGAGAAAAGCTAGGTTATCTCAGTGAGGGTTTCACTGGTGCATAAGCAGCAGACCAGAAGGCAACGTTATGTAACTGCTTGACAGTCTGTGAACTGTCAAAAACTGAACTGTCAACCACAACAGGTGCGTGAGGACACACAGCACTGGTGCATTAGTAGCAGACCAGAAGGCAACGTCATGTAACTACTTGACAGTCTGTGAGTTGGCAACAACCAAAGCTGTGTGGGGAAGCCTCAACTCCTGACTGACTAGTCTGCTGCGGGCGAGTGGCGGTAACCACAGTGTGTTGCGGAGGCTGACACACCGTGTCAAAACACGGCAGCTTGTGGTAGCTCACGCACGGCAACGGAGTGCTCCGTGTGTCTGTGGGAGTCAGCATGCGTCTGGCAAGGTCGACTGCGCATGGGTGGAGGAGCTCTCACAACAAGAGTGTGGGAGCAGGCAGCCATGCTGGGCGCACAACCGTGGCAGGCTGAAGGCCAACGGGTGCATCGTCAACCTTCTCCGCAGTCGGAGTGTGGGAGCTGGCAACAACAAAAGCGGAGTGCTGGTGCGTGGGAGGGACTGCCGTGGATTGCGGAGCATGCCGCATTGCGTCAAAACACGGCAGCTTGACAGCACCTTCCACTGCTGATGCGGTAGCTCACGCATGTCAACGGAGGGTGCAGCATGAACATGCGTCTGGCAGGGTCGACTGCGCATCGGAGCAGGCAGCCGCAGTATCTGCTGAGCGCACAACCGTGGCAGGTTGTAGGTTAACAGGTGCAGTGTCAACCTTCTCAGCACGATACTCCTGCATGAAGGAAGCAAGCTGAGACTGCATAGTCTGCAGCATGGACCACTAGGGTCTACAAAAGACGGCAACAAACGGAGCTACTGTCCGTTGTGACTGAGGGTCTAAAACAGCTGGTGCGGCAACAGACGGAGTTACTGCCAGTTGCGGTACCACCTTGCCTCTCTTGGGAGGTGCCGTCGTCGGATGACTGCAGCGAGTCCGAACTGACCCAGTGGCTACACCTAGGCCGTTGGACTTGCGCGGAAGGGACCGACTTGCACTTAAAAAGCTGCAAGATTTGGTCCATGGTTTCTACGCGAAACCTCTTCCGCAGACGAGGAATAAATGGGCTCTCTCGTCTTTGTGTGGGTGGGGTGATCACGTCGGCAACGTGTGTAGATACACCCGAAACCACGGAGGGAAACGTCTGTTCGTCGATCAAGGCCTGTGGAACCCATAAGTCGTTCGACATTACTTCTCCCCTGGGCTTGGGAGCTTGTAAGAGGTATCGGACTAGGTGAACAACTGGCACGAACAGACGAACCCTCGAACGCAACACTGTAACACTTTGCGCATATCACTTTATCACTTTTGATTTTCTGTTTGCACTTATTTCACTGAAATCGAAACTTTAACAGATTTCTACCTGAAACACGCAATCCTATCCTTCATTAAAAGGTAGTAATTGCGAAAACAGTTTTACAATGCAACAGAAAAACATAATTAAAGATAAAGAATTCAGTGGCTGGAAAAGAGACTAAACACTAGATCAAATAAACTACGTTTAAAATCTCTCACCGCATAAAGCCTGGGAACAAGAATAAAACTCTAGAAACGTTTTACCTTCTTCCCCTACAGCGACTAGGGAGAAGAGTAAAAACGAGAACAACGTTACCCGCTTGAACGAAACGTTTATTCTCCTCTCTCTCCCTCCGTCTCTATCTCTCTCTCTCTTCTCTTGACTTAGAACCTGAGAGAAGAGCCCAATTATATATCGCTAAAACATATTATTTGCTAAAGGAAAAAACTGAAAGGTTTCCCAAATAAAAAGTTCCTTTATTTAGAATTTAAACCATTTAAGCTAAGAAAGAATGAACGAAACGCTAGAATCGGTTTACTCTTACTGCAACGTGAAACCGTGAAATACTCTCTCTCTATCGTAACGATAGAGCGCATGTTGAACGTTCTGAACGTCAACAACTGCGGAGACTAAACTAAACGTTAGTTCATCTTTGAAAACAGTACGAGACTATCAAAGAAATTCTTTCAAAAACATTAAAATTAAAAAGGTATAAATTCTTAAAAGGTAAATACGATATGACGGGCTCAATGTTAATTAACTTCGGTTCCAAGTAAGGACCGCCTACTATTAGGAAAGGTCGCATATAAACAAACATAAAAATTAATTTTTATAAGTTTATAATAAATGGAAAGTTAATCGAAGAGGCCTATAAAGGCGGAGAGATATAAAATAAATAGATCTATAACTTGTTAAGCAAAATTACCAAAAACCTAAACACACTTCCGTCTAAGGGAAGGGTCGGCCATTTAAAAGTGAAAGAGAGTCCATACTCTCTTCGTCACCAACACTTCAGTCTAAGGGAAGGGTCGGCCATTTAAAAGTGAAAGAGAGTCCATACTCTCTTCGTCACCATAATTAAATCTATCCAAAACGAGTTCAAGTTTTGAAATGAAGATAAAACCCCTGCATAGCGAAAGCTCAAAACTGGAATAGTGTACTTCACCAAATCGTTGTGAAAACAAATCCAGTTAGGGACGGCGTATTTAGTAGGTCTTGCCTGTGGCACGACAGAGGGAAAATTGGTTCTTTGTTGACATCGAGTACTTGAGTACCTACTTGACAGATGGCGCTGTTGATGTACACCCCCACCTGTATAGCGATCGCTGGCGTATTCCGCCCGTAGGTTTTTTCTGTCGGGCAGCAGGGATGCAGCTATATGATCATCGGGTAAGTTTGATATTGAAAAATTGACCTTGTAATAAAAGGATACTTAGCTCATATTTTCCTTGAACAAATATAATAAGTCTTCAAGTTCCTAAAACAAGAAAACAAAATATATTCCAAGCAAAAGTTATTTTTCCATATAAACCCTATATCATGTAGCCAACATTTAATACATTTCACTTTCCTCAAACATTGTAAAACTTTTGACCATAGAAAAAAAAAAAGAAAAAAAAAAGAAAAAAAACACCACTTGATGAGAAAACCTAGACTTAAAGGAATGTAAAATGAGTTCCAAATTTTACAAGTGAAGATAGTGTGTGATAACTAATTTTCCTTTTACAAGTTTATTGTTTGTTTTGTCCAACCTAATTGTTCATTTTACTTGAATCTCAATTAAAGTAAGAGGATCAATCTGCTAATTACATTGTAGTGAGGAATGACTATTTAGAAAGATGAAGATGATGACTTCACTAACCCTGCCCCAAAAACATGATTTGTAAAATAAAATAGTTCTTTTAATGCCACGCATGAATGGCAGAGGAAAGGGACAGTGACATTGCTGTAGCAGCACAATGCCCAAGAGATTGACCAATATACATATAATCAGCAGCCAAGCACCGTCTCCATCCAAGCTGAAACCAGGGAGGGCCAGGCAATGGTTGTTGATGACTCATCAGATAGACCTATAGACTCCCCTAAACCACCCATTCTTAGCTCACAAGGATGGTGAGGTTGCAGCGACCAAAGGAACTAACGAGTTTTAGCAGAACTCAAACACCAGTCTAGCGATCACCAGGCAAGGACGTTACCAACATGCTAGTAAGAAGTGCCAACTTGATGACCCCTAAATAAAGATAGAAGGTTATGACAACCCTTTTGTTCACAAAATACTGTAGTCTCTCCTAGCAGTTAGCTGAAGTACTGTACATGAGTGTTTGGATGAAAAACATGAAATGTTAGTTGCTTTAGAAAATCTCATTTGAGAGAAGGCATCTTTGGTGTTGTCATTAACAGTGGCCACAGATCAGAAACCCAAGTCTTTGCGGCCACAAGGGAACCATGAGAGTCATCCTTGAATTTTGAAACTTCCTGCACTTGATAACTGTTTGGATCATTGCTATAGGAGGAAAAGTATACATTTCTCGGATCTTTCAATCCTGTAACATCACCTACACTGCTCATGTCAGTTCTTTTAATCCTGTAACATCACCTCCACTGCCCATGTCTGGGGATATGTTACTGGAGAGCAGATGGCATCCACCTTTAGTTGAACCTTACTGGAAACAAGTTCACATTTGGATTTTCTATCAATTTTCACATCTACTGGACACACTTGGGGATGAAGAAACAATTTGCTTGGTAGTATTTGATCTTCTCTACATAACTGGTCATCTGTCAAGATATTCAATCTGGGGGTAATAAATGCAAATTTCTTTCCTTTGTCCCCTGCAGAAATGACTTTTCAAATAAGTAAATATTTCATGACTTTGTCCCCAGCCTGCTTTTAGATGTATGTTATTCGGCATCAATGACCTTCGATGTCAGGATGCCAGAGAACTTCAAATCATTCATTGTGGCAGTGGTATTGTCCAAATAAATGGTTAAGATTTTCCCTATTAGAGTACTCACAGCTCCATCTGAATAAGAGCCTTGTGTATCACTAATAACTCCCGACATTTGATGCTCTTGTGTTACTCGTGGAAGCTCCATAGACAGGAAATATGGATTGTCGTCTAGAGTAGACAACAACCCAGGTTAGACACATCCAAATATAAAGATCTGGTATAATTATTTTAAGACAGACTCCCTTTGTGAAGTATGGAATGTTGTCTCACCATAGACAAAGATAATTCAATCGTGTACAATGGTTTATAAATTCATCAGATCTAGTCCTGTCCCGTTTTGAAGACTGAGAAACTTCGTAAAGGAGTGAATTTTCTTCTCCATTGGTAAAGAGAAGTGACACTATTTTCATCCTCTAATACATGATCAACTGAGTCAATTGAAGATCAGACTTCTGAAGATTGACAAGTACCTCAGTTGATGAAAAAGATTCAAGAGAAGACCCTGAAGTTTTATTAACATTTCCTTAGCAGAATTCATCACCAAACAGTTGTCCAGATATATCAGGACATGAATGGAGAAAAGATGTAACTACTTGGATATTGAAGCCCTCATTCTTGTAAACAATTGAGGGGCTGAAGCATGAGCAAGTGAACTGGTAAATATTTCGACCATAACAAAATAAAGGAACGTACATGAAAAAAAAAAGAAAAAAAAACTGTCAGGTTTGTTGAAGATATCCAATCCCTTTGTTGTATCACAGCAGTATTGATGACAGATTCTATTTTAAACTTCATTAGAACTCATTCAGGTTTGATACAGCCAGAACTTGCCTCCGTATGCCTGAAACTTTTGGGACTAGAAAAATATAACCGTAAAATCCCTTGACAGAAATGTTACTTCCTCTACTACATTCAGCTGCAACAGCTTTTGAGCGACTGTCCGAAAAACCTCAGACTTCATAGGGATGTTGACACAACTGGGTCAAAGGATCAGAAACTTTGATAAGGGGGGGAGGCCTCAAACAAAATGAGATGCTGCTCCTTTAACACGGACAAAACCAAAGCCTCCGGAAGTAGATGCTCCAACACATGCTTGAATTGAGGCAGCCTTTCCCCACCAGCATGAGAAGGCCAATGCAGTCAGTAGCCTCGAGTTCTAGATCAGTACAGCATACTTCTTCCAGTGGACCAAAAGGAACATGAAAGGGTTCGATGAGAAAACTAGCTCCAAGGGGATGGGAATTTTAAAATAAATAGGAATGCAAGCTGGCATACTTATCACCAACTTTTTCCATCAAATTCTCCATGTTCGGAATAAAAATATTAGATAACCTTGGTTCACATTTAGCAGCAGCAAACTCATCTATTTGCTGAGACATAGCTGAATAAGCTAAAGGATGCTACACTTGAACTATTCTAAACATAGTATAGCCTAATAATTTCCTTAAGAAAATACACAAAAGGCATATAGGACTCCCAATGAGTATCATACTCTAGCATTGGTCTGCAAGTACAGTATCACCTGTGGAAGCACATTTTTCTTGAGAGCCATTTACTAGATGGGGATAAACAGTCTTCGCGAGACTGTTTATCACTTCATTCCTTTAAAACATTCAATAATTCCAAGAAATTTACATCTTGCACCCGACTACTAACTGAAGCAGAACTGGTTCCCAAATCTACCTCTGGCATGCTGGTATTATAACTGTAATTAATTGGGTGTTTTATTAAACTTATTCAATTCACTAATCATAATTCCAGGTACAACCAGCATCTTTCCTTTGTCAACCTTAGCTATATATCACAGGCAGGAAGTCGGAACCTGCTGGACTCTCGGGTTTTGTCCAAAGAAAAACATCCTGGGTGAGTATGGAAGGCTCATCAGGAACCATTTAGCCAGGTCTGCTGTTCAGAAATTCTAATATGTCAGCTAACACATACTTGATGTTTGAACTCGAGGCCAGGAACTGTCTGGAAGTGTCAATAATTTTGACTGGGTCTGGAGACTGTAGGGGAAGTCTCAGATGTGGTGATACAGAATAAGGGTGGAATTGCCCAATGCCTGAATTAAAGCCCTTTCCTTTGGTTGAATAGAGATGACCAGTCAGTAAGGACACAAGAAATGCATCTGTTTGCCTTACCCGGTCAGATATCATGGGCAAAACTGAAAGCCCTGATATTTTAGATGTCAGAACATTCTTGACAATAAGAACAAAGCATTGCAATACGCTGTCACCAACCCAAAATGTAAATTTATCTTGGGACGGATATTCATCTCTCAACAAGAAATGAGATTTTGTTATCTTAGAACAAGTTAGCTCTATAACAGCCTTTCCTTACTTGTAACATGCTTTCTCTTCAATCATACCCTTCAATACTTCCCAAGAGTAAGTCCCAACAGGAACCAAATCTCAAAGGCTGTCAACCACTATCCCAAGACCTCTAATTAGCTGAAGCCTAATTAGCAGGATGTAATGCTTTTCTCTCAAGAGATGACAAACTCCTACAGAGCAAATGACAAGAGCCTTTACATAACTTTTCTGGAACCTAAGCTGTCATTCAAGGCTCAATAGCTTTCGTGATCAAAGCACTGTATTCCAAAGAAAATGAGAAGAAACTCTTTCCAATACTTTAATGGTTGCCTTATTACTGACAACAAGATAACAGCTTTCAAAGCCTCTTATTACCATATTTTTTAGCATCTAAACTAGATCCTCTAAATTTTTAATCCAGGGTGAATTTATTATTGTCTCCTTGTAATATTTCCAAGGTATATTTACCTTTCCTCTTACTTCCTAGAGATTACTATTAGACAGAATATTGGCATCAATTCAAAGCTTTTCACAGTAAGTCTTAATTGCCCAAAGACAGCCACTAAATGAGTAGTAGGCAAACTCCTTTCCCTTTCTGAAAGTCAGTACTAGAAAACTTTAGTTGCAGCATCCCCTCCAACATCTTTACATTAACATATTCCATTAAAATTGAAAAATCCCATTGTCATTTTAAAATTTTACTGTGTGCAGCCTGTGGTAAACTTTTCTGACAAAGGCAAAGATGCCTCTCATCCGAAATAAGTTTTCCATCATCAGGGCAATACCTCCAAATTTCCTTACTTAAAACCTGTATCTTATGAACTTTCATGAGAGCGGGCTTCTTTTAGACAAAAGGTCTCTCTGCAGGGTTTAGCTATCAAAAATAACCACCTTTTATCCTTATATAGGTGAACTGCAGAATCCACTTCTGCACAAAATAATAGAAACTGGTAGGCACGGAACTCTCTTACAATTTGACATCAAGATTGAGTCTCAACTTCTGAGATACCCAGATGATACCTCGAGTCCATTTCAATACAGATGCAGTAATGACTGACAATCACAAGTCAGTCTATCTTGTGCCTGTCATGACCTCTAAAATGTCCAGTTTAACAGTTTAGCTGCCTGCTCTACTAGACACCCTTGCTTTTACAGCTTTTAATTGATATGTCTCTCAAATAAACCAGGATAAATCTTTCCATGTAACATTTTTTTAAAAGTCCTGTTATTTCAAAGAGGGATTTACCTTCACTAAATTTAGGAGTTCACGAGGTTCATGCCCTGGCTATATCATCAAAAATATTTTTTTCTTGATATCAGAAAGTTGGAGATGCCAGTCCACATTCTATTCATCATGCAAGGACATTTCACCAAATCTTATTTTCTCACAACCTTGTTGTAGCTTCTGATAAGACATTTGGTTTGTTTACTTTATAGTATTTGGGCCATGTAACATAGTGCTGGAGCAGGGTAAACTATTCAGGGCCAATGTGCAAATTGGGGAAAACCCCAGGTGCGCTATGAAGTAAAAATGAAAGGGTTTGACAAAAAGATGGAAAAAAGGAAGTGATAAAAGTCAAATACTTAAACATGTGGGTAACTATGGGCCTAAGAAACACAACAAAAATGCTTTAGTAATGCCTACAGTGCACTGTGCGAGATATAGATGACACTACCCACCAAAAGGGATAGTATAATTGCAAGGTGGATAATCAGTCCTTGTCTTACCCAGTTTGGTAGGTTTTCGAACTGACCTAATACTCGAGAGTGAACCAGGATCTTCAAATGGGGGTCAAACGGTGTTATGCTGATCAGTTATTCTAAACATTATTTGTTTAACTATGTAAGTAGAATTCTTTCATGTTGGGTTGATAGTTGTTGAAAGTTTAGCCACGTGAAAAACATTGTCAGTTGGCCTTACCCTTAACTGATAAAATACTTGCCCCTTTACAAGAAAAAACAGGTTGCAGGATTTACAAAATAAAGAGGAAAGCAAAGAACTCATGTTTGGAAATTATTATTAAGAAGGGCTGATGAAATACTGTAGTTGAAAGTATCCCTTGGTATTTGTGGCCATATCATGAAAGCATGGATTTGTTCTTATATAAAGTTTAAAAACACTTTTCTGTGAACAGAAATTACTTCTTTATTGCCAGGTCACTGTCCCTCACCTTCTGCTGGGAGTTGAAGCATCAAATTAAGAGCATAAATTCATACTAAAAAAAAGGATAAAAGATAAAGGAACCTTACCTATTTCAAAATAATCTCCAAATGGATTTGGATATTTTCAAATTTGCACAGTCTCCACTTCTAAATGAAGCAAATGGCTATGCAGAGCAATTTTTTTGTATCAAAATAAAAATATTCTAAAAATTATTTACTACAGGGGACCAGTTCATATAAAAACTTGTGCTATCCTCATGATAGAGGTATGTGAAAGAACAATTCTTTTCTCATGATCCTTTGACTATTAAACTAGAATCATCAGTAACCTTAAACATAAAAATAATTATAATAAAAGTTGATAACAAGTGGTAAAAAGTATAGCAATAACAAGAGGATTTACTGTATACAGGTTATGAAATAAGGAATAAAAGAAAGTAAAATGGAAGCAAGTCTATACTAACTGCATGACAAGCATTAATATATGATAATGGCATGTCATTAGCTCTACCTGGTTCTTTGTACAAAATAAAACATAAATGAAATGTAATGTTAATATTCAGCAAACACAGACACAGATGCACACATATACATATAAATAAACAAATATATATATATATATATATATATATATATATATATATATATATATATATATATATATATATATATATATATATATACAGTATATATATATATATATATATATATATATATATATATATATATATATATATACAGTATATATATATATATATATATATATATATATATATATATATATATATATATATATATATATATATATATACATTCAACAAAGAGCACTAATCCTGTGTAAAAATTAAAAGCAAGTAAATATTGAGTAATGAGATTGTGCACCGAGGAATAATTCCAGAACCTATGGTTAATAAAAATTTCAGGTTTCACTGCCTTAAAGCTAATTGACTACTATATCATCTAAATGACCTATTACCTTTATTAGTTCATGATTAAATAGTTCACTTTAAAAAAAAAGGAAACCTTAATGCCCTAAAAGATCCCCAAACCTTGAGAAAAAAAATTTGATAGGTATAGTGTCCTAGTTTCTTCCAAGGTGTATCAATACACTATACATGTAAAAGTCTTCTTTACACCAGAAACTCGATTTATCGAGATTTACCACTATTTTCTTTTTTAATTACCCATTTTCTCTCCTTTCAATAGGCACATGCCTCTAAAACATAACAGGAATAGCAGATAATGGAAAGAAGTGAAATGTCAAGGCCTTTTCGTTAAACTATGTGTGTCTATATTTCAATGGTTGAGCCTCAACATACACCTTTTCCAGATTGTGAGAAGTTTTAAATTCTGAAAGATGTCTTCTTCTGGACTTGTTAGAAATTGCTGCATAGGGATGGTAGTGATTTTTAAATAACCACTGTAAGGAGTGTGATTGCCTCACTGTTCCTCAGAGGGAAAATATGTTTCAAGTACAAGTGCTAAATAAACTTGTGTTTAGTTCATGGAGAAACAGAGAAAAGACTAGGCTAGTAGTTTATAGAGGGAATTATGACAAATATGACACCACAGCACTTCTCTAATAAACACTTAACCAGCCAAGATTTAATAGTGATGGACTTCAAAGTTCTTAACTTATTTAGCTACCTTTTTTTAATCCCAGAAGGGCAATCTTCATTTTTAGGCAGTAATTCTGGTCTTGCCCGCCCAGTTGCTGACCCTAAGTCAGGTGTAGTGATAGTGTTAATTTCAATAAGGGTTAAGTGTGTTCAATGAGCCTTACAGAGTCGAGTCCTTTTGCAGAGCCCCAAATTCTTCAATTACTTTAAATCCTTATGATGATACACCCTTACATTCCCGCATTCCTAGTCACTATTTCAGACAACTAGTTTGACAGTCAGAAGACCGAGTTGGTAGTCTGGATCCTAATATCCCTTCAATCGCTAAAGTAAGCACTCTTAAGCAAAATAATTTTTCATCTGTTGATGGCATTTCACATTGTATGATTTCCCTAACTCTTTAATGTTGTTGGTGATGTTTCTGATAAACCTGATCGGTTGCACAATTTTTCAGATGGCAATGCTCTTTGTTTTCTTGCAAGCTTGGATTCTAACTCATCATAGATTAATGTTAGCTGCATAAATGCAAACACTAATTTCTTTTATTAACAAAATGAGTCTTACTAAAAAGACTTGAAGAACATAGGATTACTTCTATTCAGTGAAAGGAACATAGAAACGAAAAATAAATGTTATGTGTGGAGAAAAACACAAAATTTTATTATTATTATTATTATTATCAATAGCTAAGCTGCAACCCTGGTTGGAAAAGGAGGATGCTATATGCCCAAGGGCTCCAACAAGGAAAAATAACCCAGTGGGGAAAGGAAATAAGGAAATAAATAAACTAAACAAAAAGTAATGAACAATTAAAATAAGAACAGTAACATCAAAATAGGCCTTTCATATATAAACTATATAAACTTCAAAATAAATTAAAGAAGAGAAATAAGATAGAATAGTGTGCCCAAGTGTACCCTCAAGCAGGAGACCTCTACCCCTAGACAGTGGAAAACTATGATACAGAGGCTATGGCAATATCCAAGACTAGAGAACAATGGTTTGATTTTGGAGAGTCCTTCTCCTAAAAGAGCTGCTTACCATAACTATAGTCTCTCTTCTACCCTTACAGAGAGGAAAACACTGGTAGTTACTGAACAATTACAGTGCTATAGTCAATGCCTTGAGCAAAGAATTGCTTGGTAATCTCAGTGTTGTTAGGTGTATGAGGACAGAGCAGAATGTGGAAAGAATAGGCCAGACTATTCAATGTATCTTTAGGCAAAAAGAAAAATGAGCTGTAACCCGAGAGGGTTCCAATGTAGTACTGACTTGTCAGTCAAAGGACCCAATAACACCCTAGCAGTAGTATCTCACTAAACTAAATTACATTTCAATTATACTAAAGGTGCTATTGCAAAGGCTTTGCCTCAACCCTGAACCTGAAACTGAGTGGAAGCAGATGTACGTCAGAGAGTGAATGAAAGACGCAAAGTGTTGGGGGCAGTGAAGGGAGAGGTAAAGAATAGAGGGTTAGGCATGAACGTAAATAGAGTTCTGTATGAGAAAGTGATTGTACCAACTGTGATGTATGGATCGGAGTTATGGGAATGAAAGTGACAGAGAGACAGAAATTGAATGTGTTTGAGATGAAGGGTCTGAGGAGTATGGCTGGTGTATCTCAAGTAGGTAGGGTTAGGTATGAAGTAGTGAGGGTGAGAAAGGGTTAAGAAATGATTTAGCGGCTAGAGTGGATATGAATGTGTTGAGGTGGTTTGGCCATGTTGAGAGAATGGAAAATGGCTGTCTGCTAAAGGTGATGAATGCAAGAGTTGATGGGAGAAGTACAAGAGGAATGCCAAGGTTTTGGGTGGATGGATGGAGTGAAGAAAGCTCTGGGCGATAGGAGGATAGATGTGAGAGAGGCAAGAGAGCGTGCTAGAAATAGGAATGAATGGTGAGCGATTGTGACGCAGTTCCGGTAGGCCCTGCTGCTTCCTCCAGTCACCTTAGATGACGGCAGAGGTAGTAGCAGTAGGGGAATCAGCGTTATGAAGCTTGTGGTGGATAATGGGGTAGGGTGGGCTGTGGTACCCAAGCAGTACCAGCCGAACTCGGCTGAGTCCCTTGTCAGGCTGGGAGGACCGTAGAGAGGAAAGATCCCCCTTTTTTTTCATTTTCTTCATTTGCTTGATGTCGGCTAACCCCCAAAATTGGGAGAAGTGCCTTGGTATATATATAGACAAAGAAAAGCTAATTCTAATCTTGCTTAGTCTTTCAGCCTTCAATATCTCAAAGACGTTATGACTTGTTTAATACTAATCAGTTACCTAATCTTGTTTTAGAATCAATTTAATTTCCTGTTTTGAACCATGTGCTAATAAAAAAAAATCTTTAAATGCAAGATTTGCAACCTGGTTTACTAAAGTACAGTATTGCTGTTAGTGGATAATAATATAGAAAGTGTCCTTGAAATATTATCCTTTGTAGTTTCTATAATAGAGGTGCTTCCATATAGATGGCTTACTTCTAGCAGATAAAGCTAGGCTAGTTGATTACAGATTGAGAAATGGTGGTAATGCCACCCCATCCTTTATTTTTGCAACAGCCTATTTATTGGTCCTATTATGAATTTAACATCATTAACTTTAAGTGGGAGGTCAGAAACCAACAAGTTTTTGATTCAGCGTAAATTTCAGGCCTACCCTGACCTTTCTCAAATCTTAGCCTAACTCAAGTGGTAGCTAATGGTTCTAGTTTACCATTCAGTAGGGGTCTGAAGGTACGCAGCAAACCCCACATTCGAGATCCTCTCGTAGAGCCTAAAATTCTTTATTTACATTTGAAGTTTCTGGTCCAACAAAACTATGTCTTTATCTATTGATTATTGGCTAACATAAGTTTAAAATTCTTTAATATACAAAGTTCTATAAGGATTATGATTAATTCATTTTGAAATTCTATTACGTAGCAAATATATAATCATAAAAATTTAAAATTAAAAGGTTAAAATTGTCAAAACTCAGAGATCCTTAATTAATAAAGAGGATAATGGCTGACTATATACTTATATACAAAGATACACGCGCACACAGACGGATGCTCAGACCTGCACCACTACAGAGATTATCCATATCGCTTTTTACTTGAAGGGAGCAAATAATTACAATCCCGCTGGATATTCAATGTTCGCCCTTGGCGCCGATGCTTACAGTTTTAGCAATTATAATCCTGCAGTATATATATATATATATATATATATATATATATATATATATATATATACCTCACCTGACATCCATCCATATACCAAAGGCACTTCCCCCAATTTTGGGGGGGTAGCCGACATCAACAAATGAAACAAAGCAAAAAAGGGGACCTCTACTCTCAACGTTCCTCCAGCCTAACCAGGGACTCAACCGAGTTCAGCTGGTACTGCTAGGGTGCCACAGCCCAACCTCCCACATTATCCACCACAGATGAAGCTTCATAATGCTGAATCCCCTACTGCTGCTACCTCCGCGGTCATCTAAGGCACCGGAGGAAGCAGCAGGGCCTACCGGAACTGCGTCACATTCGCTCGCCATTCATTCCTATTTCTAGCATGCTCTCTTGCCTCTCTCACATCTATCCTCCTATCACCCAGAGCTTTCTTCACACCATCCATCCACCCAAACCTTGGCCTTCCTCTTGTACTTCTCCCATCAGCTCTTGCATTCATCACCTTCTTTAGCAGACAGCCATTTTCCATTCTCTCAACATGGCCAAACCACCTCAACACATTCATATCCACTCTAGCCGCTAACTCATTTCTTACACCCGTTCTCTCCCTCACCAATTCGTTCCTAACCCTATCTACTCGAGATACACCAGCCATACTCCTTAGACACTTCATCTCAAACACATTCAATTTCTGTCTCTCCATCACTTTCATTCCCCACAACTCCGATCCATACATCACAGTTGGTACAATCACTTTCTCATATAGAACTCTCTTTACATTCATGCCCAACCCTCTATTTTTTACTACTCCCTTAACTGCCCCCAACACTTTGCAACCTTCATTCACTCTCTGACGTACATCTGCTTCCACTCCACTATTTGCTGCAAACAGACCCCAAGTACTTAAACTGATCCACCTCCTCAAGTAACTCTCCATTCAACATGACATTCAACCTTGCACCACCTTCCCTTCTCGTACATCTCATAACCTTACTCTTACCCACATTAACTCTCAACTTCCTTCTCCCACACACCCTTCCAAATTCTGTCACTAGTCGGTCAAGCTTCCCTTCTGTGTCTGCTACTAGTACAGTATCATCCTCAAACAACAACTGATTTACCTCCCATTCATGGTCATTCTCGCCTACCAGTTTTAATCCTCGTCCAAGCACTCGAGCATTCACCTCTCTCACCACTCCATCAACATACAAGTTAAACAACCACGGCGACATCACACATCCCTGTCTCAGCCCCACTCTCACCGGAAACCAATCACTCACTTCATTTCCTACTCTAACACATGCTTTACTACCTTTGTAGAAACTTTTCATTGCTTGCAACAACCTTCCACCAACTCCATACAACCTCATCACATTCCACATTGCTTCCCTATCAACTCTATCATATGCTTTCTCCAGATCCATAAACGCAACATACACCTCCTTACCTTTTGCTAAATATTTCTCGCATATCTACCTAACTGTAAAAATCTGATTCATACAACCCCTACCTCTTCTAAAACCACCCTGTACTTCCAAGATTGCATTCTCTGTTTTATCCTTAATCCTATTAATCATTACTCTACCATACACTTTTCCAACTACACTCAACAAACTAATACCTCTTGAATTACAACACTCATGCACATCTCCCTTACCCTTATATAGTGGTACAATACATGCACAAACCCAATCTACTGGTACCATTGACAACACAAAACACACATTAAACAATCTCACCAACCATTCAAGTACAGTCACACCCCCTTCCTTCAACATCTCAGCTTTCACACCATCCATACCAGATGCTTTTCCTACTCTCGTTTCATCTAGTGCTCTCCTCACTTCCTCTATTGTAATCTCTCTCTCATTCTCATCTCCCATCACTGGCACCTCAACACCTGGAACAACAATTATATCTGCCTCCCTATTATCCTCAACATTCAGCAAACTTTCAAAATATTCCGCCCACCTTTTCCTTGCCTCTTCTCCTTTTAACAACCTTCCATTTCCATCTTTCACTGTCTCTTCAATTCTTGCGCCAGCCTTCCTTACTCTCTTCACTTCTTTCCAAAACTTCTTCTTATTTTCTTCATATGACTGACCCAATCCCTGACCCCACCTCAGGTCAGCTGCCCTCTTTGCCTCACGTACCTTGCGCTTTACTTCCACATTTTTCTCTCTATATTTTTCATACTTCTCTATACTATTACTCTGCAGCCATTCTTCAAAAGCCCTCTTTTTCTCTTCCACTTTTACCTTCACTCCTTCATTCCACCATTCACTGCCCTTCCTCATGCTGCCTCCAACAACCTTCTTGCCACATACATCACTTGCAATCCCAACAAAATTTTCTTTTACTAACTTCCACTCCTCCTCTAAATTACCAGTTTCTCTTACTCTCACCTCGTCATATGCCATTTTCAACCTTTCCTGATATTTACTTTTTACCTCCGGTTTTATTAGCTCTTCAATCCTCACTACCTCCCTTTTACATCCACCTACTCTATTCCCCCACTCTTTTGCTACAACTAATTTTCCTTCCACCAAAAAATGATCAGACATACCGTTAGCCATACCCCTAAACACGTGCACGTCTTTCAATCTTCCAAACATTCTTTTAGGTATCAACACATAATCCATTAATGCCCTTTCTACTACTCTTCCATTTGCCACTCTTACCCATGTATATTTATTTTTATCTTTCTTTTTAAAAAAGCTAGCACTTATTACCATCTCTTGTTCAACACACATATCTACCAGTCTCTCACCACTCTCATTTTCACCTGGTACGCCATACTTCCCAATGACACCTTCTACCTCTCCAGCGCCCACTCTAGCATTTAAGTCACCCATGACAACTACATAATTCCTTTTACCCAGTCCTTCTACACACCTAGTTAATTCATTCCAGAACTCATTCCACTCTTCTTCACTTTTCTCACTACCTGGCCCATACGCACTGACAAACGCCCAACATTCCCTACCCAACCTAACCCTTACCCACATTAATCTAGATGATATCTCCTTCCATTCCACTACTTTACCTGTCATCCATTCACTCAGCAATAAAGCCTGACATATTTTAATATAATACTAGATTCAACTTTCAACTAATCGTATTTGTAAACAGAGCAAATTTACTGATTCATTTTTATGATACACTTATACAGTTGATAAACGTAACTTCAGTACTACAATCTTATCAACCATATAGATAATCAACAATCAATGTGCTAAAAATAACCACACTGAACTATTGCTCTCATATATAGTACTGTAATTTGAAATCTAATTGCTAGCATCCCTACAATGTATAATGCACATCTCATAACTCAAAATTCAGGGCCTTTTCCATTGAGAAATGCATTTGACAAGAGAATAAAAAAGAATTTGACAAAAGAATAAAATAAGAAGCCAATACCTGTACATTTGTTTACATTTCAATATTTGCATGTCATGTATTGTAATTTCATAAAAATCTAAAGAAAGCCATAATTCTAATGATAAAATTTGTTAGTTCTATACTCACCTGATGTTCATATTGCTACTTCACAAGAAGCTTGGGTTATTAACATTTACCCATAAAATTCTAAAAATTTCCAATCTTTTCTTTCAATAGATATATGCCTCTAGTAAAGCAACGTAACATTCTAACTATTAATGCCAAGAAGCGTAGCAGTGACGCACCAGGGTTTTTTTTTTGTTATTTCAGTATATGAACATCAAGTGAGTAAGGAAATATAAAATCTTATAATTAAGATTCTGTCTATTTCTATGAATCTCCCCTGATGTTTTATATTGCTGACTTCCAAACCTTGATGGCGGTGGGACACCAGTGAAGGAAAGAGCTAAAATATGTCATTTAAAGAATTAGAATATTATGAAATATTAAATTTCTAGAATCACAAAGGGTCTAAATTAATGGTAAAAAATCATCTTAAAATATAGTTTGAAATATGGGACTCCAGTTTGTCTCTAAATATCTTATTTCTAATTATCTATCTATATAACCACAGCTCCAGGTAACTAAATTTCTAATTATCAATCTACATAACCACAGTACCAGGTAACTAAAACTAGAATTTTTGTTAACATAAGAAAATTATCAATCAGCTGAACTCAAAAATGTTAACTGACCAATAACAGCAGCCATTAAAGGACTTGGAACCCAGCATCCTGATAGGAAAAGCAGGATTCTTCAAGATAATGTATAGAGAACACCGAGCTGCCACTAAAACTCTTTCCAAAGAAATACCTCAGCAAAATTTTAGAAATATCACTGTACTTCTAATATCACGAACCTTAACCTTTGAGACATTTATTGGATTTGGAGTCAATTCTTAGCGAACTTCCAAAAATACTGAGTGGTTCTTACTGGACAAATAAATCTTTATTCTGAAGAAATGTTTACCTGCATTTGCAGAGGGAATGTAAAAAATTGTTGGAGAGACTGTCTTATAATAATTTTTTATTCTAAAAGAAGGGAAAAAAAGGGAAAATCCTCTTATGCTTCCCCAAAGTCCACCTTAAAAGATTGTGCCTGTATGATATTATCAAATGTAGCTGAAGCCAACGTCAATAAGAAAAGTGTTTTACCTATGAAATTTATAGGTGAAAGATTTTATAAGTTTAAAACTCAAACCTTTTCAATACTATACGATAAAACTACAACCAATTAAAACAAAGTATAGGCCTACTTGACTATAGGAGATTTTTCAATACTAAAAATCCTTAATACACCTGCTGTAATACCCGAGACAGATCCAATTCTAGATGCTCGAGTACAGAATTAAGCATTAATCTGAATCCCCTGATGGCTGAAATTAAAAGTTCCTTTCCATGAAAAAGGAAACAAAGATTTAACACTATAATCCTAGCTATCTCTAGTCATTCATACATTCTAAGACTGGCAACAGTCAAAATAAGGGATTTTGACGAAGGAAAAATCTATTTCTGGGCGAGGAACCTGTGTCGCTCCGAGAAATGCTCCTTAAAGCACCATTTCAAAGGTATAAATACTGCTAAATATACCAGAGAAAAAAGTTGCATGGAATACTAGGAATATATCCAGCTCGCTCACCCTTGAAGGGTGTCGGTATTAAAACTGGGGCGAGTGATACTACAGTACTACCAGAGATCCCTTTCCAATTAGACTTCTCCCTCCTCAAAATCCACCGTTACTACGAGGTGTCGTTCACTACAGCTACTGAAAATAACCATCTAAAGAGATCTATTGAAAAAATTCAATCTTTTTTTCTTTATCACCCCTAGAACTGTGAAGGGTGTATCCAACACCACTGTGAAAAATGTTATTTTCATTAGTAAAATAAATTTTTTAATATACTTACCCGATAATCATGTAGCTGTCAACTCCGTTGCCCGACAGAAATCTACGGACGGGATACGCCAGCGATCGCTATACAAGAGGGGGGTGTACTCACCAGCGCCATCTGTGGTCAGGTACTGCAGTACTTCTTGTCAACACCACCTCAATTTTTCCCTCGGTCCACTGGTTCTCTATGGGGAGGAAGGGTGGGTCAATTAAATCATGATTATCGGGTAAGTATATTCAAAAATTTATTTTACTAATGAAAATAACATTTTTCAATATTAATCTTACCCGATAATCATGTAGCTGATTCACACCCAGGGGGGTGGGTGAAAACCAGTGTACATGTTAATCAAGAAGCTAAGTATCCCGTATTTCATTTTTATCAGTTATTCAAAATAACAAAGGAAATTATAAGTACCTGGTAAGGAAGTCGACTTGAACCATTACTCTGCCTTTAATAAGTACGTCTTCCTTACTGAGCGCAGCGGTCCTCTTAGGAGGCTGAACAACTCTTAGGTGCTGAAGTATAAAGGGCTGCAACCCATACTAAAGGACCTCAACACAACCTCTAACCTAGGCGCTTCTCAAGAAAGAATTGACCACCCGCCAAATCAACAAGGATGCGGAAGGCTTCTTAGCCCACCGTAACAACCCAAAACAACAATAAAAGCATTCAAGAGAAAGGTTAAAAAGGTTATGGGATTAAGGGAATGTAGTGGTTGAGCCCTCACCTACTACTGCACTCGCTGCTACGAATGGTCCCAGGGTGTAGCAGTTCTCGTAAAGAGACTGGACATCTTTGAGATAGAATGATGCAAACACTGACTTGCTCCTCCAATAGGTTGCATCCATAATACACTGCAGAGAACGGTTCTGTTTGAAGGCCACTGAAGTAGCCACAGCTCTCACTTCGTGTGTCCTTACCTTCAGCAAAGCAAGGTCTTCATCCTTCATGTGAGAATGAGCTTCTCTAATCAGAAGCCTTATGTAATAAGAAACTGCGTTCTTAGACATAGGCATCGAAGGTTTCTTAATGGCACACCATAAGGCCTCTGATTGTCCTCGTAAAGGTTTTGACCTTTTAAGATAGTACTTTAGAGCTCTGACAGGGCAAAGAACTCTCTCCAGTTCGTTACCCACCATGTTGGAAAGGCTAGGAATTTCGAACGATTTAGGCCAAGGACGTGAAGGAAGCTCATTTTTTGCCAAAAAACCGAGCTGTAAGGAACATGTAGCTGTTTCAGATGTGAATCCTATGTTCCTGCTGAATTCGTGAACCTCACTAACTCTTTTGGCTGTTGCAAGGCAGACGAGGAAAAGAGTTTTGAGAGTAAGGTCTTTGAAAGAGGCTGACTGGAGAGGTTCAAATCTAGGTGACATAAGGAACCTTAGGACTACGTCTAGATTCCAGCCTGGAGTGGACAAGCGACGTTCTTTAGAGGTCTCAAAAGACCTAAGGATGTCCTGCAGATCTTTGTTGGAGGAAAGATCCAAGCCTCTGTGGCGGAAAACTGCTGCCAACATACTTCTGTACCCCTTGATCGTAGGAGCCGAAAGAGATCTAACATTCCTAAGATGTAACAGGAAGTCAGCAACTTGGGTTACAGTGGTACTGGTAGAGGAAACTGCATTGGCTCTGCACCAGCTTCGGAAGACTTCCCACTTAGATTGATAGACTCTGCGAGTGGATATCCTCCTTGCTCTGGCAATCGCTCTGGCTGCCTCCTTCGAAAAGCCTCTAGCTCTAGAGAGTCTTTCGATAGTCTGAAGGCAGTCAGACGAAGAGCGTGGAGGCTTGGGTGTACCTTCTTTACGTGAGGTTGACGTAGAAGGTCCACTCTTAGAGGGAGAGTCCTGGGAACGTCGACCAGCCATTGCAGTACCTCTGTGAACCATTCTCTTGCAGGCCAAAGGGGAGCAACCAACGTCAGCCGTGTCCCTTCGTGAGAGACGAACTTCTGAAGAACCCTGTTGATGATCTTGAACGGCGGGAATGCATACAGATCGAGGTGGGACCAATCCAGCAGAAAAGCATCCACGTGAACTGCTGCCGGGTCTGGGATCGGGGAACAGTACAATGGGAGCCTCTTGGTCATCGAGGTAGCGAACAGATCTATCGTTGGCTGACCCCACAAGGCCCAAAGTCTGCTGCACACGTTCCTGTGAAGGGTCCATTCTGTGGGGATGACTTGACCCTTCCTGCTGAGGCGATCTGCCGAGACATTCATATTGCCCTGAATGAACCTCGTTACCAGCGTGAGCTTTCGACTTCTTGACCAAATGAGGAGGTCCCTTGCTATCTCGAACAGCTTCCTCGAATGAGTCCCTCCCTGCTTGGAGATGTACGCCAAGGCCGTGGTGTTGTCGGAGTTCACCTCCACCACCTTGTTTAGCAGGAGGGACTTGAAGTTCATTAAGGCCAGATGGACTGCCAACAACTCCTTGCAATTGATGTGAAGTGTTTCCTGTTCCTGGTTCCATGTCCCCGAGCATTCCTGTCCGTCCAAGGTCGCGCCCCAGCCCGAGTCTGATGCGTCCGAGTAGAGATGAAGATCGGGGGTCTGAACAGCTAAAGAGAGACCCTCCTTGAGAAGGATGTTGCTCTTCCACCACGTTAGAGTAGCCCTCATCTCTTTGGAAACAGGAATAGAGACCGCCTCGAGCGTCATATCCTTGTTCCAGTGAGCTGCTAGATGGTACTGAAGGGGGCGGAGGTGGAGTCTCCCTAACTCGATGAACAGGGCTAACGATGACAGAGTCCCTGTTAGACTCATCCACTGTCTCACCGAGCATCTGTTCTTCTTCAGCATGCTCAGGATGCACTCTAGGGCTTGGTTGATTCTTGGGGCCGACGGAAAAGCCCGAAAAGCTTGACTCTGAATCTCCATTCCCAGGTAAACGATGGTTTGGGAAGGAACAAGCTGGGACTTCTCTAAATTGACCAATAGACCCAGTTCCTTGGTCAAATCCAAAGTCCATCTGAGACTCTCCAGACAGCGACGACTTGTGGGGGCTCTTAAAAGCCAGTCGTCTAAATAAAGGGAGGCTCTGATGTCCGCCAAGTGAAGGAATTTCGCAATATTCCTCATCAGTCGCGTAAACACCAGAGGTGCCGTGCTTAGGCCAAAACACAGGGCTTGGAATTGGTACACAACCTCTCCAAAGACGAATCTCAGAAAAGGTTGGGAGTCTGGATGGATGGGAACGTGAAAGTAGGCGTCTTTCAGATCCAACGAGACCATCCAGTCCTCCTGCCTGACCGCTGCTACGACCGACTTCGTCGTCTCCATAGTGAACGTCTGCTTGGTGACATAAGCATTGAGCGCACTGACGTCCAGCACCGGTCTCCAACCTCCTGTCTTCTTGGCCACCAGGAAGAGACGGTTGTAAAAGCCCGGGGATTGATGGTCCCGGACTATCACCACTGCCTCCTTCTGTAACAGGAGCGACACCTCTTGATGTAACGCTAGCCTCTTGTCCTTTTCCTTGTAGTTGGGAGAGAAGTTGATGGGAGAAGTGGTCAGAGGGGGATTGCGGCAGAACGGAATTCTGTAACCCTCCCTTAGCCACTTGACAGACTGAGCGTCTGCACCTCTTCTTTCCCAGGCTTGCCAGAAGGTCTTGAGTCTGGCTCCTACAGCTGTCTGGAGAGGAGGAAAGTCAATGCTTGCTTTTCGTGGACTTGGCACCTTTCTTGGACTTGCCCCTGTGACCGTCTGGGCGGGAACTTCCTCGGCTGGGGGCTCTGCCACGAAAGGGCGGAATAAATCTGGTAGCAGGTGTATCAGCCACCGGGGTGCGGTAAGTTCTCGGTACTGAAGGTACAATTTTAGCCTTACGTGCTGAAGAGGCCATGAGGTCATGCGTATCCTTCTGGATAAGAACCGCAGCCATCTCTTTGATTAGCTCCTCCGGAAACAGGAACTTGGAGAGAGGAGCAAACAGTAACTGTGACCTCTGGCAAGAGGTGATACCAGTAGAAAGGTAGGAGCAAAGATGTTCCCTTTTCTTGAGGACTCCTGAGACAAAAATAGAAGCAAGTTCGCCAGAACCATCGCGAATTGCTCTGTCCATACAGGACATGATCAGCATGGCCGAGTCTTTGTCAGAGGGGGCAGTCTTCTTGCTCAAGGCCCCCAGGCACCAGTCGAGGAAATTAAAAATTTCAAAGGCGCGAAAGACTCCCTTCAAGAAGTGGTCCAGATCAGAAAAGGTCCAGCAGACCTTAGAGCGTCTCATAGCCGACCTACGGGGAGAGTCAACCAAACTTGAGAAGTCGGCCTGGGCAGAGGCAGGGACCCCCAAGCCTGGTTCCTCTCCCGTGGCATACCAGACGCCCGACTTAGAAGCCAGTTTAGGAGGAGGAAACATAAAAGACGTCCTTCCCAGTTGCTGCTTGGACTGCAACCAATCCCCTAAAATCCTCAAAGCTCTCTTTGATGATCTAGCGAAGACAAGCTTAGTGTAGGCAGACTTAATAGGCTGCATGCCTAGAGAAAACTCGGATGGAGGAGAACGAGGGGTTGCAGAAACAAAGTGTTCAGGGTATAACTCTCTGAACAGAGTCAGGACCTTACGAAAGTCTATGGAAGGTGGCGACGACTTGGGTTCCTCCACATCAGAAGAAGGATCATCCAAGTGAGCAGCTTAATCCTCAGAAACCTCATCACCTGAGGGTTGAGAAGCGAGAGGTAACGATAAAGCGGTATGCTGAATGGCTGAATCCTGAAGAACGGGTGCATGCGCACTTGCGGATTCATCATCAAGTCTCTGCTGAAGAGGATGAGGGCTGGCAATGACAAAGTCATGAGGCTGGGATGAAGGAGGTTCTGCGGAGGTCTGAGGAGCAAGCGTGGTGAGAAGCGAATGCTGTAAGGCATGAGGCTCATGCTGCATAGTATGCGGTTCATGTTGAATGGGAAGAGGCTCATGCTGCGAAGAATGCGGTTGCTGCATGCGTTGAGGCGGCTGCCTCATAGCATGAGGTTCCTGCCTCAAGAGTTGCGCCTGCCTCAAGGGTTGAGGAGGTGGCTGCGCAGAGAGAGGCTCTTGCCTCAAGAGTTGAGGTTCTTGCCTCAAGAGTTGAGGTTCTTGCCTCAAGAGTTGAGGTTCTTGCCTCAAGAGTTGAGGTTCTTGCCTCAAGAGTTGAGGTTCTTGCCTCAAGAGTTGAGGTTCTTGCCTCAAGAGTTGAGGTTCTTGCCTCAAGAGTTGAGGTGGTTGCCGCAAGAGTTGAGGCTGCTGCCTCAAGGATGGTGGAGGTTGCCGCAACGCATGAGGTTGCTGCCTCAAGGATGGAGGAGGTTGCCGCAACGCATGAGGCTCCTGCCTCAAGGGTAGAGGAGGTTGCTGCAAAGCATGAGGCTCCTGCCTCAAGGGTTGAGGAGGTTGCCGCAAAGCAAGAGGCTCCTGCCTCAAGGAAAGTGGAGGTTGCTGCATAGCGCTGGTACCTGGCAACTCCCAATGCGGCAGCTCACGCATGGAGGCAGGAGGAGCCTCAACATCATACGTCTGGCAGGGTGGACTGCGCAGAGGTGGAGGAGCGCTCGCAGGAGGAGGTGTGCTAACCTTCTCTGCCTGAAACTCCTGCATCAACACCGCAAGCTGCGACTGCATTGTCTGCAGCATAGCCAACTTGGGATCAACAAAAGTTGGAGCAGAGGCCTGTTGAGGCATCGCTTTACCTCTCTTAGGAGGCGTGCAGCCATCCGATGACTGCGGCGAGTCCGAACTGGCCCAGTGGCTACACCTGGGCTGTTGGACTCGCTCGGTCTGGACCTTACGCTTAAGAGGCCGTGAGACCTGGGTCCAGCGTTTCCTCCCGGAAACTTCTTCCGCAGACGAGGAATTTAAGGGCTCAATCGTTTGGGAGTGGAAGTGACGATCTCTATAAGATACGCCCGCAACCACTGAGGATACAACTGTGCGCCGATCAAGGCCTGCCGAACCCTTTTGCCCTTCGACATTGCTTCTCCCTTGGGCTTGGGAGCTTGCAAGAGGTCCCGGACTGGGAGGACGACTGGCACGCACAGAAGTATCCTCATGCGCAACACTGACACTGACACTAGGCACAGCACTGGCACTACCACTTCCCACTGCACTTTTCACTTTAAGTTCCTTGACATCTGCCAAGAGAAGATTGTGGTCACTCACTAAAGACTCCACCTTATCACCTAAAGCCTGAATGGCACGTAACATATCCGACATATCAGGCTGAGCACTCGTAATAGGTTCGGGGGTCACCACTACAGGGGAAGGAAAAGGTTGAGGATCATGGGGGGAGGAATAAACCAAAGAGCGAGAAGAACTCCTCCTAACTCTCTCCCTCTCTAACTTAGCCGTATACTTGAGGAATTCATTAAAATCGAATTCCGAAAGCCCGGCACATTCCTCACATCGATCTTCCAACTGACAGGATTTTCCCCTACAGTCGGAACAAACGGTGTGAGGATCAACCGAGGCCTTCGGAAGACGCCTACTACAAGTCCTAACACTACATAGCCTTTGTCTAGGAGCTTGAGAGTGGTCGGACATCTTGAATTAGAGAACAGTCAAGGGGGGTTTCCAAATTAAAGCAAAGATCGTTATACCATTAATCAATATAAATCCAAAAGCTATCTAAGCTAAGGGAAAAGCTTCCTGTATAGCGAAGGCTAAATTTCAGAGCAATACTTCACCAAAACCGTGAACAAAGACTCCAAAATCAACAGCGTATCCATGTAGGTCTTGCCGGCGGCACGACAGAGGAAAAATTGAGGTGGTGTTGACAAGAAGTACTGCAGTACCTGACCACAGATGGCGCTGGTGAGTACACCCCCCTCTTGTATAGCGATCGCTGGCGTATCCCGTCCGTAGATTTCTGTCGGGCAACGGAGTTGACAGCTACATGATTATCGGGTAAGATTAATATTGAAAACTGAAAATTTTTGAGGGCCAAGAAGCTCATATTCTAAATCAGTTTTTTCCCATATGCAATAAAGGAATTCATTCGATCCATTCCAAGTCCATTAGTACGCATACAATTATTTTTAAAATTCTTTTTAATGGTAATCACTGGAAAAATTATAACCACTATGTCGGAAACTAATAAAAATTAATACTTCACAATGAAAAATAGAAATAATTGACTTGACTCGCACTTTGAGGAGAGTTATTGCTGGCACTTGGAAGATGAGAGAAGACAAGGAGGAAGAGGCTGAGTAAGGGGTTACTGCTCGGAAGGAAAGTCTCTCTTCATGAGTAGTTCTGGTAAAATATCGTGAGTTCTCTCTCTCTTGAACGACCTTCACTATCACTAAATAATTCACTTTACTAACACTTTATGGATAACTGGTCGTCTTTTGTTTACCTTCTTATACACAATCTTGAAAGCAACCTATCTACAGACATTGCTTTTGTCTTTTCTTTAAAATGACATGAAAATGTGGTAAAAATCACATGAACATACCATGAACACTGCATTTATGGCTCAAGTGCACCACATGACTGATTTCATGCTACTCTCATTATTACTTGTCCACAAATAATGCCCTTAAAGCATGAAATACTTGCTCGCAGACCAATACAATGCTCATAAACCAATATGAATTTGTATGCTCATATATGGATTTGTTCAATTTCAAGGTAGCTCATAAACCAAGGTACTACTGTATTTATTCCTTGGACAACGAAGGGTTTGAGATTAAAAATCACTTTGGTAGCCTTCTTTGACTACAGCTAGCACCCACAGATTAGGATGAAGGTTTCCCAAAAAAGGGATAGAAATTAGAAAGCTTTACTCCTACTGGAATTCTCATAGCACCACCATCATACTATTCTCCGATTAGGTCTTTGAATCTAGTTGACAACTCTTCCGGAACATCTACATGAGAGGAATCCTAACTACCACTGGAAACAACTCTAAAAAGGTTAAAACTGTTGATTTAAAGGAAGAAACTTGGGATTGTCCTAAAAGAAAATCTCAAAGCATCTGATGAGTTCTGGTACCCACCCGAGCTACTACTTTATTAATTTTTCTACTTCTACTACAAACTCAAGAATAGGGGAAGAAATTAATGAATGTTTTTGTGCCACAGAGACTTCTCCAAGCATTGAGGTACATATCTGTTCTCTTTTCTTAATCACAGAACCCAGGAAGTCTTATACAGTCTTTGATTCCCCTTTGAAACTAAGTTTTATCAAAATGGGTCGGACAATACAAATTTAAAAACAATTCCTGAACATTTTTCTTCTATATCACTAGATATAACCGACTATTATAGAATCTACACAAGAAAGTATTTCAGGAATGCTTGCTACTCTGTGACATTACCGACAAACAGCAGCTATTTCAACGTTACGACTGATCTTGAAATATTTTATATTTTCATTTCATTATTTCCTCTCCTCATTGGGTTACTTTTCCTGTTGGAGCCATAAGGCTTGTGGCATTCCTACTTTTCTGGTAATAAAAAATCCTCTTGTAAACCCTACAGTTGAATATTTTTGTTCATTAGCAGTAATAATGAGCTCAGGGCAGAAAAGTAAACTGAAATCTAGAACAAGATTAGGTACTTGATTAGTCTTATACAAGTTAAAACATCTTTAAGATATAGAATTATCAACAGATTTATCAACCTTGTACTTGAGACAACCAATAAAAATTTTTATCAACAAATAGGGAGAACTAAGGGGTATAAAGACTTGAAAGTAGCTCTCTTGGAGGAGGATAAAGCAGCATCAGTAATTAACCTTAGGCAAACTCATTAGGGTATTTTTAGCAATGAGGTAAAGTATGGTTTAAGAGGAAGATATTTCATCACATTCAGGATCTTCTGTATTTTCTTCATCTGTGAATTGGGCATTATTTACTGGCTTTCCCGTTTATTTATAACTGGTACTCGAGCTGCTATGCGTGTGTTAATAAATTTTTGCACTGGAAGTGTTAACCCTTACATTTACCCCGCTAAAGTTAACCCAAAATGAGCTAGTGACCGAGCTTCCAAGCAAACGAAATACACTGCCATGCAAAACATGATGCAAATGATCAACTTTGGCTATAACTTTAGCAGCAAAATCAAGAGCTAAGGAAATCATACAATACACCACACCATCCACATATGAAACAGTGTAGTCAACCTTAGTTATCATATATAAAGAATAAATATGCTATATATATACAATATAAACAAAACTGTATATGAACAATCTAGTAGGCAACATAAAATTAGGATATACAAGGTTGCTTAGGAGCACTTACTTTAGCAAGTAGAGGGATATTAGGATCAAGGCTATCAACTCTGGTTTGTCTCAAAATCTACGGTAGTTTTATAACAGAGAGACTAGGATTGCAGAAATGAAAGCGTTTAGCAACAGAAAGGTCTAAACTAAATGAAGAATTCTAGGTTCTGTGAGAAGATCTATAAAGCGCAGTGAACATTCAGAACCCTTACTGACTCGCACACTATCAATAAACTCAGCTTGGGAAGTTACATCACGGTTAGCAACCGGGCAGGTAAGATAAGAATTATCACTTTTAAGAGAAGACTCTCTGGCCTCCAGAAATTTACAAAGGAAGTCAATAGAAATTTTGAAGCTCATCACTATTAAAACTTGGCTAGTTGAATAATGTATAAAAGAATGATGCCAGAGTGTCATTAACATCAACATCCTTGCAATAAATAACTAACTCAGTCTTCTCTGCATTTACCTCTGAAATAAAGCAAGTTTCATTTGTTTATTGAACTTGAAAAATGCTTTTCTATGAAAAAAAAAAAAGTGAGGCATTTGCACTCCTAATGACAGTTATTTAAATTACAGTATTATTCCTCTATGGTAATAGCTAACAAATTGAAAGGAAGACATCTTAAACTAAAACATATCACACTCTACAGCCTGAAGAACAGATAATTTGGCAAACTAATGCAACAGATAGACTAAAATAACAAAGAGCCCCTGGCACATCACTTCTTGCCATTAACTGCTAGTGTGTCCCATTACTTTATTAAAGGCATTATCTATTCAAAGAAAAGATGGGATTTTTTTTTTCATTTTCAGGGTAAATGTCGATAAACCAAGCTTCTTGGAAAGAAGCTATATGAGCATCAAGGGAGGTTCATAAAAAATACTTTAGTTCACCATGTGAAATCAAAACAGAAGACAAACAATTTTGATCTCATTAATCATAATTTAATAAAAAATAAATAAAAATGAATAACCTGTCATTCAAACAAACCATGTATTCTGGTACAACATATGGTATATCAGTCCTATCTTTAATTAGTGTAATGTTTACTGACCTGGCACAGCTTGAGAGAGGAACACCCAGAGGTAGAGGTTCCAGGTGAGCAGTTTCCACCACCAGAGTAATCATGGTACACGTGTGGCCAAGGACACACAAGCACACACAGGCAGGAGCAAGCAAACGAGATAAAGTACTAGGTGAGTGCACTATGTCATGGGGCACTAATGGATTGTCACATATTCTTAACTCTTGGATTATACCATAAAAACCACTATTAAAACTGTAATTAAAATTACTGTTTCTTTATAGACGACTAAAAACAAGATCATATAAATACCTATGAGCTAAAAATTAACTCAAGAAATACAATATACCAGTAGTTTTTTGCAACATATAATAGAACTACACGCAAGAAGAGCAACTATCAATAAATTATTTGTAATTTAAAATAAAAAAAAAGTTTTACACAACATAAACCAACTCGAGGGAACATGTCCAATGTAGAGCGTAACACCATAGAAACCTGGCTAAAATTTACCCAAGTGAAGTATTTCAATTACCATCTATAAACTTTATATTTGTTAAACATTTTTCATGACCACAATTTTTTGTTCTAACTAAACAATGTGTAGTAACTTACATTATAATGCAACAAATGTGGATATTTTCAATGCTTTGTCTTCTATAAACATGAGAAATACTGCTTCATTCTTTTTTAATGCAACCTAGCTACAAAAAGTTTTCAATTTATCTTCCACTTTTATGCATAGACTCTCCTGTAGCTGATGTTATTTAACTCTATTCCATATCCACCACCACTATAATATGATACATTTCTTTTAATGGTGTTTCCATTATTCTCGATTCATATATTTTTACTCAGCATGTTTTGTCGTACTGGTATAGTTAGTGTGGTGACAAAGAAAAAGTGGCTGTAACATTCACAGTTTTAGCTGTAGGCTACTATAAGAAAATCCATAATAAAGGTCTTTACACAATTTAAAACTACAATTTTTGGTATGCAATCACCATTTATCAATACAAAATGCAAATTGATGCCTATCTCTCATACAAAAGTATGACTAACAAAAGATGTTTAACAAGTGAGGTACAGACCTGAAAATTTTCATCCCCAAATTCAGTGTAAAGCCTTGGTTCATCATAATTATTGTGTATACTTTGTTAATCTATATAATTCATAGCTTTGGGGGTCGAATGCTTGAACATTTTCGGTTTAATTAAATAGAAGAAGTTTTGCCACTCACATTCTAAATGAGTCTATAATCATAATGGTTGGTTGCCACAAAGATTTTGTACCCTTTATTTCTTGTGTTTCTTTTGATATAATCTCTCCCCCTACAGGATACTTCACCTTGATATTGAAATGGCAATTTTACCTTTCCTGATAAATAGCTACCTACTATGATTGACAAAACAGGGATGAAATTCCAAAATTATATTTGATTAAATCTAACTTCAACTATCCTGTGTCAACAGGGAACTTTTAACTTAATGATAATGGTAGCTTAAAGTTTCACTACTTCAAGAATAGCTAGTTTCTAAGATACTGTAATGTATCAACCTCTCACTACAAACAAAAAATTCTAGTCCCAAGTTCCTGTGGTGTTACCTTTTTTGAAGTCACAATGAGCCAACTGCTCAATTCTATTGCATTGTGCTTTGTATTTTAGATAGATATATAAATATAACAGACAGCTGCAATTCCTGGATGACCAACAAAATCACAATTTAAGAGAATTTTAATATCTAAATGTAATGAGCTGCTACTCAATTATTATACTGTATACATAATATTGGGGAATTGTTCACATCAGCCTAAAAGTGGTTTTATGGTATAACCTTCAGTGTGTGATCTTTATATTGGGAATTTTAACATGCTTCTTGTGAATTATATAATACAGGAAATCTGACAGTTTTAAACACTAAACTTATATTCAAAAGTACATAGCCAGTAATTAGCAAAATTGCCATCACCATCTTCAACTCCTAGATATATAAATATCAAATTTTTATTTATATTGTAACTTAGTATACCTATAAAATTATGCATGCTTTAATGTATTTCCAGATATCCTTATGATAAAAAAGAATTTTGATAATATTCATTTCTATAGTCACCTGATGTTCATATCGCTTCTCTCTTGAAGCCAGGCTTATATTAACGTTTAACCAAAGACTAAAAATTTCCTATTTCTGTCCTTCCTATAGGCTTAGGCCTCTAATAAGTATCTGTACGATATAGAGGTTAATGGCAATAGATGTACGTGCTTTGTCTTTCAGTCTTCAAGTCGAAACTAATTGCTTATCCTCTTGAAATCACTGGTTTTTAGGAATGCGGGTGGTCATGCATATGAACGTCAGGTGAGTACTGTATAGAAATAACAAATTTCAATATCAAAATTCTAGTTTATTTCTATGACCTTTCCCTGATGTTCATACTACTGACTTCCACACTTTGCAGGTGGAGCAGTGAACGACAGTGACAGGAAATTCTCTATGACCTTTCCCTGATGTTCATACTACTGACTTCCACACTTTGCAGGTGGGGCAGTGAACGACAGTGACAGGAAATTCTCTATGACCTTTCCCTGATGTTCATACTACTGACTTCCACACTTTGCAGGTGGGGCAGTGAACGACAGTGACAGGAAATTCTCTATGACCTTTCCCTGATGTTCATACTACTGACTTCCACACTTTGCAGGTGGGGCAGTGAACGACAGTGACAGGAAATTCTCTATGACCTTTCCCTGATGTTCATACTACTGACTTCCACACTTTGCAGGTGGGGCAGTGAAGGACAGTGACAGGAAATTCTAAGTAATAAAATACTGTAATAAATTTATCTAGCACCTTACATCTGAATGATCTGGACTCATGAGAAAGTTGTTTTATTGTCACCAAACACACTCAACCCATGGACTAAATCCTCATAGCTATCTTCGAGTGGTACTGTACTATCTATGACGTACCTTACGTCTGGCTGTTGATGCTACTTTGGCAAATGACGAGATGTGCATTCGGGATTTTTGGAAGAGCTAAAATATTTACCAGGTAGTAGTAGACATCAGTGCTTTTGCTTTTTGGAATGAAGTAAACCAAACAGCAATTAATTATCAATAGAATAAATTGTTCCCTCAATTCGTTCACTATTTTAATGGTTTTGATGCGTAGTAAAGGCCGTATTGAAGAATTTGGTATCTGAGTATGGAACTTGAATTAGAGTTGGAAGATGATGATCGGGGTTCATTCACAAGCAACCACTGGCTAACAATGAATTGGAATTAGAGGAACAACAGAAAATTTAATTAAATTTCCCTTATCTAGAATCGCCAAACATTAAAGCTAAAAGAAATGCAGCGGGGGTTTTATTATTCATCATAGAGTCCTTAAATATTTGCATACTAGGATCCTTCTTCCGAGCATTTTGCAAAAATTACTTATGTTGCTGAAGATTTGTTCCTTCCATATAGGACAATTTTTGACAAAAGAAGCAAGAGCACTATTCAATAACCTTTAGATCAGTTCTTTGTAAAAGTTGAAAAACAGAAAGTTATGAAGTCATCACCTGATCTCAGGTTTTACATAAAATATAACCAGTGTAACAACTACATCTTCACCAACAACCCCCTTATCATCATCGTCCTCCAATAACTAATTCACCACTTCCAACTCCACCTTCTTTTGTGTGATCACTGTTAATGTGTTAGCGTAAGAGTTTACTGTACTGTAACAGTGTGTTTCCTCTCTCTCTTTTTCAGTACATGTATAGGGAATGTATAAAAGTGACTTTACAGTGAAAATCCGACATAATTCGGGTATTTTGGAACTAATTAATGAAGACGGGAAGGGTATTACTATCAAAACTGGGCAGGGTATTACTATTAATGCTGGGTTCAAGGGAATAACTACAGTACTGTAGATCGGAATCAATAATAAGTTTGAGCAAGTGATTTGTTTTATATATTCCAAGAACACTTTTGAGAGACAAAAGGCTTCAACACTAATTAGAAAGAAATAGTAGCCTTTCTTTGCACTTAAGGCACTATATCAATTCCATTTGGAAAAATCTATGAAAACTGTGGGGTATAAGTCATCTAGGAGATAGTCTCTGGTGTCTTTGAAGAATAAAAAGAATCAGAACTTGCCTTAAGCAACTTATTAGGATACCTTTTTGAAATAAGTTTCCTTAACAACTGATACGGATATACCTTCTCAGAGTTGAGCTCTTCCTCTGTATGACCTTTACCTTCAACCTGATGAATTCTCATAAACATTATACAAAGGCCTCCCCCTTTGTTTACTTCAAATGGGAGTCTTTGTGCTTGCGGTAGGAAAGGGACCTGTTTCAGCAATTGTGGTACTAATACCTACATTCACAAGGTTAGGGAAAATTCAATACGCACTAGCGACAGTGCCTACACTAAGCAGATGCACACTACCTTTTAAATCATGATGCAACCAATCAGCTTTCGCTGAAACTTTAGATAGAATATTCATTTAACAAAAGTACATTCTGTTCCACATGATCAATATATGAATAATGCAGTTGCTAACAAGCTCTTACTTTAAGGAGCATAGGGATATTAGAATCCAGTGGTCGTAAAGAGCATACCGGATCACTGATGTGAGAGGGTTTTGCAGTGGACAAGCCTAAAATAATTCACAAGTACGAGGTATGAAGAGGCAATCAACCCTCACATGAACTGTGGACCATCAGAATCATTACTGACTGGTACACTATAACCATTGGGCAAAGATTGATGAATTAAGATAATGTTCAATATTGGGCAGGTTAGGCAAAAATCTGTCTTTGACCTGAAAACTCACTGACCTGAGATTTAACAAATGAAGCTGCAGATGACAAGAGCTTCTGAAGCTAATTAGTTTAAAATTCTGAGTTATTTAATAACTGCAGTAGTCTTATCATCATTAACCCCACTACAATCAACAAGCCTATTCTTCTATGGATGTCCTCCTACACTGAACATTATGTTCCTCTTACGTTTGGAAATCTCAATCTGGTCAGTCATTATCTAAACACACCTCTTCATAACAAGAACAGAAAGGCCTTCATATTGTCCCTACCACAATTCATTAAGAGAATGAGGATCATAATCACCCAGAAAAAACTACCTTGAAGGGTTTACACAAGATTAAGTAGCAAATCCAGGAGAAAACATCCTTTAATATGGCTAATTCTAAAATATTACAACATAGCCAGGAGGTGGTTAACGAAGCGTCGACCTATCAAGCACACAGGCAATGAGAAAACTGAAAGACAAAGTCATGGTTATTGCCATTAACCTCTAGATTATCTCAATGCCGTACTAGAGAACCAAGCCCCTTGAAAGTAAAGAATTTTTCATTTTAGGGCAGACGTCAATATAAGCCCGGTTTCAAGAGAGAAGCCATATGACCATCAAGGGAGATTCATAGAAATATCATCTAATACACTATACTGTACTATGTTCCAAAACTATGCTAGATGTTTTACTTAACACAGAAAGTTCCTATAGTGCTACAATATCAAGCATCACAGCTTTCAAATTTTTACACTAATGAAGCAACAAAACTAGAATCTAGTCCTTGGTAGACTATAACATACTCAAACGAATCAGTGATGCCAAAGCATATCAAAGGCTATTTCAAATTATAATAATCCATGCTCATGATCTATTTAACTAAATGTGATAAACTTAATAGCAACTAAGCACATACATCAAATTCAAGGCAATAGAACTAATCTATATGGAAAATTATATACTGTATGGTAGAGTATCTTAAAAATATTAATATTACAATTTGCAGTTACCAAGAATAGTTTGAAAATCTTATCGTAGGACACTAGATTTCCGCATAGGTATTTCTGTAAGTTTGGCCCACTTCTAATATGGCTAGCTAATACAGAAGCACAGTTCAATTATCACCAATTATAAGATCACACTTTTATAACAATTAAGAATATGCTACCTAGCACAGTCAGGCAGGTCTAAAGGAACACTGTATACAATATTATGATGAAATTAAAAGAGTTATAAAGATCATTAATGCACAGGTTGCTGAAAAATAAGATATTTAGAAAGCTTATGCCATCTTAATGTTAGATCAAACCTGAACAAAAAAAAAAAATTCTAATGGAAATAATCAGACTATACTATGGGATATCTGTGTTATGCAGTACGTAAATACCATACAAATTCTATGTTAAAAAAATTCAAGCATCACTCACTATTTTATAAATTAAAAAAAAAAATCATTTCTAGCATTATGATTATCTATAACCATACTAAAACTATTTCATCAATTATATTTAATGAGAAAAAAAATTACTTCTGTAAAAATGATTTAAGGTTGAAGATTTTTCAATTCTATGATATCAATAGTACTGTACTTATAACCACTTCATGAAAAGAAATTACTTAAATCTAAGCGTAATTCTAAAAACTTGTATAGAATAATTTCCTGTAGTGCAAGTCACAAGGTAACCAAAGCTGTCAAATTGGAGATGTTAAGTATACCATACTACATTGTAAAGACAAGTCTTTTCTTATAGCATAACTATTTCATTGACAGAATATTTCCATATGCAATTTCAGTCTGCTCTAAACCCTGACTTTTTTCCGGCCAAAACTTTATACTGAAACAAATGTCTAAAAGCCTACCAAATGTGAAAAAAGCATTAGACCATATGGAAGAAACTTGATACCATCTTCTTCAGTCAATCATATAAAGTACTGTAAGGATGCTTTAGCAAAATACAAGGGTTAAATTAACACAGTAAGTTCATTCCTACTAACAGCATCTAGTTTGCCATAAAAATGCCCAGATGAACTACTTTACAATCCCTCTCTCTTACACAAATGATAAAAACAGTCTAAAATCAAGCAATTTCCAGAACTTTGTCACCAAGCAAAATTAAGATTACGGGTATTAGCAACATTAAGGGGTGTGACTCGGCCCTATTAAAACAATGTTATTTGGCAGTTACTTCAATCTCCTACTCTTTTGTTTCTTGAACAATGTTTTTCATTTAAAATCCATTTGAAAGATAATTTCATGCAGTAAAATTTGTACATTGAAAATTTTCTGTTTTTATTTTCATTTTATATGTACTATTTTTGTCCCTATTTTTCATATAGAAGTTTCTCATTGCCTAGAAAAGTGAACATACAGATTGTAGGCTATAAAATTCATCTTTTCGCGTTTGAATCACAAAAATCGATCAATATTAGAAAAGTAGTAGCAATTTTTCTCCAAAAATTTCATGATTTGAGAAAGAGGGCTTCAAAGTTTCCTGGAGAGATTTGTTAAATATACTTTAGCAAGCATAAGTATGGGCTTTTAGCAGTAATTTTCTTCACCAAATGACCACACAAGTAAGACATTGCTAGCATAATATTTTCTTGTCTATGTATTTCCTTGGCTAATTTTTCACTTTTAGCATATCTAGTTATTGTATCTTGACACTTTACACCTCTTTCATCATGACCATGACATAAAAATTGTAAATATCCAAAATAGCAGCCAAAGAATAATGATGAATATAACTTAAGAGACATGAAGCAAATATTCATTTACGATACCAACGAAAAAATAAAACATACTGTACTGCATTCTCTTTCTTAGGAATTATGGAAAATGGTGGTGTTACTGTACTGTACATAGGATACTAACATAAAATCTTCCACTCAAATTCTTTAAATCCGTAAATAAATATGTACCCTGGTCAAAAAAAAAAGAGTTGTGTATAAAACTGGATGAAATAGCATAACCCTATAGAAAGGATACTTTAGCAAAAAACCATTTTTAAATCAAGAAAACTATTTCAAACAAGAAATAAAGACGTTCTCGTAGCCAAATATGCAATTATCTGAATTTTCCAAATTACAAACAGAGGTTGTGAGTCACGCCTCTTAATCTATGGTATTTTTAAAAAAAATATAAAGATGATATCAACCGTAACATCACATATTAAACTACAAATTCAGAGATGGTAGGCTTGTTGAATATGTTTCAGTTTCTGGATCAAACTAACAAAGATTTACTGTCCTGGATTAAGAACTAAATTTTTAAAGATGGTGGTAAACAAGATACCAGTTATCCGCTACAGTACTTCCTCTTCCTAAATAAGCCTAATATATTTTACTGATGACAAAAGACGTTAATTATAGATAAATTCAGATAATGTGGAATAGGAATATAAGATTTTAAATTCTGTTTATAAAATATACTTTAGGATTGCTGTACATCATAAAATTCATCTGCTCATCTGTACCGGTCATACCGGAGTAATTGATGAACATCAAATGAACTAGTTTAATTATTAATTGCATGAGTATGATATTTTACTCTGAAATTCTTATTCTAATTTCATCATAGGCTATACAACATCTGAAGTGTAGCAGGGCCATTAATTGAAACTAACAAAATGTACAAACAAAACAACTAAGCTAGCAGCTCATGCTAATTATCTTGAAATGGTGTAATAATACTGCACTGCAATATAGAACAAAGTGAAGACAAAGGATTCCAAGAGATGGAATAGTTCTATCAACTACTTATCAACTTAAATAAAAAATACAACTTTATTAACACTGTTACTTACAGCGCAGTATTATCTACTTACAACAACAACACTATTACAAATAACCACCACACTATCTTCAAAATACTTTACATAATTTGATCCTAAAACTCTCTCTAAATACTATACCAAAAACGTTAGCTTGAGACTTACCCCCACGTAGTTAAAACTCATATCCATCACGTTGTATCATTAATATTTCACTCTATAGTGTTTAAAACATTTCCTTGAGAATATAAATAATAAATGATTGAAATATGTTTACCATCATAACTGTTTTAAGTCATTAGGACTTTGCTGAGAACAAATAGCAATTAAGCTATAGTCCTATTTGCCAGGGGTTTAAGTATAATTATTAATATTATAGACTTTATTACATTAAGTACCAGTTGCCTACAAATCTAATATGCATATATCAGCACTTATCACAACATGCACGTCCTCTAATTATGCCATGATCATTTACCTACAGCATGCAATCCCATGCAATCAGTGTCATAAAAAATGAAATTGTCATACTGTCATTCCTTAAAAAAAGGGACAAAAAATGTTCAAGTAACTGCTACATGGTGATGTTTGGCTAAAAGAAAATGATTGATAGAAAGCAGAAGACATAACTGAAAATACAGAAAATAAAAAGAAAATATATCAACACATGATGACTTATTATTTCAGTGGAACAAAAAATCAATAACTTTGAAGTTTCAGAAATTTAAAAACTCCTCCAAAGAATTGAACAAAACAAAATTTACAAAATTAAAAAAATAAATGAAATAGGTTTTCTGAATACTGCATAATGCTCAAAACTGAATATATACAAATATACTATGCTGTACACACATCTGGAAGTCATCATGCCCATTAGCAGGCTTCCCAAAACCACTTACCAGCTGGCCGTGAAGCATTCCAACCGCCTGGTGGAGGAGCTGGAAATGGTGTTGGACCACCTGGAGGTGGAGGAAAACCTGGAGGGGGTGGCGGTCCTCTAACTCCAGGTGGTAAAGGAGGGCCACCCATTCCAGGAAATGGAGGTGGAGGTGGCATACCCATTCCAGGAAATGGGGGAGGTGGGGGTGGTCCACCCATTCCAGGCATTGGAGGGGGTGGGGGTGGCCCACCCATTCCGGGCATTGGAGGGGGTGGGGGTGGCCCACCCATTCCAGGCATTGGAGGAGGGGGAGGTGGCCCTCCCATTCCTGGCATTGGAGGAGGTGGGGGTGGCCCACCCATTCCCGGCATTGGAGGCGGGGGAGGTGGCCCACCCATTCCTGGCATTGGAGGAGGTGGGGGTGGCCCAGTCATTCCAGGCATAGGAGGAGGAGGTGGTGGCCCAAACATTCCAGGCATAGGAGGAGGTGGAGGTGGCCCAACCATTCCAGGCATAGGAGGAGGAGGAGGTGGGGGTGGCCCAAACATTCCAGGCATAGGAGGAGGAGGAGGAGGAGGTGGTGGGCCACTCATTCCAGGCATAGGAGGAGGAGGTGGGGGAGGCACTTGTCCACCTGCTAACTGATGCATGCCAGGAGGGGTAGAAGGATAGGCAGGAGCAAGAGGTGCACTTGAGTTCGGAAGAGGAGGTGCTGGAGGTGCTCCCATACCAATCATTCCAGGGGTTTGTGGTGGTGAAGGACCAACAGTCATGCTAGGGGTTGACGAGGGAGGGGTAACAGCCACACCTGGTCCTGATGGGGGTGGGGGTGGAGGAGGTGGGGGTTCTGATTTGGGACTGCTAGGGGATGGGAGTTTCTTCTTAGGAGAAGTAGGAGACTCAAAATCAGCCTTTGTTTTTGCTGTTAATTCCTGAAAAGATAAAAGTTTTCTTAAGATTGAGAAAAAATATGCTGTAAACATATTAATATGATTAGAATAAAACAATTGACCTGCTAAACAAATGTCACAAGATTTAGTTATAATATACCATAGTTTATTAAAGCAAACCTTGGATGAAAATAAACTAATGGTTGGACCACAGAAATCAAAAGTGATATTAATATAAAAATTGTAAATCTTACATTCTAAAATATATTACTAAAGGTTAGTTGAATACTACTGTATATAGCCTTATGTAGACTGGACTGCTTTATTATCCTGATAATTTGTTATGATTAAAAATAATTAACAACTTTTGTCTAAAGTTAAAATTTACTTCTCTACAACTTTTCTCATCAAAAATATTGAACTAATATTTCAAGCTTTCCCCAGACAACAGAAGCATCAAGGAGAAGGAGCACATCTGAATTCAAACTGTATTTTCAAACACGATAATTCAGAGACTGAATGTGCAGTTGTTACATACTAAATCGTGTGTGTGGCCGTCTTACCAGCAGCACAACACCCGCACTGACAAAGGTTTTGCAGTACAGTATATACAGTTTTCATATAGCTCTCTCTCTCTGAATCCAAACATAAAAACACTTTAATTTCAACAGTTCTTATACTTTTTCCTATATACTGTATATTCATACAAACTAGGGCCTACGGAAGTTAGTGTAGCGATGAACCAAAAAGAAAAGTTAATAAAATTAAGATCATTGTAAAATCAATAGAGTGGTAAGCTAGTGTCTGATCTATGTACAGTATTCAAGGCAGTCCATCTGGACAAGGTGTCCATCACCATATTGAGTAAGCTTGACAAATAATCTGAAGAGAGCAACAGATCCTTCTACCAAAGGAACTTTATACTGTAATTGGAAGGATTAATACATTCAGAATTCTTGAGTGAGATCTCCTTTGCCAGAGGCAACTTACTGCTCTCTGGTTGCTAATGAAGATCTTTAATATCAGAGTTCCCTCTTTGACAGAGCTGTTTTAAATCAACATCAGGAATACTGCCGTTAGTTCCAACAGACTTATGTGAAATGATACAAACTGAGGCAACTATTTCCTGAATATATAGGTCTCCTATGAATGATCTCCCCAACCCAAATTGGACACATCTGTGCAAAAGTAAAAATGGATATCAAAGAGACCAATAGGAGCAAGTAACTGGGGATGACTTTCCCAGGGCCTCTTTCAACCTGTCCTCTCATAAAAATTGAGATCTTTCAAACTTCTAGGTCAACCAGTTCTTGTTTACCCAAGAACTGGGTCAACATTTGAAGCAAACTCAAGAAAGCCTAACAACCTTTCCAACTGCCATTTGGAGGAAACACGACTCCAAAAGAAATCTTTGACCACGCCTAACCTCAACTTAGAGGACTTTGCTGCAAAGACCTAACCAATTGAATACCTTCTCTCGAATTCTCATTCAAGGTGCAATTACACTTATACAATTATGAATACACCTTGACTGAAAAGACGAAAGTGCATGGTTATAAAAGACCAAATGCAGTACAGTATAGCACAGCATACTGCTATGTTACAGTGGAGAGTAAGTTGAGACTGATACAGTACTGTACTGTTATTTAAGTGAATTTTCAAACCCTTGCTTAATAAAGGCTATTAGTCTTTTCATTTTTGTTATATAATGACAAATTCTTTCCTGTATTTTCTAATACACTATGGAAACTATTATGTTCATCTTTTCACTCAAGACTGAAATACAAATTTTTCTACTTATATAAGGAAATCTCATTAAGGGTGCACCAATTATTCAAAGTTCTTCAGCATTCAATGGTGCATATTTTACCTAATCCCCAAGAATGGTAATGTCTGACTGCAATAACAATGTCAATTAACTACTACAACTCTTAATGCATTTTATCTTGAAAAGATATCTGCTACAGTATTTATAAACAAAAATATAAATGGCCCATATTATTTGAACATATGCTGGTGTGAAAATTGGCACTTCAGCTGATGAATTAGTATGTCAGTTGGTTCATGCATGGGATGGCCTACACTAAATCAACCTGAAATAGCCAGACTACTACAATATCACCTGGAAATGAATGTCCCTATACTACAATCCCGAAGGCAGAAGAGTTCATTGATAATATAAGACCAAAGCTTAAGCCTTGAAAGAAGACAAAAGTTTTATGTTGCTTGCACCTATTCTGGCCTCTTTCATCTTGTAAGTCCTCCTCTCAAAGAAATATAACCACTAGAAATACGAACTAAATTTAGTTAACTGAGAATTAGTGTTTGCTGAAAGCACAAAGTTCAATTAAATGACATTATACAAATGGTAAAAATTTTTCCTGAAATTATATAAAAATAGCAGAATTAGCAAAACAGCTGTATAAGATATAAAGATGGTTGATCAAAAATATAGGTACTGTATAATTATTAATAGAACTAACTCATGTAAACTAAATGTTAGGTAATCTCAGAGACAGGAACCAGAAAGATAGCCACCTGTTACCTGCTTCAGTGTATATACAGTATCACACTTTTCCCTTACAAATGTAAAAAATAAATTAAATTATTTTAGAGAATTGAAGAATAAATAATGAACACTGTAGGTAGTAAGTTGGCCAAGGCACCAGCCACTTGTTGAGATACTACCGCTAGTGTTATTGGGTCCTTGACTGGCCAGACGGTACTACATTGGATCCCTCTTTCTCTCGTTAAGGCTCACTTTTCCTTTGTCTATACATACACCGAATAGTTTGGCCTATTCTTTCCATAGTCTCCTCTGCCCTCATACACCTGAAAACACTGAGGTTACCAAACAATTTTCCTTCACTCAAGCAGTTAACTACTGCCCCAATTGTTAAGTGGCTACTCTTCTCTTGGTAAGGATAGAGGAGACTCTTTAGCTATGGTAAGTAGCTCTTCATCTTGGATAGTGCAACAGCCTCTGCACCATGGTCTTCCCCTATCTTGGGACAGAGTTCTCTTGTCTGAGAGTACACTCGGGCAGACTATAGTATTCTATCTGTTTTCTCTTCCTCTTGTTTTCTTTAAAATGGTGTGTTGGACAGGCTTAATAGAAGAGACTTGGAAGCCTGGTGGTTTATCAAGAGCTTGTCTTTACCTTTATCTGTTTCTTTATTTTCCTCATAAGTATTAATTTTCAAAACCATCTTTACTGTCCTTCCATCAGTTGAAGTGGCTATTCTGGAGGGCACTTAGCCTTCCATGGTGCGTCGGCTCCGCCATCTTGACCAATTTTATCCGACTTTTTATCACTACTCTATGGGTTGTACCAATTGCTTTATATATATTTCAGTAAATATTGTTATTGGTACCATTATTCTTAAGTTAGTCTCAAGTATGATGAATCCTTTTTATTTCTTTTCATTCTTATCCTCTCTGAAGACATAGAGCAACATCTGGGACCAGTGCATCCTAGACTTTACCAGTGGTGTCTACTGTATTGCAATATTTGTGGTCTGCATGCCAATTCTGTAATCAAGACATTACAGTTGTATTCAGACAGTATGATATTTTATGCTCAGAAACTTTGGTTTCTCAAAAGAAGCACTTAACTGAGCTCCTTATTACTGGTTTTAAGAAGACAATAATTTTGAAATGGGATGCCATTCCTAAGGCAAGGGAAATGGGGGGGGGGGTATATTAGAACTGAGTACCCTGCTACATGTAATTCCAGTCACAAATGTGGATGTCAATAGATTCAGATAATAAAAGTTTGTGGCAGGCATAACAACTTCTATTTGTGTTCGATCTACCTGAATCCAGACAGGGATTGCTCTATCTTTGATTGTCTTTTTACAATTATGGCAAAGATACAAGATGATAGAAAGGTCTCTTTTGTTCTTGTTGGCGATTTCAATGCTTACCAAAGGGAGTGCTTAAATTCTGTTTCTCCTAATGA
>NC_090746.1:4801300-4841300 GCF_036898095.1 Palaemon carinicauda
GAGTTTTTTCATTTTGACAGTTATCAATATAACAAAACCAAAATATATAGGTACCTGGTAAGGAAGTTGACTTAGAAGATTACTCTGCCTTGTAAGTCTGTCTTCCTCACGGAGCCCAGCGATCCTCTTAGGATGCTGAAAGACTCCCAGGAGCTGAAGTATCAAGGGTTGCAACCCATACAACAGGACCTCATCAAACCCCTAATCTGGGCGCTCTCAAGAAATGACTTTGACCACCCGCCAAATCAACCAGGATGCGAAAGGCTTCTTAGCCTTCCGAACAACCCATAAAACAATATTAAAAACATTTCAAGAGACAGATTAAAAGGATATTGGAATTAGGGAAGTGTAGTGGTAGAACCCTCACCCACTACTGCACTCGCTGCAACGAATGGACCCAGTGTGTAGCAGTCCTCGTAAAGAGTCTGGACATCTTTTAAGCAAAATGACGCGAACACTGACTTGCTTCTCCAAAAAGTCGCGTCCATAATACTTTGCAGAGATTTATTTTGCTTGAAGGCCACGGAGGTTGCTATATCTCTAACTTCGTGCGTCTTAACCTTAAGCAAACATCGGTCTTTCTCATTCAAGTGAGAATGAGCTTCTCGTATTAAAAAAATCTGATAAAATATGACAAAGCATTCTTTGACATAGGCAATGAAGGTTTCTTAACTGAGCACCATAATGCCTCAGATTTCCCTCGTAATGACTTAGTACGAGCTAAATCGAACTTAAGAGCTCTAACAGGACATAATACTCTTTCCAGTTCGTTGCCTACGATCTCTGATAAGCAAGGAATATCAAAAGATTTAGGCCAAGGACGAGAAGGCAGTTCATTTTTGGCCAGGAAACCAAGTTGAAGTGAACAAGTGGCTTTTTTCTGTAGAAAAGCCGATGTTCTTACTGAAGGCATGAAGTTCATTGACCCTTTTAGTCGAAGCCAAGCACACTAGGAAAAGTGTCTTGAGGGTGAGATCCTTCAGGGAGGCTGAATGTAATGGCTCAAACCTGTCTGACATGAGGAACCTTAGGACCACGTCTAAGTTCCATCCAGGAGTTGCCAAACGACGTTCCTTAGAGGTCTCGAAAGACTTAAGGAGATCTTGGAGATCTTTATTGTTGGAAAGATCTAAGCCTCTATGTCGAAAGACCGAAGCCAACATGCTCCTGTAGCCCTTAATCGTGGGAGCTGAAAGGGAGTGAACCTTTCTCAGATGTAAAAGAAAATCTGCGATTTGGGCTACAGAGGTACTGGACGAGGACACAGATGCTGACTTGCACCAGTCTCGAAAGACTTCCCACTTCGACTGGTATACTCTAATGGTAGAAGCTCTCCTAGCTCTTGCAATCGCACTGGCTGCCTCCTTCGAAAAGCCTCTAGCTCTTGAGAGTCTTTCGATAGTCTGAAGGAAGTCAGACGAAGAGCGGGGAGGCTTTAATGGACATTCTTTACGTGGGGCTGACGTAACAGATCTACCGTTAGAGGAAGACTTCTTGGAAAGTCTACCAGCCATTGAAGTACCTCGGTGCACCAGTCTCTCGCGGGCCAGAGGGTAGCAACCAACGTCAACCTTGTCCCTTCGTGAGAGGCGAACTTCTGCAGTACCTTGTTGACTATCTTGAATGGTGGGAATGCATATAAGTCCAGAAAAGACCAATCCAGTAGAAACGCGTCTATGTAGATTGCTTCTGTATCTAGGACTGGAGAGCAATAGATTGGAAACCTTTTGGTCAACGAGGAGGCAAAGAGGTCTATGGTGGGTTGACCCCAAGTAGCCCAAAGACTCTTGCCCACGTCATTGTGGAGGGTCCATTCCGTGGGTATCACCTGACCCTTCCGACTGAGACAGTCTGCCAAGACGTTCAAGTCCCCCTGGATGAATCTCGTCAACAGGGAGATGCCTCGAATTCTTGACCATAAGAGAAGGTCCCTTGCGATCTCAAGCAGCGTGAAGGAGTGTGTGCCTCCTTGCTTGGAGATGTACGCCAAAGTTGTGGTGTTGTCTGAGTTGCCTCTACCACTAAGTTTCGAAGAAGCCTTCTAATATCATCAAGGCCAAGTGGACTGCTAATAGCTCCTTGCCGTTGATGTGCATGCTCTTCTGACTTGAGGTCCACAGACCCGAGCATTCCCGACCGTCCAGGGTCGCACCCCAACCCAAATCCGACGCGTCTGAGGACAACACGTGGTTTGGGTTCTTGACTGCTAGGGATAGTCCCTCTCTCAGACTGATATTACTGTCCCACCATTTCAGGCATGCCTTTACTGGTTCGGAGACTGGGAATGATACCGTCTCTAATGTCTTGTCCTAGTTCCAGTGAAAGGCTAGATGGAACCGGAGAGGCAGAAGGTGGTCTCCCTAGTGAGACAAACTGCTCCAGGGATGAGAGAGTCCCTACGAGACTGTTCCAACTCCTGACTGAATAAACGTTTCGTTTCAGCATTAGTTGGACTTCGAGCAGGGCTTGACTGCGAATCTCCATCCCCAAATATAGAATAAACTGGGATGGGATCAGTTGGGACTTTTAGGTTGACCAAAAGTCCCAACTCCCTGGCCAGACTCAACGTCCAATGTAGATCCTGCAGACAGCGAAGACTAGACGATGCTCTGAGAAGCCAGTCGTCCAAGTACAGGGAGGCTCGGATCCCCGATAGATGGAGGGATTTTGCCACATTCCTCATGAGCCTCGTAAACACGAGAGGCGCAGGACTGAGGCCAAAGCACAGGGCTCGAAACTGGTACCCCACATTCCTGTAAACAAACCTCAGAAACGGTTGGGAATCCGGGTGTATAGGAATGTGGAAGTATGCCTCCTGAAGGTCGAGAGAGACCATCCAGTCGCCTTCCATAAATGCTGTCAAGACAGCCTGGTAGACTTCATCGTGAAGTTTGTCTTGACAATGAACACATTGAGCGCACTTGCCTCTTACGTACTCCTGCAGTGAACATGGCTGCCAAATCATGGAGCCATCCCTGAGGGACTTGTTCCTGCAGAGAACGTGGCTGTCAGATCATTGGAGCCATCCCTGAAAGCCTTGTTTATGCATGACATAATTGTACAGCAAAACTTCAAAGGCTCGAAAATAGCTGTGAAGTCGACCTGTAAAATCTTGGAGCGTCTCATGGCCAGGCGCCAGGGAGAGTCTATGAGGTTTGAGAAGTCTATCTGGGCAGAGGCAGGAACTCCCAAGCCGAGAACTTCTCTCGTGTCATATCAGACTCTCGCTCTATAAGCCAGTTTAAAAGAAGGGAAAGCAAAGGCTGTCTCCCCCAAACTCCTCCTGGTGATAAACCAGTTGCCTAGCAAACGTAAAGCTCTCTTAGAAGAGCGAGAGAGCACTAGTTTATAAAACAACGGCTTCGAAGTAGCTAGGCCTAGTGTAAGCTCTGACGTTTAGGCGAACGAGGAGCAGCAGTTACAAAAAGATCCGGACAAAGATCCTTAAAAATCAGCATGATTTATTTAAAGTCCATAGAGGGCTAAGCAGCTTTAGGCTCCTCTCCGTCTGACAGAGTCCTCAAGGGAATATCAGTAGGAGGGGGAACAGCAACTTCCTCATCTGAAGGAACCTTGTCCGATAATAGCCGAGTCTCAAGCAAGGGAGAGACCTACCGTGGTGGCAATGCTTTACAAGCAGAGTCCACACGCACTGGTGCATTAGTAGCGGACCAGGACGCAACGTCATGTAACTGCTTGACAGTCTGTGAACTGTCAACAACAACAGGTGCGTGAGACCAGGACGCAACGTCATGTAACTGCTTGACAGTCTGTGAACTGTCAACAACAACAGGCGCGTGAGGACGCACAGCGTCCACTCGAGACTGCTTTGACCGCCTAGACTGAGCAGTCAAAACAATTCTAGAATGCGGAGGTTGACGCTCAGCGTCAAAACAAGTCAACTCCGATTGTTAGCGAACGTCCTGAACGTCAACAGGAGCATCAGCAAGTGGCCTAACGTCCAAATGTGGCTGAAAATCCACACGAGACCGCATCGAGTGTGGTTCTAAACAACCTGACTGACGTGACTTGGCTACGCCAACGTCAACAGGACGCACAAAGGAACGTTAGGGTGGCTGAAGGCCAGGATCTCGATGAGATAAACGGCTAGGCTCAACGGACTTATCGGCAGAATAGTCTTCCATAAGGGAGGCAAGCTTATTCTGCATGTCTTGCCGTACAACCCATTTAGGATCAATGGGAATGGTTGCGGTAAGAGACGAGGGTAACGTCTGTGACCGCAAAACCTTGCCTGCAAAAAGACTCTCGGAGTCTGTGTTACGCTTTTGTTAGGCGGCGAGCAGTCTTCCGATGACTGCATAGGGTCAGAGCTGTCCTAATGGTTAAAACCAGGACGCTGGACCTGTCCTGAAAGGACTGACTTTCGCTTAAAGGGCCTCGAAACCTTGTTCCACGGTTTCTTATGCGAAAAGCCTTCGGATGACGAGGAGAAAATCGTCTCTCTCGCCTTATGGTAGGGGTGATCTTGGTAAGATACACCCGATACCATAGAGGGAACGTCTGGTTCGCTGATCAAGGCCTCTCGAACCCATAAGTCGTACGACATTACTTCTCCCCTGGGCTTGGGAGCTTGCAAGAGGTCCCGGACTAGGCGAACGACAGGCACGAACAGACGAACCCTCGGTCGCAACATTAATAACACTTTGCGCAATATCACTTTATCACTACGATTTTCTGTTTTGCACTTATTTCACTGAAATCGAATTTTTTAACAATTCACATTAGGTATGAATAAAACTGATTTCTACCTGAAGCACGCAATTCTACCCTCATCAAAAGGTTGTAATTGCGAAATCAGTCGTATAATGTAAGCACATTAATACCAGCAAAAAACAGTAAACATATTTTAAGATAAAAAAATCAGTGGCTGGGGAAAAGACTAAACACTAGTTCATTCAAAACTACGTTTTCAATCTCTCACCGTACATTGCCTGGGGACGAGAATAAAAAACTAAAAACGTTTTATCCTTTCTCCCCGTACAGAGACTAGGGACGAGAGTAACTCGAGAACAACGTTACCCGCTTGGGACGAGATAAAGATCGGAACGTTTTCTCTCCTCTCTCTCCCTCCGTCTCTATCTCTCTCTCTCTCTCTCTCTTGATTTCGCACCTAAGAGAAGAGCCCACTTACGTTTCGTCAAAAAAACAGGTTATTTGACCAAAGGAAAAAACTGAAAGGTTTTTCAATTAAAAAGTTCCTTTAAAATAGAATTTAAAACATTTAAGCTTTGAAAGAAGAATGAACAAAACGTCAGAATCGATTTACTCTTTCTGCAAAGTGAAACCGTGATACTCTCTCTCTCTATCGTAACGATAGAGCGCAAACTGCGTAGCATAAATAAACTAAACGTTAGTTCATCTTTGAAACAGTACGAAGACTATTCAAAGAAAATCTTTCATAAAATATCTATTAAAAAATATTCATTTAATAAGTTTTAAATCATTAGCTCTTTAAAAGCTATTTACGATTGAAAGGGCTCAACGTTGTTTAACTTCGGTTTCCAAGTTAGGACCGCCTACTCTCAGGAAAGGTCGCATATAAACAAATCATTAAAATTTATTTTGATGTTTATTATAAATGGAAAGCTAATCGAAGAGGCCTAATAAAGGCGGTTGAGATATAAAATATATAGAGGAAAATCTATAATTAATTTATAACGTGATAAGATAATTGCTAAAAGCCTAAACACACTTCCGTACTGAGGGAAGGGTCGGCCATTTAAAAGTCAAGGAAAGTCCATCCTCTCTCTCCTCCAAAGTCATCAAAAATTAAATCTATCCAAAAACGAGTTCAAGATTTAAGTTGAAGATAAAACACCTGTACTGCGAAAGCTCAAACCAAAATGAAGTACTTCACCAAATACGTTAAGAAAACTCCAGGTTCTACAGCGAGTATGAATACGTCTTGTCGTCAACGTCGACAGAGAAGAATTGAAGGTTTTGTTTACATACAAGAGTGGTATCTGGCCGACAGTTGGCGCTGGTGGGCACACCCGCAACCTTCATAGCGATCGCTCGCGAGTTTTTTGAGTGTGTTTTCTGTCGAGCCGCAGAGTTGCAGCTATTATATATTCACCGGCTAAGTTAAATATTTAAAAACATGAATCCACAACTGTGCTCATTCCATGCATCACTATGCACATAATTTTTTCATTTGTCTTCATAAATAAGGTTTAAGGGATGCAAAATAAAATAAAAAAGTTGATCAAAAGATGGAAAGCTCTGGTGAAATGTTTTATAATCTATGGCACCAGGAGGCTACGAAGGCATACTGCAGGTATAAAGTATTGGGAGTTTAATTTCCAATTGCAAAATATTTTATGCACATCCTCAGGCCAAAATGCTCTAAGCACAACATTTGAGTTTGATGGTAACGTGCAGAAGTAACATTTTAAACAACATGAATCTTAAATGATATTAAACATATAAGACCAAGAAAACTTAAGATGCACATTTAAATTATCTAGATATAAAAAATCCTCAGGAAGACTACAAGTTTTACTAGGAATAACTGCCATTTGTAAAATGGAACAACATATAAAGGGTACTATCATTGACCAAAACCTTTTGAAAGTTTAATTTTATATGTATCATATTCATGACCTTTACTGTATATAATATATGAGTTTATTTTTGAGCTACTAGTGTAATCAACTCACATTCTTTTATTTCAATGTGGGAGTTAACACTAAATATCACAAACTGTGCCACTGTAATTTAAGAGAGACAAATGTTTCTCCTATAACAACAGAACAGTTATTCATTGCAGTAAAAGGGCTACAGGAATTATAAAGCAAACAAGGCATTTTGGAGCTGTGCTGAAAATAACACACAAACAAAAGTCATGCACATCAAACAGGTTACCTCCTTCTCCCTCCCCGTTTTCTATTTTCTGCTGATCTGTCTCGATAACCTCACTAGGTTCATGAAGGAGGTAATCATCTGTTGTACCCTCCCAAGAGGTTTGTTCTGTATCTACGCAATGGTTAACCGTAGAAAGTTTTGTGTTAATCAAAGGGAACAGATTAAAAGCTTGACTTAGAGTAAGATTAGGATCATGTTAAAAACTTGTGAAAGCAATCTCAAATACAGTTTTGTTCCCAATTACTGTATGAATAAGCTACTACTGTATATGCTGAAAACCAAAGTCAAACCAAGGGTTGGGTTATTTAAAAAGTTAAACAGCTGAGTACTTAAGCAACGATATTGTGCATCTAAGACAATACTTACCATCTTCTTTATCTTTCTAACTTATTTCAGAACTTAATTTTAAAGTGTAAATCTTATAAGCTTACGAGTTAAGTTACAATACCTAAATAGCATCCTTAAAAACACGCGGGTGAGTAACCAAGACAGTATTCTTAACACTGTACAATTTAATAAAAGCCACAAAATATCTACAGCATAAAAATATGTAAAATCTACTTCTTTTATCTATTAATCAATTGTTTCTCCTTGTGCATAATTAAGAATTTCAAAATTAAACTCTACACAAGATAATCAATATCCTCATTAAAAAATTGGATTACAATAGAAGTAATTAATAAAATCTTTAGTTCTTCAGAATGTTTATCAATAATATATCTAGAACAAGTTACAGTACTGCTTATTTATTGTTAGTCTTCTTAAAATTCTATAGCTTATATACAATATATGATACAATCTTTACCAAAACTGATGTTAATATCCAAATAACTTCTGAAACTTATGTTACATTCGCATTTATGAACGGCTGATAAATTTACTCTAAAAAACCTGAATAAAAATAATTTTTCAAAACTTTCAAACCTCTACCAGCATATGAAATATGTTAATATCAGCAAGACTTTATATAAAACCCAATATCAAAAGTACCAAAGTAAAGTTATTACATCAACAAAGATAAAGTATCATTCATAAATTTAGTTGACCCCATTATCAATAGTGGGAATTACTTATTTATACAATAAAACATAAATTTACATGGTCATTTTCAAAATCGAAAAACTGCAGAATAGAATATTCCTGAAGCAGCATTGCACTACCCTTTATACAAAAAAATTCAAAAGTGAAACTTACCAGCTTCCGTATATTTTGCCCCTGGACGAGCAGAAGAAAGAAGTTCTGCAAAATTTGGGGGAGGCCAAGCGGAGGGTGAAATTTTCCCTGGAGTTAAAATCTGTGCTGGAGAAGCCTCCGTATGGGACCAAAAGTACATCAAATCAGGCTGAAGGAAGGAAATGTTAAAAAAAATATTAATTTCTCATTTAGATGCAAGTTAATTGCAATACCTTCGCAAGTTGGGCATTACCGTACAACTTACAATACAATATATGGAAAATTTAATAAAACAAAAGAAAAAATCAAATATTCAAGCAGGATTCTGCTTAATCTATATTTTAACATCTTTCGATCATATTTAAATACAGATGAGGAGAGGAGGTTCACGGTGAAAAGACAATCAGTATATGTGTACAGTTCTAGATGTATATTGTGGTCTTACTTTCAAAAGATTAAATAGAAGGAGTATGAGGAAGTGAAAGAGCAGAATTTTTTTCTATACATCAAAAGATGTTTCCTCATGCAAATGTGTACAGTATATACTTTCGTAACTAATACCGCAGTCAGAATAGTCCCTGACTCACCTACCCTTTGTCTGGCATGCAGGATAATATAGTGACAAGTTTACCTTGCACAACTGACACATTAGGTAAATACTGGCCGTCGGATCACACAAATTACATTTGAAGTAAATGCCCCGTGGGGTTAAGGAGAGCATTTACCAATTGTGTTTGCAGGAACAATTGTTTTGTGTCAACAAAAATACTGTATTTCATCATAAGCTAGTTGATAATTATCATGGGCCTCCCTTGCTATTTAGGAAAGGCTGAAATACTTTAATGTTTTCCTTGTCTAACAATTCCATCAATGTAAATTTCAAGAAACATCCTGAATGAGTCATGACAAGCCTAAAGTTATTTATTAATCCTTTACATCCAGGAAAAAGGGTAACTGAGGATTCAGAACTTGATAATCCTCCTGGCAGTGCATGTTTCTGCACCCTCATGGTGTGAAGGAGAAGGATGAGATGATAAAGTGTGTTGTAAGAGAGTACTGGTACAATTAGTTTACATTACAGCGTGAAGTTGGAAAGTAATGGCAGTCTTTCAAAATCTACCTCTGGTGTGGAAGATGTCCCAGATATTACATTTTTTTTTCTCTAATACTGAATAACGTCAATTGGAATAATATTTCTTTCACTTCCTCACCATTGGGTTGGATCACCTTGATGTGACAAGAGGATATGTGCTAAATCAGTGTTATCTAAAAAATATTCAGGCAGAAAGATGAATGATGAAAGATGCTCCAGTATTTTTGAAAATCAATAAGTATGCTTGCTTGAGATAATACTCCCAAGGATGAAAACTCTTTGAACTGGGTGCTGCTAAAGACAGCAGGCCTAAGATGGAAGCACTAGTTTTCCATAGTAACTGCTTAAATATACTAAATAGCAGAAAAGAAGAAATGAAAAGAGTAATATATATCAGCTATAGCTCGACTAACTTCTGGTCAAATCAGAAACTTGTAATTAAACCTTGTCACACAAGTTTACTTAAAGCATATAACACAGATTCATGTACATCATTAAACCTTATTTCTTATCAATAAAAAATGCAAAACCCCTTGTATCCTTGTATCGCAATGAAGAGATTAAATTGGCAGTTAACAAGTCTCAGTTGTGATTGGTAATCCATTTTTTTCAATCTTCCTGCTATGAGATTATTGAACAATTTTGGAGGACCATAAAGTCAACCAAACTCTTGGGGTCTTTGGGCTAATTGCATTCTGATTTGCAACAAGGGCTATTTTCCCTCTTGGGGTCTTTGGGCTAGTCACATTCTGATTTGCAACAAGGGCTGCCTTTCCTCTTGGGGTCTTTTGGCCTGGTTGCATGCTGACTTGCAACAAGGGCTGCTTTCCCTCTTGGGGTCTTTGGGCTAGTCGCATTTTGATTTGCAATAAGGTCTGCATCTTCACTAGTAAATAACAATAATAATATCTACTTAGGAAATATCTGAAGGCCAAGTGCTTGTACGTGAAGAGAATAGCTTCTGTCCATGAACAGAAAGATTGGTGATACTGGGAACATCTCGACCAGGATATTTTGTATATACGAGTACTATATAGGATTGGAATTATAATTACACTAATACATTAATTATGGCTCCAATTAAAGTAAATAATAACTAAGCACTTACTATACCCTACGTCAATATAACATACTATATTATGTTTTCTTATAAGTCTAATACTGTACTTGATTTCTCTACTATACATTTTTGTTTCACTAAACACAAAACACCAGCCAAATGCCTTCTGTAGTCACAATTAAAAGTTAATCTTCAGCATAATGCTGATGAACACAACTAAATGGCTTAACTGACTTTATAACACTCTGACAAAGTTTGATCTAAATCATATTTTCATTAACAGACGAAACTAGAGGGGCACTTAGTACAGTGCAGACCTCCGCCGCAGCAGCTTATTTCTTGACTTTGACCTTAACCTTTGACATTGGCATGTATTAATTGGCGTGGATTTTCATACACTCAAATATGAACCAAGTTTGAAGTCTCTGCTGTGAGAACGATGTTCATACTTAGGGCTGATTATACGTGAATTGGAAGTTTGACCATTACCTTGACCCTGACCTTCCAAAATTTTATTATTTCCAGCTTTTAACATAACAGTTAATCCCTGCAAGTTTCATTACTCTACGATTAAAATTATGGCCAGGAAGCTGTTCACAAACAAGCAAACACGTGCACACAAACAAACACACAAACGGGGTAAAACATAACCTCCTTCAAATTTTTTGGCAGAGGTAAAAAGATATGAATAAGGACAATTCTTACCCTAAAGAGTAATTCTAAAGGTGCACTGACATCCTCTATTTGGCGTAAGACACCAGCTGCTAGAAGATATGTGCAAAACTGTGTGGCTAAAATTTTGAGATCTTGATTTGTGATAACATGTCGAAGGTAATGTCCATCACTGAAGGCACTAACAAACCAGTTTATCAACATCTGACCTGTAAAAGTAACATGAAATACATTATTTTACAAATCATGTACAGTCTATCAAATACCTATAATATTTTTTGCAAATAGTGTAGATCTCATCAAATATAATTTCATACCAGAACAATATTGTACATCAGACATGTCCATAAACACTACTAACCATAAGCATTACTTCAGAACTGAAAAGGGGAATTGGCTACAAGGATTGGTCGTATGCTCAAATTTCACTTTATGAACTTAGATTAGTTACTTGATTTCTAGAAAACATTGCTTTATTACTCTATTTTTTGTGAAATCTAAAGGCTTCTTTGCCATTACAGTATCATCAATGTGTACATCTGTGATCATGGCTAATAATTTTTAGTGGTTGCCAACCTCATAATGAATAAATTGGACTAGCATGGTTAGTTCAATACAGCAATTTCTTCCATGAACTCTTAAGGTTTACATCCTATTCACATGTAGCCCCTTTATTTCTTTATAGGTTTACCCAAATCTATGAACTAATAGTATAAAATAGACCTAATTTATTATTTTGCCTCTTAAAGATTTCTAAACATTCACTCAAAATAATATTTTTGTTTTCGATGCTTAGCTCTTGATATTGAACAAAAAAGATTCAAGGTTATGACAGTGTCCCACAGGTATATCTTTTTTAGCCTCCTCTTCTCCATGGACCGAGTCAAAACCATTGACACATTTGCAATCTGATCAACTATAAAAAAAAAAAAATACTATTACTTGAACATTGAGGGATAAAGTTTCAATAGCTAAAAGCTTCCTAAATCTACTCCAGGATTATGGCAACTTTACCACAAGTCGAGAGGTCAAAGGTAAAGTCTGGTGATCTTAGTATAAAAAATACAGCTGTACATCTACTTCTACATTGAGACTGCAATATCTAAAATGTAAATTCTGTATATATCTACAGTATACTTCTTTGGATAACCAAATGATGTTTTGAAGTTTGTTAGTTATTTTACTTTAAATTTAATGTGTAACTGCCATGACAGGTGGCAAAACCAACCAACCCAGTAATTTATTTATAATGTTGGCTCAAGTGGTATGCTTCACTTCTGATATTTAGGGATAGTGAGAGAAAAACTCTGCAGTCTTCTCTCTTCCTCTCTTCATGACATGTACTGTAAAGTGAAACTCCTCCCAACAAGTAAATCCCTTCTTCAAAAGAACTTCAAGAGGTTACCAAGGACTCCACAATTTCTTGTAAATAAAGACAATATCCCAACATCATATAATTCAAAAGTTATGGTCAAGTTTAAATTCATGTTTGGCCTTCAATCTTCAATTACAAAATTGACCCTGCCTACTCTAAGCACACAAAGCCTGTATCTCATATAGCTGAAATGTTAAAGTATACTTTAAATTTGACCTTTGATCTTAAAGTTAACCTTGACCATAATTTAATAAAAATTTTGAATGCCTACATCTTACAGATGATGAATGGAGAAGTATCGAATTAAAAGCTCAAGACAGAGACAACTGGCGAAATCTAACAGAGCCACTTTGCTTCAATAGGCGTAGCAGGAGATGATGATGATGATGACATCTTACAGAAGATGTAACTAAATTCTTATGTCTTTATTTTCAAAGAATCTAAAGTTATATGGCCCTCATATCAATTAATAAAACAGGAGCCTTCTAAACTTCAAACATGTAAATCCCTAATCTCTTCTTGATTAACCCTTTCTCCAAAAAATTAGAATTGTGCCTGTTGTATGTGGGCCATTAGCCCCTCAGTTTGAGGCATAGCCTCCTCAATTTTCTCGTAAAACTCAAAAATAAACTCCGGGAGAAAGGAAACGACCTTTCCGTTTTCTCTTTATTTCCTCTCTGCCCTCTACTACAGATTCAAAAACAGCTTGGGGGAGCACGCAGGTCCCATGGTTCCTTTTTGTAGAAAACTTCACATAAAAAAAATAGATAACATTGCGATACAGACAAGACAAATCCATTTAACCAGCAAATTATAAATTTATTACTTTTATTCTCGTTAAAGCTTCCCCAAAGGTAAAAAAAATACAAATATGTGACGAAAACGGGAGAGGGGAAGTCCCGGCTCCCATCCACTCGGGAAATTAATACAGTTTTCACAATATAATCACAATTCACATGGATTACTCTTTATAATTGTAATGACCCAATCATAATAACATATCAACCTTTCAAATAAACATATTTTTCAATAAATCAACTATTTCGATAATGTCAACAAACCTGGGTGCGTTCTCATTGGACAAACACTACACTTACCAGCGTAAACGAACGTTGGGTGCGTTTTCATAGGACAAACAAACCAACATTTAACATCCTCCCCACCATAGGAGTGTCTCAACACTCCTATCATCATCAGAGCCTTCCAAGGCTATCTTATTACCTTAATCTACAAGTCAAGTTTAATAGGAACCTTAATAGGTCTTCCCTTTCGGGACTTACCAACATTAGACACTAAGGGTGATTCTACAGGCTCCTGTCTAAGATTCTCAAGTCTCTCCTCCTGGGAATTACTACCCATTTCACCCTTCAAATCAGTTATTTCTAGATTATACAAATTTTGCACAGGTCTGGATATAAATCCACGTTTGGTTTTAACCTCAACACTTCTAACAACCCCATCTTTTCCAGGATACAACTTAGTAATAACTCCAAGAGGCCACCTTAACCTTGGCACCCGTTCATCCTTTACTAGTACAACAGAACCCTCTTTAAGGTTGCAATTTGGCTTGAACCCCTTCACCATACAAGGCAGGTTTCTAAGATACTCAGTCTGCCATATTCTCCAAAATTTGTCTAACTGACCCAGACGCACAGCTTCTCTTACACACAAATCCTTTGAGGATACACCACAGTCTGGATCATCTACTAACTCTAACTGAAAACCTGCAGAACGGCCAATTAGGAAATGGGAAGGGGTAAGAGGATTGGCGATATCAGGTTCCTCACCTACAAATGTCAAGGGTCTAGAATTAATACAAGCTTCCACCTCATGAAGTGTAGTCTCTAATTCACTCTTGGACAAAGAATTAGTGCCCAATGTTTTCCTCAGTGCAACTTTCACAGATCTAATGAGGCGTTCCCACCAGCCTCCCCACCAAGGAGCATTAGGTACAATAAACTTCCATTGGGGCGTCAACGAGCCATAATGTTCTCTTAACAGGTTGGAGACACTCACAAAGGTTCTAGCATTGTCAGAGTAGAACACTGTTGGAACACCCCGTCTAGCTACAAACCGTCTAATGGCCAAATTACAATCAACAACCGAAAGAGACTCGGTGAGCTCTAAATGAACAGCTCGAATGACAGCACAGGTAAAAAGAAGTATATACAATTTCTTGGATGGAAAATCAATACAAAATAAAGGACCAGCAAAATCCAGACCTGTAACCGTGAATGGAGGAGCCGACTTAACTCTCAACTCGGGAAGTGGCCCCACAGGCTGGGAACAAGCAGAGGCATCACAACGCCGACAAGCCACACATTCTCGACAAACCTTCTTTGCAATCTGACGAAGGCGAATGATCCAGTAACTGTTTCGTAACGTGGATACAAGTGTAGCAACACCAGCATGCTTGAGCAACCTATGCTGGAAACGAACTAACAGTAAAGCAATGTGGGTACCAGGAATTATTATGGGGTGCTTACTCTCAAAACTCAAGTCTGCATTCTCTAAGCGCCCTTTTATTCTCAGTAGCCCATCCTCATCTAGGTAAGGATCAAGTTTAATCAAGGAAGAACCCCTTGGGAGGGGGAGAGATCTACTCAGAGCATTTACTTCCTTTGCAAAGGCCTCTCGTTGCACAAAGTACAGCAGTTGTACCTTAGCCTTCGTCAATTCTCCATAGGTTAAAGGTCCACTTAATTTGCGGGACGAAGGTCTGCAATTCCCAACAAATCTCAGTACCCAACCTACTACATTAAGGGCCTTTGTAAAGGAACTCCATCGGGTGAATTCAAATAAGGGCGGCTCATTTTCAACTGCAACACAAACTGTGTCAGTATCACATATCTCTTCTGAAGGAATGTCCGCCCCCCTGCCTTCCTGATGAGGGAGCGGGGAGGAACAGAGCCAAGGAGGACCCTTCAGCCAAATATCAGACTGCAAAAGCTGCTCAGCAAAAACACCTCGAGATACAAGATCCGCTGGGTTGTCCTTGCCTGGACAATGCTGCCAACATGAAGGAGGTGTCAAATGTTGAATCTCAACAACCCTGTTAGCCACAAAGGTTTTCCATCTATTGGGGTCCCCCTTTATCCAAGCTAGGGCTACTGTGGAATCCGTCCAACATTGAACAGAAACCTCGTTACCCAGCTGCAAGGCGGACGTCACAAACACAACGAGTCTAGCACATAACAGGGCTCCGAGTAATTCAAGCCTAGGAAGGGAAACCCTTTTTATAGGGGCTACCTTGCCTCTTGCAACAACCAGCGATACCTTGAATTTATCCCCCTCAGGCACTCTCACATAAACACAAGCACCATAACCCTTTTCTGAAGCATCACTAAATGCATGGAATTGAACATTAGGAATTTCCTTAAAGGGTGACTCAGAAAACAAGTACCGATCTACTCTAAATGACTCAAGCACAGAAAATCCTACAACCCATAATTTAACTCTGCCTTGCATAGCCTCGGGTAATAGCTCATCCCAATCTAAACCTAATCTCCAGATTTCTTGAAACAGTATTTTTGCATGCATAACAAACGGACATATGAACCCCAAGGGGTCAAAACACCGAGCTATGAGGCTTAAAACATTTCTTTTGGTACAAACAATATCTCCAAAGGGGTCCAGGTTCTCAACCTTAAAGGTAAAACAGTCAGGGGAGGATACCCAGTGGAGGCCTAGAACCTTGACACTCTCTTCACTAGAACCTTCAGTTATAGTTAAAGTCTTACAATTAGACGTACACTTTGACAATGACATACCAGCCTCCTGCAGGATACCATAGGCTTCTTCAAATCTTAAACTTGCTTCTGCGGGACTATCAGCCCCAGATAGCCAATCATCTACGTAAAGATTCTCATACAGTTCAGAAACCACCTCTGTGAGAGGGTATTTCTTTAAATGAAATTTTAAGGTGGCATTTAATAAAAATGGACTACTCTTATTACCAAAGGGCATTCTTATAAATCTGAAATGTTTAACATTGTTCCCCTCTTTCAACAAAAACCTATGAACATCACGGTCCTCCCTTCTTACCTTTATTTGAAGAAAAGCCTTTGTAATATCAGCTGTTAAGGCCACCCTCCACCTTCTAAATCTTAACAACACCTCAACTAAATCAGGGTTGAGTGAAGGACCACTTTCTAAACAATCATTCAGAGATACTCCATTACTGCCACGTGCAGATCCATCAAAAACAGGCCTCACCTTGGTGGTTAGGCTCCCTTCCCGTACCACAGGCCGATGAGGCAAATAAAATATAGGATACCCACCTTCCCGTTGATGGGAAGGAATTTCTTCAATAATACCCTCCTTTTCATACTCATTAAACACCTTAAAATACTTTTCCTGCAGACAGGGGTTTTTACCTAACCTATTATAGAGACCTTCCAATCTTCTCAAAGCATGATGTTCATTATTGATCAAATCTAATTTCATATTCTCAGATTTCCATGGTAGGGCCACTTCATAGCGACCATCTTTAAAACTTACCAAATTCTCAAATTGAACCAAGACTGGGTCAGGGTTCATCGCCTCAGAATGTAGTTCGTTGGGTTTTATGCCAACAGACTCTAGATCCCAAAATTGACTCAAACTACACTCTTGTACATTCTCAATTGCTAACAATTGTACACTTGCACCAATATTACCTTCAGACCTATTAAAGGATCCGGACAAAATCCAACCAAAAATTGTCTCCTGGGCCACAAGCCCTTCATTATACATAACCTGGTTGGGGATCATCATCTTCCAATATAAATCAAGGCCTATCAACATATCAATATGTAAATTTCGATGGGATCCATACTCATCGATCAACTTAAGGTGAGAAAAAGGTTCTAAACACTTAGGGTCCACTTTGGACCTAGATAACGGAGGACAAATTACATCAATCTCAGCAACCTTAAAACTATATTTGTGATCATTTGCCCCTATACTCATTATTTCATAAATACTACACAAATCTGCCTTAGAGGCCTTCCCTCCACCAAAGGCAGAAAATGATAAATACTCAGAAGTCAGCCACTTAGGCTTGACCCGTTTGACCAGTTCCCTTGAAATGTAAGACCGATCAGACCCTGTATCAAACATTACAGTAGCAAATGTGATACCCTGATGGCCTACTACCCTGACTTGGGCCGTCTGCAATACACAACACCTTGAATTAACCTTGTTTTTCACCTCACAAGGTGCTACCCCCACATGGGTCACAGAATTTGACCCCTCTTGCACTCCCTCTACTACAGGGTTATTTTCACTAGCTGTTACGGAGGGTTTCGTTTCAGATCTCCGACATACAAGGGAGTTGTGATTCCCAGTCTTGCACTTTGAACACTTAGCCCAACAGGCCTTGGCATAATGGCTTTTAGATAAACACTTAAAACACAAACGCCGATTACGCACGGCTTCTTCTCTTTCTGCAAGGGGGAGCTTAGTTATACCTAAACACCTTTCACTGGGATGCAGCTTTCCACAGAATGCGCAAAACGTCTTCGAACCACTTTCTTCTGATGAAGTTTGAAGGGCAGAGGCTGAACTGGGAGTGTGCTTTTTAGTCCGTCGTTCTACACTGGGTTCCTCGGATTTTCCAAGGCTTAGTCTCTTGATAGCCTCTGCCCTCTCTCTGCCTTCCACTTCTCGTTGCAAGAACTTCAGCAATCCGTCGAGATCTCCTCTTTTCCGTCCACTACGCGACCAGTCCAACCTTATGTCATGAGGTAACAGAGCAAGGATCATAGGCACCAAGATCCGCCCGTACTGTTCACCTCCAACTCCAAGGGCCTCCAAACTGCGCACATGGCCTACTAACTCATCCTGTAATTTCCGCAAAGAGGACGTGTGAATTTCAGTCCTTGCGCTCCTAGATGAGCTAAGTTGCATTAGGGCTTGAAGGTGAGCTGATATAATGTTTTCTGGATCGCCATACCTTTCTTCTAACAACTCACAGGCTATCTTGTAATTAGCTGTTGTTTGGGTGAGGCCCTGTAGTACACCCCTAGCCTCACCCTCTAAAACAGATTGAAGATACATAAATTTGGAAACAAGAGGCATAGGCTGATCGTCCACAAGTGCCATGAATTGGTCCCAAAATGGCCGCCACTCTGTTATTTTCCCGCCAAATTTCACTAGCTGGAGTTTAGGCAATTGCACACTAAAACCCTCATTACCGACTTCACTGCCTGAATTAATATCTTCACTGGACCTATTAGCAACCAAGTTTCTGTCCTTGCCCAGCCTCTCTAAGGTAGCTGCTGCTTCAGTACGGATTTTTCTTACCTCTGTCAGAAAATGGTGGTCTTCAAGTATTCTTCTCTGGAGCTCATCAACATCCTCTATAGAATTCTGGTCTCGCTGAATTATTTCTTCCCAGTCGGCCTTCTTATTATCGTAGTCTTTTACGAGACTTGTAATTTCATGCCAGGTCGGATTACCGGCCATGGCTCTGGTCAAATCTTCTGAGGCACAACGCAGCCATATTGTTGCCTTCTCTCTCTGCAGCACTGCTCTCCTAAGTTGATTTACGTTGGGGAATCCAGTAAATTCAGCCTCGCTCTCATCTGATTCCCGGGTCTGGGCACCATGTTGTATGTGGGCCATTAGCCCCTCAGTTTGAGGCATAGCCTCCTCAATTTTCTCGTAAAACTCAAAAATAAACTCCGGGAGAAAGGAAACGACCTTTCCGTTTTCTCTTTATTTCCTCTCTGCCCTCTACTACAGATTCAAAAACAGCTTGGGGGAGCACGCAGGTCCCATGGTTCCTTTTTGTAGAAAACTTCACATAAAAAAAATAGATAACATTGCGATACAGACAAGACAAATCCATTTAACCAGCAAATTATAAATTTATTACTTTTATTCTCGTTAAAGCTTCCCCAAAGGTAAAAAAAATACAAATATGTGACGAAAACGGGAGAGGGGAAGTCCCGGCTCCCATCCACTCGGGAAATTAATACAGTTTTCACAATATAATCACAATTCACATGGATTACTCTTTATAATTGTAATGACCCAATCATAATAACATATCAACCTTTCAAATAAACATATTTTTCAATAAATCAACTATTTCGATAATGTCAACAAACCTGGGTGCGTTCTCATTGGACAAACACTACACTTACCAGCGTAAACGAACGTTGGGTGCGTTTTCATAGGACAAACAAACCAACATTTAACAGTGCCCTTTTATGCATTATCTAGAAAGACCTCTTGCTCTTCCAGCCTTCTTTTGAATTTTCCTATCTATTCCCCAAAACCCAACTTGCTGTCTGACAAGATATCCTCTTAATGGTTGTTTCTGTGACCTTTTCACACCAGAGTTAATCATGTTTTGTCTTTTCTGCATAAGCAAGCACCACCAATATATCTACATTTTCTTTATTTCTTTAAGATGGTGGTTAACTTCTACAGCGTCCTCGCCCTTTCCTCTTCCATCATCAAAACTGGCCATATATGAAAATTAACAATTAAAATGTTACTTTACTAGGCAGTCTAGTTTCTTCTGTTTACAAATGTTACTCATCATCTCCTCCTACACCTATTGACGCAAAGGGTCTCAGATAGATTTTTCCAGTCGTCTCTATCTTGAGCTTTTACAGCAATAGTTCTTCATTCCTCATTTACTTCAAGCTTCTTAGTCCTAAGCCATGTGGGTCTGGGTCTTTCAACTCTTCTGGTGCCTTGTGGAGCCCAATTAAAAGTTTGGTGAACTAATCTTTCTAGATATTTAAAATTGGCTATGAAAGTTAAACCTCTTGCTGGATCTTTTCCGGATTTTAAATCGTTCTCCAATTTTACATGAAACAATATTTTCCAAAAATCACAGACCTCTAATCAAGTCTAAACTTGTTTGTTCTATTACTCACAGAAACTATACACCCGGAGAAGTTGGTTAGTAACTCTAGAAGGAACTGAACTGCATGTGTTGAATATAAAGATGACTTTAATACGAGGCTCTGATTTTTTTTATAACTATAAACGAAAAATTTAAGACTTTAAAAAGGTTCCACTTACTTACAGATAGTTTATTGTTCTTTATAGATCTGTCCTACAAAACTGCCAGGTTATTTTAATTTCCAATCCAGACAACTGGACATGAACCACATGCTTGTCCAGACGATGATGCTACAAGTCACCATTATGTGATAATACCGACAAAAATCACAGTTGCGGAATGATCTCTCTAATCAGGTAGGGTTGTAGCTTAGCTATTATTATGAATAATAATAATAATAATAATAATAATAATAATAATAATAATAATAATAATAATAATAAAATCTCAGCAAGCGCTTGTTCTCACCTTCGAACTTCTCGTAGATTTTGAAGTCCAACTTCTCAGGCACGAACTTCGGCTTGGTGACCCTCTTTTCGATAATGGCCCGATCGAGGGTGAGACTGGCCACCTTCCGGAGGACATTGCTGTCCACCACACCCACGTCCCCGCTGCTGCCACTGCGTCTTCCACGCTGGTCTGTGCCATTTCCTGAAAATGAAAGTTAGATTAACTATTGCAATACTCTGGTTACTGTTTGCAGGGTGCTTTTCCATTAAGTGATCTATCGTGCTATTTTTTTTTTTTTTTTTTTTTTTTGCTCTGATCTACCGAGCTGTTTTTTTGCTCCGCAATGGCTCGCTTCGCTCGTAAAGAACAAAAAACTTCACTGGCAAGCGGTACATATAGAGCTGCGCTCGCAAGCCCCGTTGGTATTTATTTCCGAAATATTTTTTAAAAACTTCTATTTTTTGCTCCGCACGATCTACTCGTAGATCACATGTCATAAATAACAGATCATTGTCAAAGATTGGTAGATCCCCGTTGGTCTTTATTTCGGGGATATTTCAAAAAACTTCTAACGGTTTTTGCTCCGGACGATCTACCCGAGCAGATCACTGTCATAGATAGGTAGATCTCATCATCCCAGACTTTGGTAGATCACATATTAGAAGAGCAACGTTTGCAAAATATCACTATTGGACAATTACTAATCAAATAGATAAAAAAAAATATGTTTATCAGTAAATACTCACATACATTTAGATTACTACTGAAATAAATGTGAACACAATGGAATAAAATAGTAATTATATTAGTTCAAACTAACCATCATCATCATCGTCTGCATTTTCTCCAATGCTAATTACTTTCATGATGCCTTCATAAGTAACGGTATTTCAAGGACGACTCTGTTTCACTTTTATTTTCACCATAACTTTAATTATCAGTTAATATTACACAGCAATTTCATCTCCCTAAATTAAATGTTATTTCTTCTTCAGTAAATTAATCGACAATTGATTCATCATAAGTGTGGCTAAAAAGCCAGTGTTGCTTCTCAGTTCTTAGAGAAAACTTTACATTTTATTTCACAAATGCATATAAGCTTCCTTTAAGATTAACACGGAAATCCATGTCACTGATAATTGTAAAAATGTGTATTTAATTAGCTGAGATAAATAGCCATCACTCTCGAATACCTTTAATCTACAGGTCTTTATTAACACCAATGCTACTTCCGCCGGAAGAGATAATAATATGAAAGATAATTGCGTTGCGTAGTATGGCCGATTGATTTACTAAACGCAAATTGGCCACTTTAAACGAAGGTTAAAAATCTATTCAACTGTGCAAGTATATGTATTTAGGAAGAATTCCAGTACTAAAGAAGTTCAATCGAGCAAATAAAAATACCAAAAGGAGCTAAGCTAGGACCAAGGAGGGCCAGGCAATGGCTGCTAATGACTCAGCAGATAGACCTATAAGCTCCCCCAAAACCCCCATCCTCAGCTCACAAGGATGGTGAGGTTGCAGCAACCATAGAAACTAACGAGTTTGAGCGGGACTCGAACCCCAGTCTGGCGTTCACCAGTAAGGGACGTTCTCTTGCTTAAAGGTACACTCGGGTACTCTCGTCTATCTTATTTCTCTTCCTCTTGTTATTTTCAATACAAAAGTTTTATCTCTCTCTTTCTCTCTCTCTCTCTCTCTCTCTCTCTCTCTCTCTCTCTCTCTCTCTCTCTCTCTCTCTCTCTCTCTCTCTCTCTCATATATATATATATGTGTGTGTGTGTGTGTGTGTGTGTGTGAAAGTTATTTTAACGTTGTTACTCTTCTTTAAGTATTTATTTTAATTGTTCATTACTTCTCATGTAGTTTATGTATTTCCTTATTTTCTTTCTTTTCTTTTCCCTTGGACTTAGAGCATCCTGCTTTTCCAACTAGGGTTGTAACTTAGCTAGTAATAATAATAATAATAATAATAATAATAATAATAATAATAATAATAATAATAATTACTTTAGACTATCAAGTTATAAGAAACGTAATCTATTTCTTTCTCTGAAATGTCAAGAGCTCAAGTTCCACTGGTCCGTCTAGGCCTTCCTTCTGTAATGTCCGTGAATGACGCCACGAACTAGTCCTTATAAAAGTCGGGTGGAAACCAATGTGCGTGAAACAAAACCGATGCACATCAAAGAACACAAGGTTGGTTGCAAGTGGAAGAGAGCACATACGTGAGAGAACGGTTGGCAAGATCTAAGTAATGAGTGATATACTATTCTTTCTTTTTTCTCTTAATGTCTGGAAGGCGTATGGCAGTATATCAATGCCATGCAATATACTTTACTTACTTTAAGGGCTGCTTTTCCGGTTCTGTACAGCAGGGGAACCCTACTCTCTACAAAGACCTCCAGTGTCATTTTATCATAATCGTTTGAAAGCATACAACATTTCGCATCGCGTATTGCTCGCTTACAGTTAAATTGTCACTATCGAAGCACTCGCTGAATAAGAAAGTCTTCAGTTTCCTCTTGAAAGCCTCAACATTTTCAGTCTTACAGATGTTTTGTGTATAGTCTCGGGGCCGCATATTTAAAGGCTCTATAGCCTAGAGCAGTCATTCATCTAAGTACCAATAGTTTGCATCTTTGTACATGATGCAACGAAGGTGGTTTGCGAGAGAGAATCAATGTTGGGGGCCGTAGAACACTAAACAGGGAGGATAAACTATGTATAAATATGCTATTGTCCTAACAAGAATGTAAAATTGTGTTTATATTTTTTCATAATTAAAATTAACCGATTTCATATTTCGGAAACGAATTATTTCGGTACAAGAGAGCTTGTAGCATAATCAACTTTTGAATGGCGAAATTCATTAAATGCAGGAGAATCTCTCTCTCTCTCTCTCTCTCTCTCTCTCTCTCTCTCTCTCTCTCTCTCTCTCTCTCTCTCTCTCTCTCTCTCATGAAATGAAAACACAGTTGCATTATAATCATACAGGTGAACCCTACGAGGTCTGCTTCTTGATGGCCACAGAACAGTCGGATTTAATATAAAAAATAATACACGATCAATGGAAAACAGACCAGGCCTTAAATTTACATTTTGAATTCTGGTTCACCTAATAAAGATTGTTACTTCTCTTATAGTTTGTTTATTTCCTTGTTTACTTTCTTTACTGAGCTATTTTCCCTGTTGCAGCCCTTGGCTTATAGAATCCCTCTTTTCCATCTAAGGGTGCAGCTTAGCTTGTAATAATAATAATAATAATAATAATAATAATAATAATAATAATAATAATAATAATAATAATAATAGAGTGGCACTTAGTGTAGCGCAGACCACTGCCGCAGCAGCTTATACCTCAATCGTTTGCTTGACCTTGACCTTTGACCTTAACATGTATTAATTGGCACGGATTTTTATACACTCAAATATGAACCAAGTTTGAAGTCTCTGTGACAACGATGTCCAAACTTATGGCGGATTACGTGAATTGGACATGTAGCTTGACCGTGACCTTGACCTTTGACCTTGACCTTCTAAAATTTAATCATTTCCAGCTTTTCACTTAACAGTTAATCCCTGCAAGTTTCATTACTCTTAGATTAACATTGGCCAGGAAGTTGTTCACAAACAAACACACATACACACAGAGGGGCGAAAACATAACCTCCTTCCAACTTCGTAGGCGGAGGTAATAAGAATTATAATTGCGCAACCGCGTTTATTTCAGTAAAGCCCCCCCCCCCCTCTCCGAAACGCGGAAGCACAGATTTTATTAAAGAACTACACGAAAAGATCATAAGTATTTATATCTAAACACATTATCTCTTTGGCTTCTTCACTTTAAATCTACATTTACCAAAAGAAAATCAGGATTTAAAATATCTGTCAATCACTGTTAATGATTTCAGAGTTATTAATTAATTTCCTCTCATCTCTCTCTCTCTCTCTCTCTCTCTCTCTCTCTCTCTCTCTCTCTCTCTCTCTCTCTCTCTCTCTCTCTCTCTCTCATTGTCTTTTATCGTTCAAAACTAATTTCCATATCAAATGTCATAAAAATTAGTCAAATTAGGCAAAAGGAAAAGTCGCAGAGCTATAATTGCACATTAAATTCTGATGGAAAAGAACCACATTCAATCTATTAATATCTTCAAATTATTACCAAATTAACATAGAAAATACTTACACACATCATATATATATATATATATATATATATATATATATAAATTATATATATATATATAATATATATATATATATATATATATATATATATATATATATATATATATATATATTTAAGGTGCACCCAGTAATGCACACGGGCAGCTCCAGAACTTTATAATTGACATTAATCCATCACCTTCAAAACCGATATAACTGCTATTTCAAAGGAAATAAAACAATGCTAATTGTTGTGCAATTACAACTCCAGAAAACTGTCAAAACTAGACCGTAAAACTTACTGCTTTTAGTCTCGAAACTTTTTTTTTTTTTTTTTTTTTTTTCCATTCTTAAGGTAATGTGTTGAGATTTGTACGGTTCCTTAAACTGAAATGATAACGGTCCATCTCCAGACAATCTCCAAGAAACACAGAAACAAAAAGTACTTTTTTTTTTATTATAATTTTCCTTTCATCTAATACGCAGACAACTTAGTTCGGGGGAAACCTGATTTATACAGCTTTTGATAAAGAATAAACGAAAGCGCATATCTAAATGATAGTTAAGATACAACTAAAATCAGGCCTTCGTCTTGTAATAATAAACTACACTGTTAACATTTTGCCGAAATAAACGGGAAATTCCTAGCAACATTTATTTCAGGATTGTTAACGCTTTTAAAACGAACATACTGACGCAAAGGAGTGATATTACGTCCACCAACCCGTAAAAGATAATAACAAAGTAGGGTAAAAATTACGGTCGCCTGTAATTAGTTATTAGTGGTGACTTCAATCTTTGGATGGATGACGCATCAAATCCTGATGTTTTAGCATTTAGCGAGTTATTGGAATCATATCAATCGGGGAATAATGCTGACTGTCCAACTACTTTAACTGCACGAACAAGAGAAAATGGCAGTAGGGTTCCCCTGCTGTATAGGACTGGAAAAACAACCGTCAAAGTAAGTAAGTAATCAACATGGAATGTAATGTTCTTGAACGCGCTTATTAAGGACACGACCAAATCCTTGGCTGTAGCCTTTCCCCCGGAGCTTCCGGAAGTTACCACAGCACATTCGCTAATATGAACAGGAAAATTATCGCATGACTTTCGGTTCTATGTACTCCTTTTAGCACTGATAACAAACTAGAGGCTTTTTAAATTACATGATGTTTTCTCTTCCAACACACCACACTTCAAACTTTCCTTTTTAGCATGAGTAATAATTCCGTAAAGAAAGGTCGACCCTTATACTTCACTCACTTATGTTCCATTATTATTATTATTATTATTATTATTATTATTACTTGCTAAGCTACAACCCTAGTTGGAAAAGAGGGATGCTATAAGCCCAGGGGATCAAACCGGGAAAATAGCCCAGTGAGGAAAGGAAACAAAGAAAAATAAAATATTTTAAGAACAGTAACATTCAAAAAAAATATCTCCTATATAATGTATAAAAAACCTTAACAAAACAAGAGGAAGAGAAATAAGAGAGAAGACAGTGCCCGAGTGTACCCTCAAGCAAGAGAACTCTAACCCAAGACAGTGGAAGCCCATGGTACAAAGGCTATGGCACTACCCAAGACTAGAGAACAATGGTTTAATTTTGGAGTGTTGTTCTCCTGGAAGAGGTAGTTACTATCGGGAATCATAGTAATTACCGAGGTTTAAGTGATTAATAAAAGGCCATTCAATGCAGACTCCCTCTTTCTAGCTTAACTTCCTATTTACGTAAAGTTATTCTATGTTTATAATCTAACACGGACCTTTCGTTACAGCCAGCGATTCATAAAATCCAACCCCTACGTTTGTAACTATTGATTTATCTTTTTTTCTGCTCCTTTATTCTTTAATTGCAACAGATAAAATATAGAAACTGGACTAACTTACACGAACCTTATGATCGTATACTGAATTCAAGAAATTGCAAAGTTTATGAATTGGAATGGGAGAGATTAGCAGAAAATACGGATGTCATAAATAGCGGCGATGTAAATATTGAATCTGTTGGTAACAAATCACAATCGAGAATTGATAAAAAGAGAAATATTTCGTTATAGAAGAAACTGAAGACTTGCTTGTCCTCTGTTTCGATAATGTAGATTTGACACTAAACACCAACCAGGCAGTGTGACATGTAAAATACCTAAGAATGTATACGATAAACTGAATGTGTAGGTTCTTAAGTGAGTGGAGTTGCCCTGCGTAATACGAGCACGAAAACATCCCTTAAAGTAAGTATTATTTACATATGATTCTACTTGTCACAAATATTTTCTTGTGTTATCAGATCATTTCGGAAGCTAGCTCTGCTGTTCTTACCGATGCCACCGATGAGTATCTCGATAGATTCTAAACAGGGTGGATCAAACTGGATATATTTCAGTTCTTCCTTTCCCCCCTGGAAAATATTAACAATGGAACACATCACACCTTCCGCCCAGAAAAGTAATACCTTGTCTTGACAGGATTCATCTTTTAACCTAGCTACGTCTGCCTTTGGAAAGATACGATCTGCTTTTCTTATGAACAGCTCATTCACTTTCATAGTGGATTTACCCATCTCAATTTGAACTGGTGTTTTCATCTTAACATGCACTAACAGTTTTGATCTTCAGAGATGAAATCGGATGCTGTCAGACTCACCCATGAACCATCTTCCTACAGCAGCACACTAATCTATCTTATTTCTATTCCTATTGTTTTTTTTTAAGTTTTTATAATCTATATATGAAAGATTTATTTTAATGTTGTTACTGTTCTTGAATTATTTCATTTTAAGTGTTAATTCATTCAATTATAGTTCCCTTATTTTTTGTCGTCACTGGGCTATTTTCCCTGTTGGAGCCCTTGAGCTTATAGCATCCTGCTTGTCCAACTATAGGTTGTAGCTTACCAAGTAATAATAATAATAACAACAATAATAATAATAATAATAATAATAATAATAATAATAACTTCCATTCTCTTCTTATTCTAGATCTATTAATTTGGACCTGCTCTCAAAAGAAACTTGGTTGCAGACTAGCACCTCATGTTCAGTCTCGCCTTACCCTACATGTCAGGTTTTGTGGTTACAAAGATAAGGTCTGAAAGACGCGAACACAGACGCCAAGCAGTTTCAGGGTCGTCATCTCATTACATCCGCCAACGAAGTTGGAAGGTTAGGTTAGGTTTTCGCTACTGTTTGTGCATTTGTTTGTGAACAATTTCCTGACCACAATTTTAATCGTAATGATACAAAAAAAACTTGTAGGGATCAACTGTTATGAAAAAACCTGGAACTTATTTAATTTTGGAAGGTCAAGGTCAAAGGTCAAGGTCACAGTCAAGCAAATTGTCAAATTTATTTAATCAGACATAAGTTTGGTCATCGTTGTCACAGAGATTTCAAACTTGATTCATATTTGAGAGTATAAAAAACAACGCCAATTAATACATGTTAAGATCAATGGTCAAAGTCAAGGAAAATGTCGAAAAATAAGCTGCTGCGGCGGAGGTCTGCGTTCTATTAAGTGCCCCTCTAGTTCACTTCTATAATTGGGTATTGCCTTCCTTCCTAGGAGATTGCAAGTGATCGAGAGTCAGGTCAGTGGTTGCAGAAGAGATTAAGGCCATTGAAATCTCTTTTCAAGATGCAATTTTGGTCATTGGTAAAGAGGAGAATCTATTGGCTCCTCATAACAGATTTGAGGTAGAGATAAAAAAAAAACTTCAAATATGTAATTATTTTACCCTTTCAATGAACGAACCCTGTTCCCAGTAGGTTGCATTGCAGTGCAACTACTTTTAATTTCAATGACACAAATCAAACTCTTTAAAAAATTATATTCTGGGTTATTGTAAACAATAGATTATAAATGAACGAACGAACTAGAAATTTGATGAAATATACATTTAAATTTCAGGAAATTTCACAAGACATCACCAAGGCATTTCTTCTAGGAAAATTATAACATCAACTCGAGTTCCCTATTCACCGCAATAATGTTGAAGGAAATGTTTAACTTGAATAATTAAGGAAACGTCAACTGATACTACAATAATATGCACGTAAAAGTAATTCACTTCACTAAAAATGTCCCTCGTCTCGTGTCGCACCAAGAGGAAATCTGCAAAACGCATTTTATAAATCACATTATGATTAGATCGAATAATAATCCCTCAATGCATTCAGTCACTTCTGATTTCATATCACTGACTTACTAAACACGATTATCTGTCAGGGATTTTCTCATGAATTGTAATTTGCTCTCCAATCGCATATCCCTCGTCTTCGTGTCGCACCAAAACGAAATATGCAAAACGCATTTTATAAATCACACAAGGATTAGATGGGATAATATTCTCACAATGTATTCAGTCACTTCTGATTTCATATCACTGACTTACTAAACACGATTAGGATTTCCACATGCACTATAATTTGCTCTCCATTCGCATATCCCTCGTCTTCGTGTTCCACCAAGGGGAAATCTGCAAAACGCATTTTATAAATCCCATAAGGATTAGATCGAATAATCATCTCACGATACATTCAGTCAGCTCTGATTTCATATCACTGACTTACTAAACACGATTATGTCTTGGATTTTCACATGAATTATAATTTGCTAACTGTATTTTGCCTCGGCAGAATTCACACCACTGCTCCCCCAAAAGAGAGACACCGCATCATCATCACCAGTTCTGAAAACACTGTCCTCAGACTCTCGACTATTCTCCCTCAAAGCAATGGGAGAATACGGGGTTGCAGGTGAGGATTAGGAGGAGACGGTAGGAGGAGGGGCGTGAGGTAGGAGTGGGCGGTGCGTGGTTGATTCAGGGTTGCGAGGGTGAGAAGGACGTTGTGGTCAATAGTGCGACACTTGAAACACGCCCTTAAACACATACTCTCATACCTTATACTTATAGGAAAGTAGCATTTTGAATATGAAATTTGATAACATGCAAAATTTCTCCAAATGCGCATACAGAAATGAGGTCATTTTAAACAGCCAAGCAGCTTAAAGGTTAAAGGTGTCTGGTTTCAGTTCCAGTTTCATCAGAATAGATGCTCACCAGAACGTCAGCCGGGTAACCCTATCCATCCTTCCACTGTGCAGTATACAGCTTAAACTCACGGTCCAGGGCTGGGATAGATCTGCTGCCATGCGAATGCTAGGCGAACACGCTACCACTGTACTAGCCAGGAATATTTTATCTTTAAAAAATAATTTGGACCAAATATCCTTTCCATAAAAGAGTAACAAGAGATACTTGGGGGGAGGGGTAACTGATGCTGCATCTCTCAACTGAGTGTCAGATAATCTTCAACGTAAAGTGAAATAGCCTCTGTACCATGGTCTTCCTCTGTCTTTGGGTTAGAGTTCTCTTGCTTGAGGGTTGTTAAATGTATTATTTTTATTTCCCCTAATAGGAACAAGCTTCTGAAACAGAGAGCATAGCGATCACTGCCCAATTTTTACTTTAGTTGCCGAATCGTTGATGAAAGCTACTGTGCATAAAATTTTCCTAGCACCCATGATGTTCTGTGCTATTTCAAACTCTTAATGTTATAAAATAACGAACATACTAACTAATTGACAAAACATAAATTTCTCACTTTAAAGGCCGCTCATGAATGGCAGAGGCAAGGGACAGTGACATTGCTCCAGCAAGCAGGACAATGCCCTCGAGACTACCCATATATACATATGATCAGGGCCCGAGGCCTCTCTCCATCCAAGCTAGTACCAGGGACGGCCAGGCAATGGCTGCTGATGACTCGGCAGGTAGACCTATGGCTCTCTCAAACTCCACATCCTTAGCTCACAAGGATGGTGAGGTTGTAGCGACCAAAAGAACTAACAAGTTTGAGCAGGACTCGAACCTGAGTCTGGCATTCACCAGTTAGGATCGTTACCACATCAGCCACCACAACCTTAGTACAGATAAAATTATAGCTTGCAATCAATGTATGCAATCAGTCTAAAGATACTATATCATTCACTTCTATCTTGTTCCCCATTCGCTAAGGGACCCTATTTTCCAATTCCTCTATCACACTACCTATTTATGCATTCCTTCGTCAATCTCTCTCATCCTACCTCCCAGTAGTTTCGAACAAGATAGTCTTAAGCACTCTTAAGCATCTTAATATTTATATATCGCCTTTCCATATATTCTTACGCAAAACACACAGCGTAAATAATGTAATCTTTAGAGCATCCACTTTTTATCTTTCATTTCACTGACCATCAATACTTGATTTCCAGAGAAAGAGAGTTTGCCTCTTGTAAATAAACTGAATCTGACAATGCGTGTTTTCTATCTGTCCCGGCATGTTTCGAGATATCCCATATCATTCACCTAGGATATCTGATTCCATTTGGTGTTAGGTTTCATTGTTAGATGCAGTAGTCTTGGATTCCCATACAGCTGGTTTTGAATGAAAGGCATTTTATTGTATGTCTGTTTTATGTGTGTGTGTGTGTGTGTGTGTGTGTGTGTGTGTGTGTGTGTGTGTGTGTGAGAGAGAGAGAGAGAGAGAGAGAGAGAGAGAGAGAGAGAGAGAGAGAGAGAGAGAGAGAGAGAGAGAGAGATTCTTTGTTTTGTATCACTGTTCTCTACTTCCACTGCCTTATTCTTAACTAGTGCAAGAACTTGCAAGACTTCACTGTAAGAAAATGTTGGATTGTTCTTTGCAAACCATATATCCAGTCTTTTCCTGGGTATCTTCTCCTCCTTCCAACCTTACTTACGAATCGCATAGATTCTTCAGCAACATAACTTCACCCCTTCTCTCCTTAAGACCAAACCATCTTAACATGCTCTGATCAGTTCTTCCATCTAAATAAATGTTTTATCCTTTTATCATATCGCCATTTCTCACCCATTCAAGACTACTTATGCTACTACAGACAAAATTCACCTAAATATCTTTAACTACAACCCAACCTGGAAAAGCAGGATGCTACAAGTCTAAAAGTTCCAACAAGGAATGCAGTCCAGTGATGGATGTAGAGAAATAACAAATTTACTATATATGAGAATAGGAAAAAAACTATAAATTACATTAAATTAAGTAAAAACGCTATAATAAATCTTCTTCTATTAGCGTGCTTTTTCCCATTTTATATGGGGGTAAGCACGGATGCCTTCTTTTTGAAGGACTTTGCTTTGGCTTTGGAGTAGACCACAGTCATCCATATTCAAACTATGAAAAGGTAGCCTACTTATGTTAACCTGTTCAACAGAAAAGCATTTGCATCAAGTTTGAACCTTTGAAGTTCGACCAATTCAACTGCCAGGTTACGAAGATGATTCCACAATCTGGTCCCAGCAAAAATAAAACTTTTAGAATACCTTGTAGTATTGAGCCTTATGATGGAGAAGGCAGGACTGTTAGAATTAACAGAAATATAGCATTATGTACATGTTACAGTCAAGGAAGATCTGAATAGATAGGATGGTCGGGATTATGAAGAAAAAATTGTATGCAGCTTGCACAAAGACCTATTTACTATTCAAAATTCTTTTCCATAGTGGAGAATTGGCCCAATAGGCCCTAAATATTAAAATTAATTCAGTTGTTTTGCTTTTCCCATTACTCTTTACTACTATTATTATTATTATTATTATTATTATTACTTGCTAAACTACAACCCTAGTTGGAAAAGCAGGATGCTATAAGCCCAGGGGCCCCAAACAGGAAAAATAGCCCTGTGAGGAGAGGAAACTAGGAAAAATAAAAATTCTAAGAAGAGTAACAACATTAAAATAGATATCTCCTATATAAACTATATAAAAACGTTACCAAAACAAGCGGAAGATAAACAAGACAGAACAGCGTGCCCGAGTGTACCCTCAAGCAAGAGAACTCTAATATTAATACATAATCTATGAAACCAGTTGTTAATACCCTCTTGAGAAATCACGTATCTCCAATAATCAAGTCCCATTTACAAAAATATTTATACATTTTCATTTGAATCAGGAGCTGTGACCCAATTTTGCATTACAGACACATCATACACACCCTTTCCTCTTCCCGCAAACACTGTGTAAACCCCCGAATTCTTTACAATTAATGTTATCCTACCATGCTAAATCTTGCCTCTACATACAGTACATATAAAGACGCATGCAGATATTGCATAATTGTACATCACTTGGCTAAAATAAAAGCGAAAATAATTTGTTATAATTCAGGTGAAAAATAAAAGACGGACCTACGACTGAATTTGAGAAGAGAAGAGAAAATTAAACACAAAAGAAGTTGTGAAAAATAGCGAGGATACATCCCAAGGATGCAGGAATGACAGGGAGTCTGAAAGACGCAAGAATGGGTCCTTTTGGCTATCAGGGGAATGTTGCAGTCCTTGGGACATGAGGGAGGACTAATAAAAGAAATACGTGGTGGAAGAGTTAAATGAGTTTTAATGAAAGAATCATGAAGTTAAAAATGTGGAAACCAAGGAGAAGATAGCAAGGATAATAATGTGAAAAGTTGCTGACTAACGAGACGATAAATTGGGAGTCGAAGGAATCGGTAAAGATAAGTACAATTAAAAAACGTACAGCTGAAATAGATAAAGAATTATGTAAATGATGACGGGAAAAAATCAGGTATTTGAGGAATTTGAAAATTACAGGAAAAAGACAAGTATGCAATAGATTTGACAAGAATGCATTGTGTATGTAAATATATTTTCTTAAATCATTTCTCTTTTTGAAATAGAAAAGTAACTTGTTTGGTGTAGAACCCGGGTCCATTTTCATACGCCGGCTTGAATAGGGAAACGAATCAAGTTGGTGAAAAAACTTGGGAGTTATATAAGAGTTCACAGTGAATGAAGTGAAGGATAGAAATGGTAAGATTTGAACATAAATGAAAGAGAGAAGATGGAGGAAAAAAATAAGCGTTTGGATAGTGGATGGATAAGAGAGTTTGTCTTGCGTGTTCCTTTTGGTATACAGTAGTAATTCTAGAAACATCGTAACAGAGAAGCGACCAAACATGTATTAAGGAAATGGTTGCGTGAGGTCTGCAAAGGAAAGGTTTAATGGTGTCCAGTGAATCAATTGTATGTGTAGTAGACGGTGTGTATATATATATATATATATATATATATATATATATATATATATATATATACATACACACAAATATATATAAATATATATATACAGTGTTTGTGTTTGTCGATTGCAGTTAGTTGTACTTGAAAAGGTCAAAATTTGATTCATAATCATAATTGAAGGAAAAGCGGAAGATATCGATATGAGTTTTCAATTTGACTTACGTGGGTTAAAAAAGATTAAGGCAGAGTGAAAATGTAGGAAAAAGATTATTAAACATAAAATATACATTTGAATAGATGAATGAATCCGTTTCCAGAATTCTGATCAAGTTACGTGGAGAAAACTAAAATAGATTGATAAAAGGTGTTGTCTTCAACTACATTTCGGGGGACATGGCTAAGGACTTCTTAAATGGGATGAGGAGATGGATCACCAAAGGTTTTAGAAAGGAAGGACCTTATTAATGTCTAGGGAGCTTAAGTATAAGTGTTGTGGTGGCCGATGTGGTAACGTCCCGAACACCAGACTGGGGTTCGAGTCCCGCTCAAACTCGTCAGTTTCTTTAATCGCTGCAACTTCACCATACTTTAGAGCTAGGGATGGGGGAGCGTATAGGTCTATCTGCTGGGTCATTAGCAGCCATCGCCTGGCCTTCCTTGATCCGAGCTTGGGTGGAGAGGGGAGTCAGTCTCTAGGGAATTGTCCTGCTTGATAGGGCAATATCACTGTCCTTTACCTCTGCCATTCATGAGCGGAATTTAAACCTATAAACAAACGGGTGCGACACGACGTTATGGTAAGATTGAGGCTGTGAAGCTAAGAGCTCTGTGTGTGGTGTGTTAATACTTATTAAGGTATTCCGCTAAGGGAATTCATCTTTCATTTATCAATTAGGATGGGAAAGGTGGAAGTGACAAAAGTTTACCTTTCTGTTGATATACTATTCATTTTAGGGAAATAGCTTACTGGGGTGAGTAATTATCTCCTCTATATATTAAAGAGCAAGTGTCTGGTCATATAGACATACACATATATATATACATATATATATATATATATATATATATATATATATATATATATATATATATATATATACACATATATATATATACATATATATGTGTCGTCTCTATCTTCAGCTTTTTTTATATATCTACACATATATATACATATATATGAATATATATATATATATATATATATATATATATATATATATATATATATATATCATCTCGTAAGCCTGTTCACGCAAAGGGCCACGGTTAGATTTATCCAGTCGTCTCTATCTTTAGCTTTTTATTCAATACTTGTGTATATACATACGTACATACATACATACACACACACACACACATATATATATATATATATATATATATATATATATATATATATATATAATTCTAAAGTATCGTTCGCATAAATATTGTTGGCCAAACCTAGTGCTGCTTAACCGGGCTGATCAGAAGTCTATAAAAATTAGTCTCAACGCATAAAAACCCGATACTTTAACACTAAAGTATAGATCTAAACCTAAAGATGAATAGCGAAAGATACACTGATTAAGTGACCATCCTACCGAAGTCCCGACTCTCACCAGTAGAGGACAAAAACAGACCATTCCGGAAATGTATACGCTTGCGTGGTTACCCCAATCACACTGGCACACTGTAATTCCCTTTTCGTGTTACTCAGAGTGATTCACACAATCAACGCATTTCATGCAATTATTACATTATTCCTGTTTAGTGGTGGTATCAAAGCTGTTATAATAATAATAATATTAATGATAATAATATTAATAATAATCATAATAATAATAAATTCTTATAGTTTATCTATTTCTTATTTCCTTTCCTCACTGGGCTTATAGCATCTTGCTTTTCCAACTAGATTGTAGCTTAGCTAATAATAATAATAATAATAATAATAATAATAATAATAATAATAATAATAATAATAATAATAATAATAATAAAGGCACTCAAGAGTGCAGACTTCCACAACGGCAGCTTATTTCTCGAGGTTAGGATTAATTCGGTCGACCTTTTGTTTGACCTAGGACTCTCAAAACTTAATCACTTCCACGTCTCTACATAACAATTAAATCTCTGAAAGTTTTACGACTCTATGAGTAAAATTGTGGCCAGGAAGTTGTTCACAAGCATCCATATAAACAGACAGACTGGGGCGAAAACATAACCTCCTCCCAACTTTCTTGGCGGAGAAAATAATAATAATAATAATAATAATAATAATAAGAAAAGCACTCTGAGTGCAGACCTCCTCCACGTCAGCTTATTTTTCGAGGTTAGGGTTAATTCGGTCAACCTTTTAATCAACCCTGACCTTGACCTTTGACCTAGGATTTTCAAAATTGAATCCTTTCCACTTCTCAACCTAACAATTAATCCCTGGAAGTTTCACTACACTACGAGTTAAACTGTGGCCAGGAACTGGTTCACGCACAAACAAATGGACAAACAGGGGCGAAAACATAACCTCCTCTCAAATTCCTTGGCGGAGATGATGATGATGATAATAATAATTATAAAAATATGAAATATATATCAAAATTATAAATAATAAAGCAATAGCATATTATCATTACCAATAGAGTAGTTGTTATCCAGTTTAAGTAGTTTAACTTGAATCGTGCAAATTTCATTAATATGCTATAAATTCCATATGTATAGCCAATGCGTTCTTAACAATCACTTACAGACTAAGTATGCTAAAATGATCAAAAACTAGAGGAGCACTCAGTAGAGCGCAAACCTCCACCACGGCAGCTTACTTCTCGACCTTTTGCTCGCCCTTGACCTTGACCTTTGACCTTAACATGTATTAATTGGCATGGATTTCCATTAACTCAAATATGAACCAAGCTTGAAGCATCTGTGACAACGATGTCCAAACTTATGGCTGATTACGTGACTTGGACATTTTGCTTGACCTTTGACCTTGACCTTCCAAAATTTAATCAGTTCCAGCTGTTTACATAACAGTTAATCCCTGCAAGTTTCATTACTCACAAGATTAAAATTGTGGTCAGGAAGCTGTTCACTAACAAACAAACAAACACACAAACAGGGGTGAAAACATAACCTCCTTCCAACTTCGTTAGCGGAGGTAATAATTACCAAAAGCAATTGGTTGCACATTATGCTAACTCAAAACTTATAACATAACTAACTCTTGAGTTTTTAAGTTAAACAGAAAAGCAAAACTTCTCAGAACCCAATAATTAAAAACTCGAATTCAGGTTTGCTTATATTAACCACTCACTCTTTTTCTTAAAATCATCTCAAGATACCAAAAAAATTTCCTTTGAAAAGTGAAGCTAAAGAACCATAAATATGGAGAGGTTTTAAATGCAATTACCCACAAGAGTACCTGCTTTCATGTTTATTTTTTACCTTATCTATTAATCTTTATTTACTCATTTAATTGGACGACATTATGCAGCTACTTGCCATACGACCAGTTCCCTATGGTCCCATTTAGGTTTATTCAATTAGGTGTCCATATCACGGATATACTCAAAGCTCACGTGGGGATAGAGCTTGGGGACACCCTGGTCTCCAGAATCTTGGATTTTCATTTCCCTTGAATGTACAATCGCACAGATATTTTTCCATCAGTTAGCTTTTTATCAGTTTATTCTCTTTATTCTCTTGTTCAACCGATAGATAAACACACATATTTGAAATATATACACAATAAGAATTTTGATTGGGAAAATGTAGAAATTAACATTAATGGGGACTACTTCCACCACTTAAGATTTGCAGATGATATAGTTCTATTTAGTGAATCACAGGAGGAATTGCAAAATATAGAAGATTTGAAGAGAGAAGTCAGAAATGTAGGACTGAGTATGAATATGAGTAAAACTAAAATAATGTTCAATAAAAAGAGGCAGACAACAAATAAGTGTTATGGACGAACGTCTAGAGATTGTTAATGAACATACGTACTTAGGAAAGACACTCAGCGTTTCCCCAAGACACTTAACAAAAATTAAAAGTAGAATAAGCATGGGATGGAGAGCTTTTGGTAAACAAAATGTGATTATGAAAAGCAAATGCCACTTTCTTTACAAAGAACAGTATTTAATAAGATGTTCCTACCAGTATAGCCTTATGCACAAAAAACTTGAAGCCTTACTAAAGCTTTAGAATATAAGCTAGTTACAACTCAAAGAGCTAAAGAAAGAATAATGATAAGAATAACACTAAGAGACAGAAAAAGAGCAACAGGGATACTAGAGTGAACTAAAGTGAAGGATATTCTAACAACATTAAAAAAAAAAAATTGGCCATGGGCAAGGCATATAATGAGAATGACAGATAATAGATGGACATCAAGAATAACAGAATGAGTCCCTAGAGATTGCTAAAACAAAGCAGGGGAAGGAAGAGAAGACGATGTATTGATGAGCTATGAATATTTGTGGTTATAGACTGGCAAAGAAAGACCATACACAGACGGGAGTGGAAGGACAAGTCTGCAGCCTTTGTCCTGCAGTGAATTAGCAACAGCTGATTATGATAATGATAAATTACATGCATAATTTATACCTTTAAATATTTAATACTCATAGTTCTAAATATTTATACACTGTTACTGTGACATAGATCGGCGAAATCTTGAATTTTTTTGTATTTTTAATTCAATTTAAAAGTACCATCTAGAATCTTAATAAATTTACATGAAATGTAAAAGCTCTGGCCTGAGTGTACAGAGGAGGCTCTTTATAATAGCGTATAATGAGTGCCATGGAAATTATTGTAATTTTCTCAATTAAATTCTTTTTATCAAGATCAAACTATCCGATACAATATTGCATTTTAACATCAGAATGTTGATTTAGTCGTGCTGTGCCATTCCTAACACGACTCTCTCTCTCTCTCTCTCTCTCTCTCTCTCTCTCTCTCTCTCTCTCTCTCTCTCTCTCCCCTAGGAACCTAACTGAACATGTTCCCTTAATCAAAAATGAATTATCAACCCTCAACGGATACGAATTGATGCTGTAATGGCAGACACCAAGGTCGGTGTAATCAGATGACATTGGAATGCATGACTTCCTTTGTTTGGGTTCCTTTCTCTTTTAGCTTATTGGTGGAAAGCTAATGCACCAGCCAATTACGACACAGCAAAACATGAGCGTTCTCTACAGGGAGTTTTCAGCAGCACATTCCACTGCATTATTGTTACATGAAAAAAAGGCTGCAAGAAATGGAAGACTTAACTAGGAAAAAAAAGGGATATTACTTCACTTAATTTTCACTCATCTGCAGGACGGTGTTCACGCAATCTGAACCACAACATTACATAAACTAGAAAAACACTCAGAGTGCAGATCTCGACCACGGCAGCTTATTTTTCGAGGTTAGGGTTAAATCGGTAGACCTTTTGCTCGACATTGACCTTGAAATTTGACTAGGACTTATAATAAATCGCTTCCATGTCTCAACATAAGAATTAATTTCTGAAAGTTTCTTTACTCTAGGAGTAAAATTGTGGCTAGGAAGATGTTCACAAACAAACAAACAAACAAACAAACATCGGGCGAAAACATAACCTCCTTCCAACTTAGTTGGTGACGGTAAAAAGGATTCTATCTTTTAAAATGATAAACTTAAGCTTATCGATTTCATAGTTTAACGGGAAGATGGATTTTATGGAAGTGTCTAAGGAAAGGGAAAAAATAGCCATACCATTAACCAGTGAAAGATGGAACACGCTCAACTCCTCCATCAAAATTAATTTTCTTAAAGCAGAATTATTCTTAATAATGATAAATTAATTCCACCGGAAGACTTGCCCAAGGACAAAATCTTGATTTACAGAAAGCTGAACAAGAATAAATACTAAATTGCTTAAAAATAAATCCAAATCTAAGTGATGTGATGTAAAAAAAAAAAAAAATTTTTGGTCAAGGCCGTCTTGGAAATACTGTACCTTAAAATAGTGTGCGAGACAGGGGCAAATGGATCAGTGAGTTTAGTGTAACTTACTACTGCTAAGACTTATACTATTCAGCAGTTGAATGATGAATATGCGTGACAGCATTTTATTTTCTTTTTTTTTTTTGCAGCTACCCCATCCGGATTGGCTTGATACTGAAATACACATTCTCTCTCTCTCTCTCTCTCTCTCTCTCTCTCTCTCTCTCTCTCTCTCTCTCTCTCT
>NC_090746.1:4846300-4863800 GCF_036898095.1 Palaemon carinicauda
CTATCACACAAACAGAAATCATCTTTAATTGCAGAATCATTGGTTAAATAACAAAATATAAAATTACTGTGGACCAAAATAGCTTAGTTTATATTGTCTTATGACTAGCAAAGTGGGCTTACAGCTTCCAGCTTTTCCAACAAGAGTTTAAAGGCTTAAAGGCCGCTCATGAATGGCAGAGAGAGACAGTGACATTGCCCTATCAAGTAGGATAATGCCCTAGAGACTGACCATACATATGATCAGCGCCCAAGCCCACTCTCCATCCAAGCTAGGATCAAGGAGGGCCAGGCATGGGTGTTGATGTCTCAGCAGATAGACCTATAGGCTCCCCTAAACCTCCAATCTTTAGCTCAGAAGGATGAGGTTGCAGCTACCAAATGAACTAATGAGTATGACCGGGACTCGTACCCCAGTCTGATGTTCACCAGTCCGGGACGTTACCACATCGACCACCACAAGCCTTATCTGGTAATAATAATGATGTGAGAAGCCGACAGAACTACTCCAAATTTTTGGAGATCTAACAATAACGCACTAAGGCCATTTCTATGACAGTGCTTAAAGCATGGGAGTTTAGCAACCAATTTAACATCAGTTGAACAAGACATGGAAGAAAATAACTGAAACTGGAGGGATCAGTTGACAGCATACGTCCAACTAACACCAACTGTTTGATGAACGTCCAAAAGAATTCTTAGATGTTGAGACTGACCGATTGATTTTGGGTTATTTGTTAGCTGATGAGAAAAGACATGATCAGCATGGCACTACTATGATGTAGCTTTGCTGGGTGTCGTAAAAAGCGACTAAAAGGACAGTTGCTGCCTTGTTGGCTAGCTCTTTGGCTAAAGTCTAGCCCCACTGTCAATAGTGGAAACTGCTGCCTTGTAGTTGGACTGTTTAGTCAAAGGTTAGGCCCACTACCTATAAATGTGGTTGACGACTGCAAGAGCATGCGATCGTAAAAAACTCTGCCAAATTATCAACCATGCCTGATGCTATTAAAGGGAGCATCAGGCAACCGATCCCTTAACGTAGAGATAACGGCGGGACACAAGACTCGCTTATGGAATGAAATTATTGAAATTACAGCTGTTTTCCATAGCATCAAATCTTCAGCCATATTCATCCAAAATTAATCATCTAAAGGGGGTTATCCAATGGATATTTTCATATGTCATCCAATTCGACCCCCTCCTTCTTGAGACTTCCAACTTTCTAAATCCAACACACCCACCCTCCCAATGGATGAATATACAACCCCTTTCCAGATTCGGGCTTTCATCCGGATTCATCCATTCGGTAACAGGATCCATTGTTTACCCCAAATTTCATTCCTTATCACTTGGCATATTATCTGTTACTAGTGCACGGCTACATAGAGAGATTCAACCTTTCCCACCCCCTCCCCCTTTCCTAACTACAACACGGTAGTTTGGGCAACTTGGGGGAGATTGAGGTTTCTGAATGTAGCTCTCGAGGTAACTCCCTCTCACCAGAGTATGATTACTCCCTCTTTTCCTTATCCAATGGACGAAGAGAGACCGAGTAGTCGTACATCTGGCAATGCTGCTGAGCGTGACAAGAAATATATATATATATATATATATATATATATATATATATATATATGTGTGTGTGTGTGTGTGTATGTATATCTATACACACACAAAAACACAGACAAAAAACCCAATGCTAAAGCCATGACAAAAATAGTAGGCTGAATAGACTGCATATCCAAGTTTGGAACTTTTTTAAACATAAAAATAACCTTGAGAGGAAGTCGAGATTAAGCCACTGCGGACATGCAAGATTTCCAGTGGCGTGACAAATTCTATTTTCTGGAAATTCCTGAGCGAATTTATTCTAGTCTTGAAAGCAAGACGTCATAGAGAAAATTTTGAAATAATGCAGTATTACATACTAAGAGAAACTTAACAATGCAGTTGTAGTTTTTCCAACTTTCTCAAGTCCTCTAGAGGGATAGTAAAGAAATTATAATAATTCTGCATAGTTCATAATCATCATCATCAGCCGCTACCAGTCCACTACAGAACGAAGGCCTCAGACTTGTCCTTCCACTTGCGTTTGTTTGTGGTCTTCCTGTGCCAGTTCACATCCGCAATCTTCATCAGTTCGGTAGTTCATCGTCTTCTCTTTCTTCCCCTGCTTCTTTTATAATCTATAGGGGCCCATTTTGTTATTTGCAATGTCCATCTATTGTCTGTCAATCTCATTATAGTTACATAAAGTGTAAGTCAAAATATAAACCAAGTTGACATATGAGACAACAGGCATCTTGAAAAAAAAAAAAAGTTACTTTAAGTAACCTGGCAGATTCAAGTTCTCGAAAACTGAAGGTCACAAAATAATCCCATTCCAGATTATATTCTTTCTCACCTTCGTTCCAGTTAGAGATGTTTGTAACTTATCTCTCGAAACCAGCTTGCCTTTCCCAGAATCAATTTAGACCGTAGGTTAACTATGGTTAAGGTTAGGGTTAATTCGGTCGACCTTATGCTCAATCTTGACCTTGACCTTTGACTTAGGACTTCCAAAATTGGATCACTTACACGTCTCAACATAATTAATCTTGACCTTGACCTTTGACTTACGACTTTCAAAATTGAATCACTTCCACAACTTGACATAACAATTAATCCCTGAAAGTGTCACTACTCTATAAGTACAATTATGGCCAGGAAGTTGTTCACAAACAAACAAAGTCGAAAACATAACCTCCTACCAACTTCGTTGGCGGAGGTAAAAAAAAAAAAATCATCAATACTTCTACTCTTCTCAATTAAATCAAATTCTACTCTCCATTATCCAATCATAATCACATTGAGGGTTGCAAACATTTGCTGATAACGGTAAATTAAGATTATTCTACATTTGTCATACAAATTTTCTGTAATTGTAAATGTAAAATCCAGAAAAATTGTTAGAAATTTAGTGCAGATAACTACTAACCATTATGGGGCATACTCAATGAGAGAGAGAGAGAGAGAGAGAGAGAGAGAGAGAGAGAGAGAGAGAGAGAGAGAGAGAGAGAGAGAGAGATGATCATATTCATGAAACTTACATAATACATCACAAATGAACCAGACATTTCATAACACCAGGTGTATTTTTCTACCTAAGTTGTGAAACGACATTTCATAACTCGAGACATTTCACAGAACGACAAATCCTGCTCCCCGGCTTTCCTTAATGAGTTGAAGCAATGTGATCTGGCAACAGGTAATTCGAGACATTTAATGACATCATTCGCCGAACAACTATTAAAAACAGCAGATTCGGGTACTATTTAACTATCTTCTTATCAGACGCTGCTTTTCTAATTCATCTTTTGTTACAAAAGTTATCTAATTAATAAGAAATTCATCCTTTGATACAAATGACCTTTTCTAAATATTTTGACATTCATCATTTATTACAAGAGAAAACTTCAAATTACAATTGATATGATAGTTGACTTTATTTTAACTTTCAAAGTCCACGAATAATATTAACTAGTGTACGCGACCCGTCAAAAATGATGGCTAAATATTCAGATAGATATGCACACACAGATTCAACCCATCCAAATCCCTTCCTCTTTCTTAACTACCACATGGCAGTTTTGGTCAATTAATGACAGATTGTTGCTTCCGAGTGGTTGGTGGTCAGCGTTGACAGGATTATATATGATATAGATAGATAGATAGATATATATATATATATATATATATATATATATATATATACATATATATATATATATATATATGTATATATATATATATATATATATATATATATATATATATACATACACATTAAGGGGTCGGTTGCTTGATGCTACCTCTCTAATGCCTTCTATCAAAGGGATCTGCTTCCACCAAACCTCTTCTCTCTATATCATCCTTCACCTTATCTATCCATCTAACTCTCTGCCTCCCACTTGATCTTCTCCCACTTAATAGTTACTCTTAATTGTATACAGGAAACAAATAAGTTGAAAAATTAATAAAACAGAACAGCTACAAAATCTCCAAATCTCTTACTTTCATTAACTAAGTAATAAAGGAATATCACAAAACATAACTTCGACCTCGAAGGCATATATCGATTCGCAAGACACATCAGAACACTGCAAAGAACACGACCTCGTCCACAATGTCCATAAACCATCAGTTTATGACTCTCGAATTCCGTGCCCTTAAATTTGCTCGAGTCAAAAGAGACCTCGAAGATGAAACATGGCATCTTTTGTAGTTGTTCTGGAGACGCATCTTGATGCAGGGTTTTTACAGACAAATTGCAGAGAGAGAGAGAGAGAGAGAGAGAGAGAGAGAGAGAGAGAGAGAGAGAGGGGGGGGTTTACAAGTACACGTATATAGAGATTATAAAGAAGAAGAAGAAGAACAACAACAACAACAACAACAATAATGCGCACGAAAATGAAATAATGATTCAAGTGAGCAGCCACAATAAAGAAGATATTCAACGCAGGATAAGTTAATAACATAGATTACTTTATATAGACTTCTTTTCAAATTACGTCACCTACAGTACATTGTCGGATGTCGTCCCTGCAGGCAATTGTTATTATTGATAGCATAGCGCAATATTTTCAACTTTGACCACACTATTTTGATAGCTAGAGTTTCATGTACATGGATACCTCGTTCCACAAAATCTATGTCAATAACTACCTTCATCATTCTGAGTAAAATTTCACATCTGAATAATTTCGACCTTGACGTTCGAGCAATAAAGCAGATCTAAACAACATGCAACATTGAAAACCAAGTTGAAATTATACTAATTTTAAGATCCTACACGATTTATCTCTCTCTCTCTCTCTCTCTCTCTCTCTCCTCTCTCTCTCTCTCTCTCTCTCTCTCTCTCTCTCTCTCTCTCTCTTTCAGATTTTGAGTTACCAATAAATCAATCTTTATCCTGTCAAGTTCTTTTAGAATTCATTAAATAGTATTCATACATACGAACATAAAACTTTTGTTTGATACCATGCATTTCCTTACATTATTCTTCTTGGCTGATTATTCCCATTCCAAAACAGAACACAAACTATAGCAGCACTCAGTAGAGAGCATACGTCCGCATTGGCAGCTTTTTTCGCGAAACCAGCTGGCCTTAAGATTAATTCGGTCAACCTTTTGCTCGCCTTAACCTTGACCTATGACCTAAGACTTTCAAAATTGAATCCCTTCTACGTCTCAACATAACAATTAATCACTGAATGTTTCACTACTCTATATGTAAAATTGTGGCCAGGGAACTGTTCACAAACAAACAAACAGACAAACGGACAAACGGGCGAAAACATAACCTCCTCCCAACTTCGCTGACGGAGGTAATTAATGTAGCTAGATAAATATTGGTCAGTGAAGCAAACTGGACATCTTAAGAGATTTCCCCGGAGCCCCTCAACTTCTATTCCTAAAAGTACTTCATTATTACAACTAGAAACATAGCTCTTATCCTTAAAAACTTGAGAGACGAGACACACCAACAACTCATATGTATATAATTTTTCTTTCACAATGTAGACCAGAATATTGGAAAATATATTATCTCCAATGTCATTCTTATCCATAATCACAATCTTCCTGCAACAACTGTTTCTATCGTTATAACGAACGCTGAAATTACGATCATTGGCGATGTCGAATAAGAACCAACAGAAACACAAAGAGATCAAACGTTGCTAGGCTTCACAGAAGCTACACTGATCATCTCCACCTTGGAGTAGCTGCAGAAAAGCCGCACGCACAAACTCACTCACTCACAACCATAGAAAATCCCACCTGCCTTTGAAATCTCCTTAGTTTAACTGCATTAGATGGCTTAGAAGGAAGCACTTTTAAGATACCTTAAAGTCTTTACAAATACGTATGTGGCCTAAGTAGTAACGTCCTTGCCTGGCGATCGTCAGACTGGGGTTCGAGTCCCGCTCAAACTCGTTGGTTCCTTTGGTCTCTACAACCTCACCATCTTGTGAGCTAAGGATAGGGGATTTGGGGGAGCCTACAGGTCCATCTGCTGAGTTATCAGCAGCCATTGCCTGGCCCTTCTTGGTCCTAGCTTGGGTGGAGAGGCGGCTTGGGAGCTGATCTTATATATAATATGGTCAGTCGCTAGTACAATGTCCCAGTCCTTTACCTCTACCATTCAGGAGCGATCTTTAAAACTAGTATTTTTCGATTTATAAATGGCGGGTATGTGGCAAATATTCTCACTGCCATTTAATCTTATAAAATTCATAAATTATCGTATCTCTTATTCAAAATTAAGTTTGTGTACAATTCAATAAAACAATTTAAATAAACAAAAACTTCGGACTGCATGCATTCATAAATAATGAGGATGTCTTTGAAGTGCTGGGTGAATAACACGAGATAACATATCTATGATATCAATAACCGGATGTAAAGTGAAGTGTATTACTAGCATGTGAAGAAAAAATTATATCTGTGACGTAAGTCTAGAGGTTAAAAAAATGTTTATTACTAAGTGCCAAAGATTTCCAATTCGAGTAATGAAAACATCAATTTAAAGTTTAATCCAGTAGTATACAATCAAACCGGGGCAATAATCTTTAGCTAGGAATAACAATTATAATATGCAAGGTACATCAAAGAAAAACAAAATGTATTCACAAAGTTGATCACGTGTTTTGGACGGCAGGCAAAAATCAAAACATCCTGAAAAGCGCAAGTTCTTTTTGCAAAAAGGAAAATGTCACAATGGTTTTACAAGTCAAAAGCTCAAGTCATATATCCTTTTTGAACTTCTGTCCAACTGATTATAATATATTTAACTCGCGTTCACTCAATGAGAGAGAGAGAGAGGAGAGAGAGAGAGAGAGAGGAGAGAGAGAGGAGAGAGAGAGAGAGAGAGAGAGAGAGAGAGAGAGAGTATAATTCGTTCAATTCATGTTCACTCAATGATAAAAATCTATTATAATTCATTAAATTCATGTTCACTCCATCAATATGAGAGAGAGAGAGAGAGAGAGAGAGAGAGAGAGAGAGAGAGAGAGAGAGAGAGAGAGAGAGAGAGAGAGAGAGAGAGAGAATCATGGGACACGAGTGTCACGTTTCCCTATCCCGCCACACATCTAGAAAGGCCGCACCTGAGATAGATCTGGATTCCAGGATAGCGAAAGAATTGAATTTCCAGAGTTGGATTTCCTGTTACTATCTCTAGGACCTTTCAAACAAAAAAAAAAAAATCTTGTTTGCTATCAGCATTGTCAACATATCAACATATAGCTTACCTCTTAAACAAAATCATCATTCGAGAATAAGGACATAACCCCAACCCCAACAAAAAGAGAGAGAGAGAGAGAGAGAGAGAGAGAGAGAGAGAGAGAGAGAGAGAGAGAGAGAGAGAGATCTAATGCCCCGAGATTGCTTATCTTGAAATCTCAAGTCGACCAGAAAATATTGTCATGGTTGCTAAAGTTTCATCGTGAGAAAATTTGAAATCCATATTTCAATTAACACAGATCGCATAATATAAAAGGCTAAAATTGTTAGGATACTTCATTCACTTCAACGATCTTGAATGATTTCAAAGGCTAAAATTATTTGAAAGACAAATTATAATTATATATTAAGATTAGTAATAACCTAAATAAGCAAGATATAAATAAACTATAAAACGAGAGATTTATATCAACATGAAAGCATTTGCAATAAGTTTTGAACTGAAGTTCCACCGTTTCAACCACCAGATTTATAATCGAGTTTTAAAAACTACAATAGCGAAGACTACAGCAGACCCAATCTACGAGTTACAGCTGTACCAGTAACGTCTCCTGAAACCAGTGTTATTGATGAAGTTGCATCAACAGCATTGCGTCTGATAAAGTCATCATGGCCACTAAATCTGCGCACACTATTGATCTCCACTGACAGCTTATTGGGCCTCACGATTAGCTCATCACTTCTAAAACATTTTCATAGTTTCAACAGATTACAAATATTATAATTATTATTGTATTAGTGTGTCCCATGACATAGGAACATGGGGTTTTTCACTTTATTACAAAAAGGTTCGTGAGTATACTGTGTACAGACAATACTCTCAGGTGAGTACCTTGTTTATTGATCACTCGGATGGTACTGACTAACCCTAAGCAAGCAAGATGCAACGTTGCTCTATCGTAAAAACTAATAAAATTAACATTATTGTTAAAATTGATGAAATTATTAAAATTATTATCGTCTTTGTTGTGGTTGTCGTCGTCGTGGTTGTCGTTATTATTATTATCAGAATTTCAAAAATAATTAAAGTTAATAAAATTATCAAAATCATTATCGTTGTTGTCGTCTTGGACGTCGTCGTCGTTGATGTCGTCATCGTCATTGTCGTCGTCATCGTCATTGTCGTCGTCATCGTCATCGTCATTGTCGTCGTCGCCATTGTTGTTGTCGTCATCGTCATTATCGTCGTTGTCGTCGTCGTCGTTGTCATTGTCATCGTCGTCATTGTCGTCGTCGTCATTGTCATTGTCATCGTCGTCATTGTCGTCGTCGTCATTGTCATCGTCGTCGCCATCGTTGTTGTCGTCATCGTCATTGTCGTCGTCGTCGTTATTGTCGTCGTCATTGTCGTCGTCGTCGTCATCGTCATAGTTATGATCAATATTTAAATAAAAATATCAAATTTATTTTCTTCATTTTTGACGCCATTAAAATAATCATTGTTAGACTTTGTGGAATTCACCACTATGAAGGAAATATAATGTTAAACAAATCACTTTCTGATTCTAGGGTCATTAACCTCACTATATAAAACACACATCTTGCATACTAGGATTAGGACAAGTGTACGCCACCCATAAAAAAACAACTAAATATCTATATATATATATATACTGTATATGTGCACACACACACACACAGATTCAACCTTCCCCAACTCCTTCCCTAAGAGATTGTGGTTTCCGAGTATACCTCTCGGGGTACCAGCCCCATCTAACATGGTATGACTACTCCAAAGCCCCTAGCCGATGGACAGGGAGATACCGAGTAGTTATACGTCTGGCAATGTCAGTGGAACAGGAAATACATATATATACTGTGTATATGTATGTATATATATATGTATGTATATATATGTATGTATATATATATAAATATATATATATATATACATATATACACAAATATACACAGTATTTATATACATTTATATACAGTATATACATACATTATATATATATATATATATATATATATATATATATATATATATATATATATATATATATATAGCCAGACACTTGTTCTTTATTATATTGGGGAGATTATAATTATAAAACACAACTAATTATCATATCTATCATAACTACTATAATCATCATAATTATCATCATTACTACTACTACTACTACTATCATCATCATCATTATCCTTATTATTACAAGCAAAGCGACAACTTAAGTTGGAAAAAGAGAATTCTACAAGCCGGAACAGAAAGGAACATCAGCACAGAAAAGGGTCTAAGAAATAAAGAATAAAATACAGAGAAGATATAAAAAAAAAACCCTAAAAATAGTATGATAAACCAATATATGAACCGAGACTTGTATCAACGTCCACTCAATTATATAATTGGGAAGATCATTCTAAAATTTGTTAACAGTTTTAATTAAGCTTTTGCAGAATATACAACAAAATAGTCTCTCACGAAAGAAAAGGCGACATCGTTAAAGTTAAATTTGTCTGGTTTCAGTTCCAGTTTCATCAGAATAGATGCTCACCAGAAACGTCAGCTAGGAAAGCCCAACCCAACCACACTGTGGTGCCAAACCACAGCAGTGGCCTCCCCAGTAAATAGCTTAAACTCATGATCCCAGGCTGGAATCGATCTACTGCCATGCGAACGCTAGGCAAATACGTTACCACTGTACTAGCTAGAATATGAACTATATACAATTATCTAGTACTAAGAGGAAGCAGGTATAGTCTGGGAAGATCAGAAGACAAAGAATGGTTAGAATTATAGAAAGATTTTGCCCAAAACTTCAAGAGTAATCAGTCAATTGCTAAATACAAAAAGAGAATATTCAAAATACAGCAGTAATTTGAAATTCCTCAGTATAATCAGGTTTTATGAAATCTTCCAATATTTTCTTCCTATTACAATCGTACTTCAAGGATTGTAAGGTGTTACTTCGATAATTACCTCAGCCAACAAAAATTAGGAGGAGGTTATTAAGTTCTCAACCGATGTTCGTCTGTTTGTGAACAACTTCCTGGCCACAATTTTAATCATAGAGTAGTGAAACTTTCAGGGATTAATTGTTATGTTGAGACGTGGAAAACGATTCAATTTTGAAAGTCCTAGGTCAAAGGTCAAGGTCAAGCAAAGTGCCAACTGAATTAACCCTAACCTTAAGCCCAAGTTCGCACATGCTTGTCACACAGACTACAAATACGCCTACGGTCTAAATTGATTCTTGGAAAGGCAAGCGGGTTTCACCAAAAGAGCTGGCGTGAAGGAGGTCTACACTCTCACAGTGCTTTTTCTATTTGATAATATACAATGCATAGAAAAATGAAAAAGTTTAAAAATATACAAATAAAACAACTCCATTAAACATCACAATTGATTAACCAAATTTTCTCACCTTCAGGATGCCAGAAAACCTTAAATCAAACAAACAATCAATCAATCACATTAAGGTATTATAATATAATAAGCAAGCATTCAGAGAGTATTCATAAAACAATGCCGGCCACTATGTAATTTATCTCTAAAGCCTTCCGATTAATGAGATGCTGTAGCAGTTACCCTCCGCCAACAAAGTTGGGAGGAGGTTTTGTTTTTGGCCCCTGTTTGTCTGAGAACAACTTTCTGGCCACAATTTTACCTCATAGAGTAAGTAAACTTTCAGGGATTAATTGTTTTGTTGAGACGTGGAAGTGACTCAATTTTGAAAGTCCTAGGACAAAGGTCAAGGTCCGGCTAAAAGTAGATCGAATTAACCCTAACACCAAGAAATAAGCTACTGTGACGGAAGTCTGCACTCTAAGAGGGCTCATCTAGTTATTATTAAAATGAATAGATTTACAAGCCCTATGAATCAAGCTTGACTCTCCCCAAATTTGCCCAAATAAATTCGGGAGGGGAAATATTATATATAATGCTAAAGAACTTCATGCAAGACATAAGTACTGCCGGAGGCAGGCATATCCAGCATGAGTTAGTTACTCAGTTGTCTAAAATAATATTAAAAATTTTTTTACTTTTGTTGTTGTTGTTGAAACAGGCTTTCATAAGTTTTTAATTTGTTTTGATATAGTTACTGTTTTATTAAATGATTTATTGTTAATTTTTTTTCATCGTTTATTTATTTCCTTATTTCCTTTCCTCACTGGGCTATTTTTCCCTGTTGGAGCCCTTGGCCTTATAGCATCTTGCTTTTCCAACTAGGGTTGTACTACTACTACTACTACTACTACTACTACTACTAATAATAATAATAATAATAAAGGTAATACTCAAGGTTACCAAGTTATATATCCACGGTTAGAGATTGTATTTGCATGTCAAATATAAAGTTTATTTTATCGCAAAGAGTTCAAAATCGATGGCAAGACTAAAATCTCATGGGCAGACAAGAGGACGACTATCTATCCTTTCATGCACATCTACCATAATGATACACATTCGTACACAGCTTGTCAGTCATCCCTTCTAGTTCAATCGTGTGCGAGTTACGGTGAAGGTTCACTATGGAAGACGCTTCATGCACATCTAAGCATCAACCTATATCTTTTGTAACAATTTTTACTGAAACCCCTACAGCAATTGTAGGAGTTGATAAGACAAGATGCAATGAGAGACGGAGAGAAAGACAGACATTTAAATAAGATGGTTACCCTTGTACCCAGTCAGACTGTAATATGTGTAGGTAGGAGTTACGAGGACATTAAAGGATTGAAAGTCATATTGACATCCATGCAAGACAAAAGACTTGATTGGTATTAAAAACAAGTCACACCCAGAAATTCCTGGCGAAATAAGCCCCTCCCTTTGATAACGTCATAGCAATCATGTCTCCCAGATTTATTGTGACCGCTGCTACCATTGGAGATAACGTGATTGGCTATGACGTCATCAAGGGGTGTGTCTTATTTCGCCTGGATTCTTTGCAGTGCCTATATTTGATTAAAAATTATGATCAAAGACTAAATGTTATAAAAAGTCAAAGATATGTACAAACGAAGTTTATACCCTTTTCAAACGAAAAGCTCATAAGAGTAGAATACACAAAGCCAAGTATTAAATAACTAACAAATCCAACTAAAGCTACAAAGAAGCGAGATTGTAATGACCCAGAATTTTGCAAATGTTCAATGCAGTCGGTATTCCTCAGTGACACGGAACTCTAGATTTTGTTTTCCCCACAACCCCCCCCCCCCCCCTATCTCTCTCTCTCTCTCTCCTCTCCCTCTCTCTCTCTCCTCTCTCTCTCTCTCTCTCTCTCTCTCCTCTCCTCTCTCTCTCTCTCTCTTGGCGGGCAACGGTGGTCGAAGAAGTGGAGTCAGATTACTTCATACAAGGCCTTCAACACTTGGTAGGAGGAAAATATGAAGTCAAGCATTTGTGATACGAAATTCTCTCTCTCTCTCTCTCCTCTCCTCTCTCTCTCTCTCCCTCTCTCCTCTCTCTCTCTCTCTCTCTCTCTCTCTCTCTCTCATTGAGTATGCCTCATAATGGTTAGTAGTTATCTGCACTAAATTTCCTAACAATTTTTCTGAATTTTACCTTTACAATTACAGAAAATTTGTATGACAAATGTAGAATAATCTTAATTTACCGTTGCCAGCAAATGTTTTGCAACCCTCAATGTGATTATGATTGGATAATGGAGAGTAGAATTTGATTTAATTGAGAAGTAGAAGTATTGATGATTTTTTTCTTACCTCCGCCAACGAAGTGGGTAGGAGGTTATGTTTTCGACTTTGTTTATTTGCGAACAACTTCCTGGCCAGGGATTAATTGTAATGTCAAGTTGTGGAAGTGATTCAATTTTGAAAGTCGTAAGTCAAAGGTCAAGGTCAAGATTAATTATGTTGAGACGTGTAAGTTATCCAATTTTGGAAGTCCTAAGTCCAAAGGTCAAGGTCAAGATTGACCATAAGGTCGACCGAATTAACCCTAACCTTAACCATAGTTAACCTACGGTCTAAATTGATTGTGGGAAAGGCAAGCTGGTTTCGAGAGATATGTTACAAACATCTCTAACTGGAACGAAGGTGAGAAAGAATATAATTTGGAATGGGATTATTTTGTGACCTTCAGTTTTCGAGAACTTGAATCTGCCAGGTTACTTGAAGTAACTTTTTTTTTATTTCAAGATGTCTCTTTCTCATATGTCAACTTGATTTATATTTTGACTTACACTTTATGTAACTATAATGAGATTGACAGACAATAGATGGACATTGCAAATAACAAAATGGGTCCCTAGAGATTACAAAAGAAGCAGGGGAAGGAAGAGAAGACGATGAATTAACGAACTGATGAAGTTTGAGAATGTAAACTAACACAGTACGACTTTCAAAACTGAATCCCTTCCACGTCTCAACATAACAAGAGAGAGAGAGAGGGAGAGAGAGAGAGAGAGAGAGAGAGAGAGAGAGAGAGAGAGAGAGAGAGAGAGAGAGAGAGAAAATCACTTTTAATTTGTATTTGTTAAAATCCATGAAAATGTAAACCTGTGTATGGGAGAAAAACCAATTCGGGAATGAGCAATTAAGAGAAAGAGAGTGCAAAACGTCAGTAAATAAAATAAAAAACGAAGGACGAGACAGATTTTATAAATTGATTATAATTTAATGCGATGTTAATCCATTAAAAAGAGTTGCACGGCATCTTGCTTTTCCAACTAGGATTGTAGCTTGGCTAGTAATAATAATAATAATATAAAAAAACTACCGCATAATGAGCCTTATAAAATGCAATGTACCTACCAAAGGGTTTGCGAAAAAATATAAATTAATGACAAGAGCAAATGTCTGCATTACTCTCTTCATTTTACCGCGCTAAAATCAGAAATGACAGCACTGGAAACTTTGTGATTACTTTAAATACCCGACAGACACTGTGGCGACAAGGAAGTCAGACAGGAGAATGAATATATGAGTTCTTACAGCGGTGATGATGAGGTTGGCTTGACACCGTTGTTGTTGTTGTTGTTGTTGTTATTATTACTACTATTATTATTATTATCATCATCATTACTTGCTAAGCTAAAACTTTAGTTGGAAAAGCAGGCTGCTTTAAGCCCAGGGGCTCCAACAGGGAAAAATAGCCCTGTGAGGAAAGAAAATGAGGAAATAAAACATTTTAAGAACAGTAACAACACTAAAAGGATATATATATATATATAGTATATATATATATATATATATATATATATATATATATTTATATATATATATATATATATATATTTATATATATATATATATATATATATATATATATTTATATATATATGGTGCAAATAAGTACAATGCCGTACTTCCTTATTATGATAAAAAGGTTCCACAATTATTTAGGACGTTTATTTTTGTAGATTACACAAAGAACTTTTATATAAAAGTTCTTTGTGCAATCTACAAAAATAGACCTAGTTTTTTTATACACGTCTTAAATCGTAGTGGAACGTTTTTTATATATATATATATATATATATATATATATATATATATATATATATAGTATATATATATATATATATATATATATATTATATATATATATATATATATATATATATATATAATACTGGACACGCTATGTCAACCCATCCTCAAAAAAAAAATTGATGGAAAGAAAGCTTTTGATGCAACAACTTACTTTTTCTTTAGTTAATCCCTCAACAACAACAAGCCCTGGTTCCTAACCCAATGCTCCACCCGGGGGTAATTTTGTGGTTTCGAAAAAAACTGATATTGCACGTTTGGTGTAGCACGATAACCTCTCTCTCTCTCCTCTCACTCTCTCTCTCTCCCCTCTCTCCCTCTCCTCTCTCTCTCTCTCTCTCTCTCCTCTCTCTCCTCCTCTCTCTCTCTCTCCTCTCTCTCTCTCTCTCTCTCCTACTGATAGGGCACGTGCACTTGAAAAAACAACAATCTGTGTATATATATATATATATATATATATATATATATATATATATATATATATATATATACATACATCGATAATTGATTTGTTGGCGTTTACAAAATTTAATCATCTCCAAAGTTTTGTGTTTAAACTTAAAGTATAAGGAAGATCAACATAAAAATTAAATTTCTATGGCCAGTAAAGATATAAGCGAAGTAACTCTTCATAATATTTTTATTCATTGTTGATTTTTCCTGAAATATTTGGAAGCTCAGTTCACATTAATATCACCATTTTACTCAGCAACCCATAATTGAACAGGGTTGATGCAAGTCCTTACTATAGTGAAATGGATATATATATACATATATATACATATATATATATATATATATATATATATATATATATATATATATATATATATATATATATATATAAACTTACATTTAACCATACACGTCCGAGCAAACACATTAATGAAAGAAAAGAATAACGAGTAGTAATGAGAGAAGAGAATGCATAAACACACTAGAAAAGCACTCTGAGAGTGCAGATCTCCGCCAGGGCAGCTTATTTCTCGAGATTAGGGTTAATTCGATCAACCTTTTACTCATCCTTAACCTTTGACCCAGGACTTTGAAAATTGAACCACGTCTATTTATCGATATAACAATTAATCCCTGAGAGTTTCACTACTCTATGAAAAGTGTGGCCAGGAAGTTGTACATAAACAAACAAACAAGCAATCAAACAGGGGCGAAAACATAACCTCCTCCCAACTTCGTTGACAGAGGCATAGACCTAAAACTTTACCGAAGCATAGCGAAACAGTGATAAGCAGTAGGAGTCAGATATTTGTTCACAAACAAACAAGGGTGAGACCATAACCTCCTCCCAACTTCGTTGACAGAGGCATAGAACTAAAACTTTACCGAAGCAGTGATAAGCAATAGGAGTCAGGTATAATGTCTTGGCCAGGTAGTTTAATAACGCATCTTACCTCGATCACTTGAACCGAGTCTTCCAATCGACATGCGTTCGCCCGAGGCGTCAACCCCTTCATCAAGACAAAGAACCCGGATGCTGGATTATCTTGCTCTTTATTTCTTTTCAGATATTTCGTTCCGTTATACATCTCTCTCTCTCTCTCTCTCTCTCTCTCTCTCTCTCTCTCTCTCTCTCTCTCTCTCTCTCTCTTCAAATGAGAATGGCATTGAGAGCAGCGCTTTAACAATTAAGATAAATATGAAGTATGACCTTTACTACATACTCTATATCTTTGCTAGGAATATGTTAAAAAACAAACCTATATATAAATGTGGGGACTAATATATATATATATATATATATATATATATATATATATATATATATATATACATATACACACATATATATACACACATATATACACACACACACATATATATATATACACACACACATATATATATATATATATATATATATATATATATATATATATATACACACACATATATATATATATATATATATATATATATATATATATATATACTGTACACCCCTGTATATAAAGATAAATAGCAGGAACTGAAAAGTCTCAAGTAGACAACGGGTAGTGAGGAAAAGTGATGATAATGCATATTGTCGTGAATGTCGTCTAGTTTTAGTACCACGAAATTAACATTTTTTTTTCCTTTTTGCTTTCCTTGCGACCTATTTTCACGCACGCACACGCACAAACACACACACAAGTTTTTCTAGCACGGAGTGCCTCTAGAGATAAGGCAGTAGTCAAGTGTCACATTCATACTTGAACTACATAACTGTGCTTCAACCTCAAGTACAATAAACCTTCATACCCTATAAGCTAATCCTTTATAAAATGGGCATTTCCTTCATCATGAAAAATACTTGCATTTCGAGGTTACTATATTACAAATCAAAATTATATACAATTTTTATTAATAAATAATTCAGCATTCTTCCACATTGCTAAACTACCTCAGAAATTCTGATCTAATCTTTCTACAATAACATATTTTAACCAAATCTACTTGTTTCCACATTCATTTTTCTTTCAGTAATTCTTATAACATATATCCCATGGCCTTCCACTGTCTTTGGTTACAGTAGAGTTCTCTTGTTTGGGAATACAATCGGGCACAGTTTTATATTTCACTTCCTCTTGTTTTTTTTAAAGTTTTATAGTTTATATTTGAAAGATCTAATTTAATGTTATTACTGCTATTAAGATATTTTATTTTGATGTTTATCACTTCTCTTGTAGTTTATCAATTTCCTGGTTTCCTTTCCTCACTGGGCTATTTCTCCCTGTAGGAGCCCTTGGGCTTAAAGCATC
>NC_090746.1:4868800-4881300 GCF_036898095.1 Palaemon carinicauda
GGCCATTCTCTGCAGCTCTGAAATAATTTTTGATAAATTACCTTTCAAATCCTGTCATATTCAACGTAAGGGCAATTTTCTTAAGACACCTGAGTGTATAAACTATTTGCTGTATAAGATCTAGCCATTTTTATTTCTAAAGACGATCCACTATATTGTACAAGCGGTCAGCGTATATATACAAAAATATATATATATATATATATATATATATATATATATATATATAAGTGTGTGTGCATAAAATTCATTGCAGTCACTGTTTTTTTTTCTATTGTAATTTATTATACATTTCCAATGAGATTTTCACAACGATTCATCATTATTAAAACAAAATCGTATGTTTAATTTATACATTAATGCCCCATAGATCAACGATCGCCTGGCCACCGTAAGAAGTATATTTCTTCAAGAAATTTTTAAAAGACACATTCCAAATGTTCTTCATTTCAAAGAGCTGAATATTGTGCCATCTTTATTTTTTTGTTTGTTTTGTCTCCTGAAACGGATGTACTTTTTTTCCCCTATACTTCTCTGGTCAAAATAATAACAGATTTTCTTCAACGTCTGTTTTCACTTGGAAATTATGACTGACATCTACACGTCACTGTGCCTTTATATTGTCAGTCATCCAGCGGTTTCTGGCCAAGTCTCAACTTTCAGTTCAACTTACGCAAAACAACTTAATAAATTTTATTTACGCATCGCTGCTTATGGTTATAAGAAAACATAAATTAGGAAAAAAAAGGTCAAAAATACTTCGTATGCTAAAAAGCAAGTCTGATCATCTTCCCCACCGTTATCCCTACATTAAGGGGTCGGTTGCCAGATGCGGCCTCTCCAATGCATTATATATCAAGGGCATCCTCTTCCACCAAACCTCTTCTCTACACTGTGCACGATTCATTTACTTTGCAAGAGACGTGCTTATTATTATCATTACAAGCCAAACTATAAACCTTGTTGGAAAAGCAAAATGATATGAGCCCAAGGGCTCATACAGAGAAAATAGCCCAGTGAGGAAAGGAAATAAGGAAATAAACAAACTACAAGAGAAGTAATAAATAATCAAAATAAAATGTTTTAAGAATAACATTAAATTAGGTCTTTTATATACAAAGTATAAAAACTTCAAAACAAACATATGGAAGAGAAATAAGATAGAACAGCGTATCCAAGTGTACCCTCAAGCAAGGGAACCCTAATCCAAGACAGTGGGAAACCATGGTACAGAGGCTATGGCACTACCCAAGATTAGAGAACAACGGTTTGGTTTTAAGTGTCCTTCTCCTAGAAAAGCTACTTACCATATCTAAAGAGTCTCTTCTTATGCCAAGAAGCAGGTCTTTTGCAAAATACAGGAATCGTGCACGACGATAAAAATGTCATCATCATTATACGCGCAGCTTTGGCCATCCCCGAAATAATGTTATGCGAAGCAGTCGCAGAGGATCTACAGATCATAATCTAAAAACCATCAACACGTTTTTTCCGACCAGAAAATCAACAATATTTGAATTTGTCATGAGCCAACTAACTGTCAAGTCTTTTTCTTAATTGTAATATACGAGAGAGAGAGAGAGAGAGAGAGAGAGAGAGAGAGAGAGAGAGAGAGAGAGAGAGAGAGAGAATCAAATGTTTAATTGGTTCGTCTATATATATCACCATTAGTTCAAATATGTCGACAAATTGTCTTAAAAATAATCAATAGTGGTAAAACCATAAATAATAATAAAAAATATATATATTTTCGCTGAATGAAATTCGTGACAATTTAAAAAAAAAAATAAACATTAAACATGTGAAAGCAAATTCTCAAGCTCACTAGAAGTATTTAAACACAGCCACAAAAAATTCTTCACTTCCTACTTTCCCTCCATTTTCGCAAGCGTTCTCCATCTGAGTATTTCTTTATGTTCACAAACATTTAATACATTTCCGCATACTCGGACGATGTGTAAGATTTAAGGAATAAAAAAAAATGACTGACCTTCCAGTAGGGTAAAAAGGAAAAGACAATTGAAAGAAAAGACAATTGCTCTGTTTGTTCAACTCAATTTGAAGGCCAAACTTACTTTTCAGTGCAAAATGGGACATCAGAAAACAGTTGAGGATAGGCAAAGTGGGTTTTGTTGAAAGTGTGCTAAAAAGAAGAAAGCCTATACACTGAATTTGTGTAGTGACATTAGGCCTGAAGACATGGTTATAGCCTGTGTTTTCTTATAATACGGTAGACCGCTCTCCAGTAATAACGTATATTATTATCATTATTATTTCTTGCTAAGCTACAACCCTAGTTGGAAAAACAGAAGGCTATAAGCCCAAGGACCCCAACAGGGAAAATAACCCAGTGAGGAAAGGAAGAGATAAAATCAAATATTTTAAGAACAGTAAAACATTAAAATAAATATTTCCTATATAAACTATAAAAACTTAGACAAAGCAAGAGGAAGAAAAATAAGATAGAATAGTGTGCCCGAGTGTACCCTTAAGCAAGAGAAATCTAACACAAGACAGTGGAAGATCATGGCACAGAGATTATGGCCCTACCCAAGACTAGAGAACAATTATTTGATTTTGGAGTGTCCTCCTAGAAGAGCTGAAACCCATAGCTAAAGGGTCTCTTCTACCCTTGCCAAGAGGGTTAAAACATATACAAAAATAATAAAAACTGAGGTTTAATAATTGAAGGAATATGTTGGGAGAGGTTAATGGAGAACCACACGAAAGGATTTTAATTCTCTCTTTCATGAAAGATTTTCTCAGCTACATGAAATGGACGTTGCATGGAACATCCGCTTAAGCCAATAATTACCCCAACATTTGTGATGTTTCCATTGCACGCACGCACACACTATTGAAACGTTACGACACTCCAAACACGAGCAAGAGAGGCGGGGGAGTTAAACAGCTTTACTGGCCAGATTTATATACCTCTTCCATATTTATTATTATTATTATTATTATTATTATTATTATTATTATTATTATTATTATTATTATTATTACTGGCTAATCTACAACCCTAGTTGGAAAGGCAGGATGCTATAAGCCAGGGGCCCCAACAGGGAAAATAGCCCTGTGAGGAATGGAAACAAGGTAATGAAAAAATTCTAAGAACAGTAATAACATTAAAATAAATATTACCTATATAACTATAAAAACTTTTAACAAAACAAGAGGAAGAGAAATAGGATAGAATAATGTGCCCGAGTATACACTCAAGTAAGAGAACTCTAATCCAAGATAGAGGAAGACCTTGGTACAGAAGCTGCGGCACTATTTAGTTAAGAATTCTTTTATCATAATTTATATTTTAGTTTAGGATATTCCCTTTGGATTCATAACACCATTGCTTCTAATAGTCTTGCTTCACTTCTCCCCGCCCCACCCCCACAAAAAAATTCAAGAATTTTCTACGTAACATTATTTTGAAGTTTTTATCTTCTTATTTTGTTCAAGTTTTTATAGGTTACAAATGAAAGATTTATTTTACTGTTGTTATTGTTCGTAAATTTCTCATGTAGTTTTTCCTTATTTTCTTTCCTCACTGGGCTATTTCCCCTGTTGGAGCGTTGGGCTTCTAATAACCTGCTTTTCCAACTAGGGGTGTAGCTTAGCAAGTAGCAATAATAATAATAATAATAATAATAATAATAATAGCAACAGGATGTTGATACTTCTAATGGCAGTCAACTTTCTAAAAATTCTTTTCGTGAATTCTGGCACTCCCCAAGAGAGATTAGTTCACCAAACGTTCAGCTGGGCTTCACAAGGCCCTAGAAGAGTTGGAAGACCAAGGTCTACATAGCTGAGGATTATAAAATATGAAGTCGGAGATGATGAATGGAGAAGTATTGAATTAAAAGCTTAAGATAGAGAAGACTGGCGAAATCTAACTGAGGCCCTTTGCGTCAATAGGTGTAGGAGATGATGAGGATAATGACGATGACGATGGTAATGATGATGAACATTAAATAAAGAAAACAGATGAAGAACAGGATATTAATAATCAAAAGCTTAAGATAGAGAAGACTGGCGAAATCTAACCGAGGCCCTTTGCGTCAATAGGTGTAGGAGATGATGACGGTGAACATTAAATAAAGAAAACAGACGAACAGGATATTAATAAATCTAAACTTCAAAATAAACACATGTTAAGCATTTGAAAAATAATGAGCAAAGCAGTTGAACTATTATAAAAAGACCCAAACAAAGGTAAAACCAGTTGAACCCAATCAGAAATTAGTGTTTAACGGATACCGCCCATGAACCCCATAAAACAGCGGTTCCCCAATAGGGGTAAATTACCCGCATTGTAGGTAATTTCGCATTTGATGGGCTAATCACATTGTTCATTTTGACAGATGCTGAAGTGTATGTATGTGATTGTGTTTTATATATATATATATATATATATATATATATATATATATATATATATATATATATAAATATACACACATATATATACATATACATATATACATATATATATATATATATACATTATATATATATATATATATATATATATATATATATATTTTCACTTATTCTCAATTGAAAGTGTGATTATTTACATTAAATTTTATTCATATATTTCCAGCCGAAGTAATTATTGATTTATTTCTTATTTTTCACCCTGATGAACATTATTTCAATCACAATCTCTATCAGTATTGATAATATCAATATTGTATGTATGTATGCATTTTTTTCAAAAGAAGTGATAGTCCTTCTATATATATATATATATATATATATATATATATATATATATATATATATATATATATATATATATATATATATATATTATATATTTAAAAAATAATTGAATAAACTAAAAGGGTTTATCCAACATTAATTATGAACAAAATAATAGAGATGGTGGGGGGGGGGGGAAACGAGCTTGCTACTCGCAAGAATTTTGGGAAAAAAGTGGGGTGATGATCGAAAGTAATTGGGAACCGCTGCTATAAAACAATGACAGTATATGGAGAGGTTTCTGGTGTACACATAACCGGATGGCATCAGGAAAAAAAAAACATGGGTAAAGGAAAAATAGGGAGGAATTAAAGGAAGGGAGGGGTGAGATAACACCACAGGAATGCGTGACTTCCTTTCGTTTCCAGCGTAAATACGCATGATGTCACCTGGGTGTGTGTGTGTCCCAATGTGTGCAGACTGAACGCTTCTGCGGATCCACCCGAGCTATAGAGACTGCTACTCCATTACACTGATATGACTACTGTAGTGAACCAGACACTGTAAATTGCGTCGGAAATATGCCACAATTCAAAGTGTATGATGTTCTTGACATCTAAATTGACGGGTAATTTTTCAAAACGAGAAATGGGATTTTTTAAAAGTATTGGAAAAAAAAGTGCGTGGAGAACTATGCGACAGGAAAATAGGGGTTAAATTGAAAGGTAAAGTACACAGGACAGTTGTGAGACCGGCAATGATGTATGGAGCGGAGACGTGGGCAAATAAAGAAGACAGAAGAGAAGATGGGTATGGCGGAGATAAGACTGTTGAGATGGATGTGTGGGGTGACAAGAAGAGATAAGATACGGAATGAGGTAATTAGGGGTACCACATGAGTTAGAAAACTATCAGATAAGATCCAAGAAAGTAGACTGAGGGGGTATGGTCATGTCATGAGAAGAGATGAACGGTATATTGGGAGGAGAGAGATGGAAATGGAGGTACAGGGAGCAAGAAGGAGAGGGAGACCAAAGCGAAGGTGGATTGACTGTATCAAGGATGACCTTCGATCAAAGGGATTAACCGGTGATGAGGTGTGGGACCGAGGTAGATGGAGAAAGCTGACCAGAAACATCGACCCCACATAGAAGTGGGAAAAGATGTAGACGAAGAAGAAGAAGAAGAAGAAGACATCATTATTATTATTATTATTATCATTATTATTATTAATAGCCAAGCTACAACCCTAGTTGGAAAAACCGTTTGTTATAAGCCCAAGGGCTACAACAGGGAAAATAGCCAAGTGAGGATAGGAAGTAAGGAAATAAACCACAAGAGAAGTTTACGAACAATAATCACTTTAAATAAATCTTTCATACAATGAAAATTATTTACGTTCACGCTTTCTCACAAAAATAAGCTCGGTTCGGTGATACTAAGAGAGAGAGAGAGAGAGAGAGAGAGAGAGAGAGAGAGAGAGAGAGAGAGAGAGAGAGAGAGAGAGAGAGAGAGAGACCATTTAGAACTGCTAGGAAAAAAATCACATAATGAACAACTTTTCTACTGAAATGTTATAAATCATCTGGTGTTGATCCTGGCTCAATGGAAGATAATTTTTCTTTTCTCATCCTAAAAAAGATAACGTTATTTCTAACAATTCCCTCCCGGTAAAGGGGGCAACCTGCTTGTTTATTCTTATGAAATATAAAAGCTTATCAAATATATTTAATACGGAAATTATTATATCCCATGAATGATTTCGAAACAGTACATTATATAAGTTTCTTGAAAAATTATTATTATTATTATTATTATTATTATTATTATTATTATTGTTGTTGTTGCTATTATTATTATTACTTGCTAAGCTACAACACTAGTTGGAAAAACAGGATGCTATTAGCCTGAGGGCTCCAACAGGAAAAATAGATCAGTGAGGAAAGGAAACAAGGAAAAATAAAATATTCTAAGAACAGTAACACCAAGATAAATATTTCCTATATGAACTGTAAAACATTTAAAAAAATAAGAGGAAGGCAAATAAGATAGAATAGTGTGCCCGAGTGCCCCCTCGAGCAAGAGTAAATCTTTAGAACATCAACTACACCGTCTTCTCCTAACGGAGTCAATGAGTACTTTCGCCTTGGGTTATGGCAAGTCACTAAGACCACTACAGATAAGAAACCAGTTTACAGCAACGATTGGAGAATAATAATTCAAGTTAAAAGGCTTTACAAAGTGATCAACACACACGGAAATCTAACAGAGCTAGTAGAACAACTTTACTTTTAATAGGCACAGTATTCTAGAGGTTTTATTTCAGCTGTGACCAAGTTGTGGAATGATCTTCCTAAATAGTTAAATCGGTGGAACTTCAAAAGTTCAAACTTGCAGATTTTTTTTTTATGTTGAACAGGCTGACATAAGTCTCTTTTTACAGTTACCTCAGCCAACGAAGTTGGGAGGAGGTTTAGTTTTCGCCCGTGTGTGTGTGAGTAAAAACCTTCCTGTCCAAAATTTTAGACGTAGAGTAATGAAACGAGGGTTTAAACTTGATCATGTGGCCATTACCTTAGATGCTGCTGCTTTCTAACTTAAGATTACCCTTTAACTTAGATTACTTTTCAAATTACCCTGACTCTGAAGCTGGTAAAACCAAAATTACCTTAAAAATATCATTAGCTTTAAAATATTACTTCGAAACCATACAAATTACCTGAAGTTGAGGTAATTAACTTAAAAGTTTAAACCCTGAATGAAACTTGAAGGGATTAACTATGTACAAAGCTGGAAGTGATTAAATTTTGGAAGGTCAAGGTCAAGGTCAAGCAAAATGTCCAATTCACGTAATCAGCCATAAGTTTAGAAATCATTGTCACAGGGACTTCAAACTTGGTTCGTATTCTATATTGTTTATTACTTCTCTTATAATTTATTAATTTCCTTTCCTCATTGGGCTATTTTTCCCTGTTGGAACCCTTGCGCTTATAGCCTCATGCTTTTCCAACTAGGGTTATAGCTTAGCTGCTAATAATAATAATAATAATAATAATAATAATAATAATAATAATAATAAACGTTTGAAATATAACGAAGTTTTTTTTGCACACTAGACGAAGCGCATAACTGTAATTGGGGAATGACATTAATTAAAATACAATCGAATTTACTTTCGACTAAGTTTCAAAACAATCAGGGTAATTATCTGGGACATTATTGGTCATGAACATTATATCAACATAATCTGACCAAGATGAACTAATTAAAGTACTTTCATAAAAATAAAATAAATTCCTCACTTGAAAAGAAAATTTTCTTAGTTTGATATTGTTTATCTTGAATTACTTAAGGTAATCTCAAGCACATTCGTAAAAATAAGTATCCTCATAATTTAAGAAAAAAATTATCTCAATTTAACATTACCTATCTTGAATTACTTAAGGTAATTTCGAGCACATTCGTAAAAATAAGTATTCTCATAATTTCTAAAAAAAAAAAAAATCTCAATTATTATTATTATTATTAAATGCTAAGCTACAACCCTAGTTGGAAAAGCAGGATGCTATAAGCCCAGGGGCCCCAACAGGGAAAATAGCTCAGTGAGGAAAGGAAGCAAGGAAAAATAAAATATTTTAAGAATAGTAACATTTAAATAAATATTTCCTATATAAACAATAAAAACTTCAACAAAACAAGAGAAAGAGAAACTAGATACAATAGCGTGCCTGAGTGTACCCTCAAGCAAGAGAACTCTAACCCAAGACAGTGGAAGGCCATGGTACAGAGGCTATAGCACTACCCAAGACTAGAGAACAATGGTTTGATTTTGGAGTATCCTTCTCCTAGAAGAGCTGCTTACCATAGCTAAAGAGTCTCTTCTACCCTTACCAAGAGGAAAGTAGCCACTGAACAATTACATTGCCGTAGTTAACCCCTTGGGTGAAGAAGAATTGTTTAGTAATCTCAGTGTTGTCAGGTGTATGAGGACAGAGGAATATCTGTAAAGAATAGGCCAGACTATTCGGTGTCTGTGTAGGCAAAGGGAAAGAACCGTAACCAGAGAGAAGGATCTAATATGGTACTGTCTGGCCAGTCAAAGGACCCCTAACTCTCTAGCGGTAGTATCTTGAATTATGTAAGGTAATTTCAAAACAAAGATAAAAGAAAGCCTGCATCAACCTGTGTTTTTATGTCGCCAGAACAGTTCAACAACAGGTAAACAAACATAATATCTTCAACGTTGGTGAAAATATTGTTTAGGTGGCATATCCCCATGAATAAAATAAAAAAGAATAGACGTTGTATATCATATATCACTATAATTATTATTGCAAGCCACGCTACAACCCTAATCGCAAAAGCATAAATGTAAGTCCAAGGGATCAAACATGGAAACCAGTCCAATGCGGAAAGAAAGAGAGAAGTAACGAATAAACTATAGAAGAGAAATAGGAAATTATGAAATACTATAAGATCAGTGATAACGTTAAATGAATGAGTTATTTATAAACTTTAAAACGAGATATATGTCAAGCTGTTCAAAAGATACACTTGCAACAAATTTCAACTTTTGAAGCTTCACCGAATCAACTGCCAGATTAGAAAGATCATTCCACAATCTGATAGTAGGTGGAATAAATCTTATAGAATACTGTATTGTGTAGTAATGAACCTTATGATGACGAAGACAAGACTGTTAGAATTACCTTAAGACTTAGCATTACGTATTGAATGGATGGGTATTTGACGGTGTCAGAAAGCGCGTTTTCGCCCCTGTTTGTCGGTTCGTTTGTTTGTGAACAACTTCCTGGCTACAATTTTACTTAAAGACTAGTGAAACTTTCAGGGATTAATTATATTGAGATGTGGAAGTGATTCCATTTTGAAGGTCAAAGGTCAAGGTCAAGCATGGACATGAGAATGTGTAAACAACGGGGCACTGCTATAGAGCAGGCTTTCTTGGCAAATCACCCCTTAAAAAAAGGCAGAAGCGACATGCCATGAAAGATGTCCCCGCAGTCCCAAATCCTCGTTAATTCCTTTGGTCGCAGTAACCTCTCCATCCTTGTGAGCTAAGAGTCTATAGGTATATCTGCCGAGTCAGCAGCAGCCATTGTCTGGCCCTCTTTTGTCCTAGATTGGGTGGAGAGGGAGCTTGGGGGCTGATCATATGTATATATGTTCAGTCTCTAGGGCATTGTCCTGCTTGCTAAATTAATTGTCCCTTGCTTCTTCCATTCATGAGCGGCTTTTAAACCTTTAATGGTTTTGAAAACAATATTTATCTTTGGTTTACTATCTCCAGGATGATTGTAGGCAAACTGAAGTAGAGGATATTCTAACATGTACGAAAAAGAAATGGACATGGGCAGGACATAATGTATAATGAGAATGTTAGATAATATACGGACATTAATAATGTCCCTACATATTGCAAACGAACCTGCGGAAAAAAGAGAGGACGAAGGATTGACGAGCTAAGAAAATTTCAGGTAAAGACTAGCATAGAAAGACCATGAACACACTCAAGTGGAAGGACATGTCTGAAGCCTTTGTCTCGCAGTGGACTAGCTACGGCTGATGGTGATGATGTAACAGTGACTTTTGTTCTGCCTGCTTTTGGAAGCACCTCCTTTCACTACCAATCTTAAAATCCTCACTATAATCGTATAAGACTTAGGAGGTATAATTAAAAACAATAAGTTAATTTTTACCTAAGAATCTCTTCCTGAGTTCACGCACAGTAGGACGAAGCTTCCTTCCCTCATTTGGGTCCTCTAATTCCTTGATAAGCAAAGCCCAGAGAATAATTTTCCTTATAAATTGTATGCTCTTCAAAAACATCGCTTTCTGACAGTGGCTGGCTTTGCACTTGTGCTCAACAAATGACACCTGTCAATCATTTATTCATCCCAGAGCGTTGATGTCGTTTTCGAAATATCCTCAAGAGCACGTGAACTATGTCGAGCACTTCCATGGATCCAAGTGTTCATTGGCTTTAAAACCACTCGGACGTGGTAGAACACTAAATACAATAACAACGGGTTAGAACACCCGTTCTCTAAACTCTCAGTATTTTAACTCACCGACTTGATAAGTGAACACATGAACAAGAGACATAACTCAAACTGAGGCCCCGAGGATTATGTGTCTGACCACTTTGGCGAACACAAGAGATGGCTGAAGCACGCCGGCTCCCACGTGCTTCCACCACATGGCTCTTGGTGTTCTTTGCAATTCCTCGAGTAGTATCCTGTTTCCTGGTTAAACAACAGTAAACAAATAACAGGATTTTACCAAAGTTCCTCATTGGATTATTTTTCCTTGTTGGGGCCCTGGGGCTTATAGCATCTTGCTCTTTCAACTGGGGTAGTAGCCTAGCTTGTTATAATAATAATAATAATAATACAGATAAAAACTTCATAGCAGCAAACTAGCAAATACAACTGGGATAATGAATCTGATAAAAATAAATTAAAACCAATCCTTTCTTCGTGGGAGACATTACATTTTTAGCAGGATTGCGTATTAGTCATACCGGGTCATACAAAATCAACAAATGGGTTTTTAATGTGTACACCTCACGAAACTGTCCTTAAGTGCAGTGAGTGTGGCATTATTTTAACACCCCAACATATATCTTATGAATGTATTGCTTTTAAAACACAGTGATTCATGTTTGGGTCAGAACACTTTATCTGATATTTTATCTAAATCCGAGTTTTTTTTTTTTTTTTTTTTTTTTTTTTTTTTTTTTTTTTTTTTTTTTTTTTTTTTTTTTTTTTACTTAAGATTTTAACGTTTTTAAAAAGCACAGGCTTAACAAATAAAATTCAAACCTCTTTATCATAGTTGAAAATTTATAATTATTGTTCCTCAATAGGATTTAATATATTTTATCTCCCGAATTAAGAGTCAAACAAGAAGACCACTTTATCAGAATAAAGCTTCCTACACAGAAACTTCGCTATTATACCATTACTCAATTTAAATCGATTAATCTATACCTTACTTTTAATCAATTCGTAATTCTTACTTAACAAACAAATAAAATAACCAAGAAATAGGCAGAAAATTGTCTCAAAAGTCTTTCGTACACTTAACTCGATATTTGATGCCCAATGAATACAACTTACTGAATTCGAGATCATATCAGATAATGTTATATAATCTTATTTCGAAAAGAAATCATCACATATTTACAAGGTAATTGTTATTATTGTTATTACACTTCGTTCGAGCAAGGGACCACAAATGATTGCTGCCACTTTGTCTTCAAAACTCTAATGATATCGCCATAAAACGGCAACCATCTCCAGCGAATATTGCTATTCATATTGAATAGTGTAACAACTAAAATGCACAACATATATATATATATATATATATATATATATATATATATATATATATATATATATATATATATATACGTTTATATTATACATATTATATAAATATATATTTATCAGTAGACATATGTATATATATAATATATATAAATATTATAAATATATTATATATATGTAAATATAAATATATATACACATATATGTGTATATATATATACATATATATATATATATATATATATATATATATAAATGTATACACATATATACACATGCAAACGAACAAATGTTTAAATTATATTTGCGTTATAATATTCAAACTCTACCATGTCGAAAAATGCATTATCTGTTAAATGTTAGCTACATTAATAAGGAAAACTGACTAAATTCACACTATTCACATATACCTATACACACACCGACACAGAACTGTAC
>NC_090746.1:4886300-4888800 GCF_036898095.1 Palaemon carinicauda
ACAATACAGATACTCGACTAAAAATACTCTCTCTCTCTCTCTCTCTCTCTCTCTCTCTCTCTCTCTCTCTCTCTCTCTCTCTCTCTCTCTCTCTCTCTCTCTCTCTCATTTCCCTTTCTCAATCACTAATTCTTTAGAAAAAATAATACCAGGTTAGGTAAAAAAAAATCATAAAACTGCCACAATTCATAAAAGTAGAACGCAAAAACAGATTATCAAACATCCTAGAAGAAATGATAATGCCATCGCCTCTCTCTCTCTCTCTCTCTCTCTCTCTCTCTCTCTCTCTCTCTCTCTCTCTCTCTCTCTCTCTCTCTCTCTCTCTATAACGGTACTAAACATTAATTTGTGCGTCGATATCCCTGCTGGCTACGCAAACCATCAGATTTCTCTCCTGGAGGAGGTGGGTGGTGTGTTCAAGACTGTGCTACTATTAACACTCCTCTCGTTTGGGTCCTCCTTTCTCTTTCGTCAACATAATGACCTTAGTAGGATGGTTCCGACTTTCTAGGAAAGCACACTGAGAATGACCTTCTCTGAGGGTAAGATATAAAAGATAAAATAAGCGGGACAGGATGACGGAAAATCCCCACGTACGTAACATAGATTATTAGACTTTTGAACAACCAACTAAGAAAGAAGGTTAAAAAATAGGTAAGAATGGGGTCGAATTAAAAATCCTTAAAGATAATCACGTAAGCACGAACAAAAATATCATATTTACTTTGAATGAAACACCACGAATCTGTATCCATAACAGTTTCATCCCTGTATAGCCTATTACAAACACTGAAGTTCAAGCAAAATATTTGAATGTAATATATTATAAGTAACGAATGGCTATATATATCTGAAGGAAATAGACACACACACACACACACACACACACATATATATATATATATATATATATATATATATATATATATATATATATATATATATATATATATATCTCCTTACGTCCATTGTAGCAAAGGGCCCCGGTTAAATTTCGCCAGTCGTCTCAGTCTTGAGCTTTCAATTTATTACTTCTCCATTCATCATCATCTACTTCACGCTTCATAGTCCTTAGTCATGTAGGCCTGGGTCCTCCAACTCTTTTATTGTCTTGGTGGGGCCAGTTGAAAGTTTCGTGAACTAATCTCTCTCGGGGATTGCGAAGATCATGTCCAGACTATCTCCACATACCCTTTACCATGACACCAGACGCACACACACACACACACACACACACACATATATATATATATATATATATATATATTTATATATAAATATAAATGTGTGTGTGTGTATTTGTGATCCAATAATCTCATGAGCCGATGGCATGGAACAGGTGATGCGAGTCACTAGAAGAGACAAGTAACTGATCTGTTTTTTTAAGGTTTTTATTATGTCTCCATTCTTATTTCATTTGATAACATGACAGACTGACTATTCGCTTGCTGTTTTGCCAGCAGACACTCATAACTGCTGCTAAAATGTGTTTAATTCAACGTATCTGCCATTGCGTAAAAAAAAAATATATACACTTAAATATCTGTGAAAAAAATATCAACTTTGTTAAAAAATTTCACTCCAAAAGTCAGTCACGTGAACGAGAGGTTAAATTTCAGGCAAAGGCCACTTGGAAGACTAATTTCGGGTTGTGGGTACGTCATCTGTTAATAGCAGCCTAGAGCTAAACTTTCAATGACTTTTAAGGAAGAAGCAATTACTCCAAGTATGGGCCCAATAGAGGCACTGCCCATCACCCTAAGTAAAAAACTTTACTTCGAAAGAAATAAAAAACTCAATTGAAATGAAAATGTCATTGAGTTATTAGGTATGAAGAAAAAAAAAACGAGAAACTCGTTAACTACCAAATTATATCTTGGATGCATTATAAAATATATATATATATATATATATATATATATATATATATATATATATATATATATATATATATATATATATATATATATATATATATATATATATATATATATATATATATATATATATATATATATAAAATTATTAATATTTCCACACTTATATACGGAGAAAGATGGTGAGACCATGGCCAAGATGAATTAGGGTATGCAATGCTTGAAGGCTTCCCAAAAATACGATGCTGGGAGGTCAACTTGCATAAAAAAAAAACTTATCTGATGTTGTGAAAGCTTGTTACATTGCCCAAATTTACTACGCTGAGAGGTTAACTTGCCAAAAAGAAAAAAAAAAGAAAAAAAAATTGTTTAAATGAATAACTAGTCCCATGGACTGGACTGGCTTCGGGGCATAATCATGATACATTTCATTAATAAAACTATTTATAAATATACTTAACTCAAATACATCCATATATATATATATATATATATAATATATATATATATAATATATATATATATATATATATATATATATAATATATATATATATATATATATATATATATATATATATATATATATATAATATATATATATATATATATAATATATATATA
>NC_090746.1:4893800-4915315 GCF_036898095.1 Palaemon carinicauda
TATTAAAGCAGATAATCCATTAAGTATTTGACAAGGATAAATTTAAAACGAAATCTGGAAATGCTGGATGGCATCCTATAAATGAAATAACATCTCAGGCGATGAGATTTCCCAGACTTTAGTGAAACGCTTGAATAAATAACGAGCTTCCCAAAATACAACAGACAACAGCTGCTGAAGAGGGAGGCCCCATTGGCTGTGAATGTTTCCGTTGGAAAGAATCAAAGCTACCACGGAGCAAAAACACTTTGGAAACTAGAGGGGCACCAAGTAAAGCAAAGACCACCGCCACGGCAGCTTATTTCTCAACATTTTGCTTGACCCTCACCTTTGACCTTAACATGTAATAATTGGGTGTATTTTCATACACTCAAATATGAATCACTTTTGAAGTCTCTGTGACAACGATGTCCAAACTTATGGCTGATCACGTGAATTGGACATTTTGCTTGACCATGACCGTGACCTTGATCTTAATCTTCCAAAATTCAATAATTTTCAGCTTTTTAAATAACAGTTAATCGCTGGAAGTTTCATTACTCTACAATTAAAATTGGGCCCAGGAAGGTGACCACTAACAAAAGCACAGACAGCGAGTAAAACCTAACCTAACCTTCCAACTTCGTTGGCAGAGGTGATAAAAAGTTTTTTTTTCTTTTCTTTCGTTGCATCACCAAGTCACCTATATACTTATGTCCAAGTTTATGACGAAAAGTTTGAAAGAAATAAGGAAGATAACAAAGTGCATAATTTCTGCAACACTACATTACTCTTACTAATACCTAGTTTTCCAAACTATTCCCTAACCATGGTTAGGTTTTGCCCTCCCTTTTGTTTCACAATATTTCCTATCAGCTAAAAATTGCGAAAAAAGAAAACTATATTCACCGTGTAAATAGAGGGAGGAAATGACATCCGTGTACAACAACTACCTGCATGGTGAAAGTCGCGATAATTTGTCGGGGAACATAAAAAGGGTGAGATGGTGATAACGCTGCGTAAGTCCCCCCCCCCCAAAAAAAAAAAGCACTGTGAGAGTGCAGACCTCCACTACGGCAGCTTATTTCTCGAAACCAGCTTGCCTTTCCCAGATTCAATTTAGACCGTAGTCGTATTTGAAGCGTGTGCGACAACCATGTGCAAACTTGGGGTTAAGGTTAGGATTAATTCAGTCGACATTTTGCTCGATCTTGACCTTTGACATTGGACTTTCAAAATTGAGTCACTTCCACGTCTCAATATAACAAATAATCACTGAATGTTTCACTACTCTGTGAGTACAATTGTGGTCAGGAAGATGTTTACAAATAAACAAACAGACAAATAGGAAGGAAAACATAACCTCCTTTCAACTTGTTGGCAGAGGTAATAAAACATCCTCCAAGTGCAACATGCTCGAAACCCGAATAGCAACATCCTTTGAAGAATTCGAATTAAAAGACATTGTGGACAGCAAAAAAGAAAAAAAAATACTGTTCGATTACCTAAGGACATAAATATTGGATTAGGTCGTTCAACTGTTCCCTAATTGATAACCAAGTTTGTGATAACTGATTCGTAAAACATACAATCGTTATAAAAGGTTTGTGAGGACAGTGTTAAAAGAATTGTCTTCCCATAAAATGTTCGTCATACGACTACAAACTTCTAAAACAAACACATGATCTGCCGGTCTTAAAGGGGCCCTCCGAAAGAGAGAGAGAGAGAGAGAGAGAGAGAGAGAGAGAGAGATTTTAATATTTCCGTTACTTCAACACAAGAACATCTGCGAGGTTTTGGTTACATTAGCGGTGACTATTGAAAACTATTTTGTTCAAAGCAAATTAGTTAGAAATTGCATTAAGACAGCTTTAGAGATAAAAAAAAAAGACGAAGCAGACATCCGCTACTGCAGCTTATTTCTCGAAACCAGCTTGCCTTTCCCAGAATCAATTTAGAGGCGTATTTGAAGTCTGTGTGACAACCATGTGCGAACTTGGTGTTAAGTTAGGGTTAATTCGGTCGACCTTTTGCTCTACCTTGACCTTTGACCTAGGACTTTCAAAATTAAATCAATTCCACGTCTTAGCATAACAATTAATCCCTAAATGTTTCACCACTCTGGAGTAAAATCGTGGCCAGGAAGTCGTTCACACACAAACAAACTGACAAACACGGGCGAAAACATAACCTCCTCCCAACTTCGTTGGCGGAGGTAAGAAACGCACCCAAACAAAGGACCAAGACGAAGAGTAAACCAAAGCAGGTAAGAAAGCATAATAAAAGAGAAGACACTCCAACACAATGGAGCTATCTAAGGGTGCCTGGGAGGGGAAGAGACTTGGAGGGGGAGGGAGATAGGGATACCAGGGAGGGGGGGGAGATTATAGGAGGGAATAACAAAGATGAGAGGGGGAGAGGAATATAATAGCAATTTGCAAAAGATCAACGCTTTCTTACACAAAGATTGAGGATAAGCGTCAACATGCAAGTCTTACTGCATATTTTCTGCTGCTACTTAGAAAAAAAATGGAGCAACGGATGAAACTGTCAGTTATAGTGGCCTGGTGGTAGAGCCCTTGCCTAGTGATTGCCAGACTGGGGTCCGACTCCCGCTCAAACTCGTTAAGTTCCTCTGGTCTCTGCAACCTCACCATCCTTGTGAGCTAAGAATGGGGGGTTTGGGAAGCTTATAGGCCCATCAGCTGAGTCATCAGCAGCCATTGCCTGGCCCTCCTTGGTCCTAGCTAGGATGGAGAGGGTGCCTGGGAACTGATTATATGTAATATGGTCAGTCTCTAGGTCATTGTCACAGTCCCTTGCCTCTGCCATTCATGAGCGATCTTTAAACCACTGTCCTTCAAACATTATTGATCATAATCCTCCTGGCTAGTATGATGGTGACATGTTCGCCTAGCATTCGCATGGCAGCAGATCAATCCCCACCCGGGACCATGAGTTGAAGCTGTTTACTTATGAGGATACTGCTGACGTTCTGGCGAGTATCTATTCTGATGACACTGGAACTGACACTAGGGAGCTTTAACCTTCAATTATTTTCGATTGTAGTTAGTTTGTACATTTTGTTTACACGTGAATGTGTAAATTTTCATTTTCATTTTCAACATTATAACAGCAATGAAAACAAGTGTTTATACCTACGTAACACCCAACCAACCTATCATGAAGCTTAAAAATTAAGTTTTTGGTGACAAACGTTTTTAGTATTAGCATATGAAATTTGTGGGCATATACCGCAAAGTACCTAACATTACCCTCTATACAATAAAACAGTAATAGAATTTCATTTTCATAAATAATATCTGTCTGGCACATATTGGACGTTAACTTGTCTGGAGTATTAAGCCATAAGACCTCTAAATACTCTATCGTTCTAAAAACTCTTTACCATGACAACTGTTCTAGGTTAGAGTTCTCTTGCTTGAGGGTACACTCGGGCACATTATTCTTTCTTATTCCTCTTCCCTTTGTTTTTTCTTTTCTTGAGGTTTTATAGTTTATATATCAAAGATCTAATTCAATGTTGTTAATGCTCTTAAAATATTCTACTGTAATTGTTCAGTAATTTACTTGTAGTTTATTTATTTCCTTGTTTCCTTTCCTCACTGAGCAATTCTGCCATGTTGGAGCCATTGGGCTTCTAGCATTTTGCTTTTCTAACTAGTTTGTAATAATAATAATAATAATAATAATAATAATAATAATAATAACAATAATAATAAATTAATAATAATAATAGCAATAATAATTAATAATAATAACAACAATAATAATAATAATAATAATAATAATAATAATAATAATAATAACAGTAGTTGCCAATAAGCAACAACAAACGAGATCATATTAAAATCAAAAAAGACTTCAACTGTTGTATGAATTTCGCTTATCTAAGTTAGTCCATTGCTGTCCAAATAGTTACAGATGACAGGGTGGAAAATGCTAAATTCCTTCAGACTCACTTTCAAAAGTGACGACATAATCGTGACACTTTCATGACGTTCACGTCTCCTTAAACGTTGTAGTGTCTGCAAGAGACAAGGACACAAAAATTGATCATGATGCGACACAAAGTTGGAGAGACGTCCGCGAGGAAATGTTTTCTGCAGTAATTAAAAATACACGGTAGTACTTAGCCCGGTTCATCAAATAACACTTGTTAGGTGCCATGAAATATAACACCCGAAATGTACGACACAAGGTTCCATGGTATGTATAGGTCCTTAACCAACACTGAGACATAAGTATATCATTAGCTTTAACGTAAAATAACGCCGTTAACATACTACACAGTGTTTGAGACATGTATCATTAACTTTAGCCTCATATTCTTCTTACTTTTATTATCATTATTCTCCGGTTTTGGATCACTAATAACTCAGCCAATTTTAAAGTTTGCTCCTAAACTTGAGCAGCATTATGACCCATATGGGGAAGTATGAATCAAGAAAACCGTGCACTGTGCAGAGGCAGCGTCCTATATGCAAAAATCATTTAAAACGATTGCTCTTCCAGATCTCAAAAACCATTGCATCTGTTGACTTCAAATTTTTGTTGGAGATACCTTGGGCCATCATTATTATTATTATCATTATCATCATTATTATTATTCCAAGCTATGTTATAACCCTAGTTGGAAAAGCAAGATGCTAGAAGCCCAAGGGCTTCAACAAGAAAAAAATAGCCCAGTGATATGCAATAGGCACAAGGGCTCAAACAGGTTAAAAATAGCCCAGTGAGGAAAGGAAACAAGGAAAAAAACAAACTACAAGAGAATCAATAAGAAAAAACACCAAAACAAAACCTGTAATATTACAGTGATCCGAGATTCGCAAAAGAAAAAAAAAAAAAAAAAAAAAAGTAATGCCGGATATGGCACTATACAGGGGTATAGAATTCACAAAACTAAAGGTTCAACAGCATTGCACTTGACAGCGTTCCAGGATTCGAAGAAGCTTAGAGTAACGAATGTAAAATCCAATCATATCTGTTGAATCATCTTGAATGCTAATTTTGCAATTTTCTCATTGTCAACAAAAAAAATCATCATCATCATCATCATCTCCTACTACGCCTATTGCCGCAAAGGGCCTCGGTATCGCCAATCGTGTCTATCTTGAGCTTTTGTATCAATACTTCTACATTCATCCTATCTCAATTCACGCTTCATAGTCACCAGCCATGTAGGTCTTGGTCTTCCAACTCTTCTAGTGCCTGGTGGAGCCCAGCTGAACGTTTCATGAACTAATCTCTCTAGGGGAGAGCGAAGAGCGTGCCCAAACCATCTCCCTCTACCCCTCACCATGATCTCATCAACATATAGCACTCGAGTAATCTAACTTGTAGTTTCATTTCTAATCCTCTCCTGCCATTTAAATGACAATATCCTTCTGAGGGCTTTGTTTTCAGATCTCCAAAATCTGTTGGATATTGTTTCATTGTCATACCACGGCTCGTGTCCATACAGTAACATTGATCTCAAACAAAAATAGAAATTAGCAATAAAAAATACATCACTTCCGTACTTCTTTACAACTTTGAGTTGGTAACTAAACTCAAGAGTTGATAAAAATTCTTTAAATATCCTAACCAAAAGTATAAAAAAGATGGGTGTAGCAAAAAAGTAAAGGATACAAATAACCAGGAAAACAATTAAATACGCAAAGGTACATCTCCTATTTCATACAAACGTCATATTAACAGCCTTCCATTTTGCGTGGTGTGGTGAAAGGTTAAGCAGAATATTGGAAGAAAAATTTATGACAGCACCTAACAACATTTATCTGGTCATAAATCATATACCACAGTTTACATCAATTATCATAACCATTGGCATAAGAAATTATTACAACTGATTTATGCTTGACAAAAACAAAGTCAAATTAACCCACACGATCTCTATTACCAGACAGCTATAATTTTTAATTCTAAGTAAGTTTTCTGCCGAGAGAGAGAGAGAGAGAGAGAGAGAGAGAGAGAGAGACCCACTTCGATGAGTACGTCATTACCACCTACAGAGGCAAGTCTTTCCAGTGAAACAGATCGATTTCATTGTGACGTAACACACTGTTCCACCACCCGGTTGGAGAGATCCAGCCACAAGCCACAAAATGATCCAGAGTTAACTCATTCAGAGAGAGAGAGAGAGAGAGAGAGAGAGAGAGAGAGAGAGAGAGAGAGAGAGAGAGAGAGAGAGAGAGAGAGAGAGAGTACATATTCCTGGGAAAGTAGCTGTGAAATTGAACCCTCAAGTAAGGTATCAAATTAATAGACAGCCCAAGTCCCCAATGGCGACTTTTACTCAAGAGAAAAATTGGCAGAAACAGGAGATTCCCAATATAACATTACAAACATTATTATTTGTTTACTGCAGTATGACACACGTCCTAGTAAATATGTAGATGCAGCAGATACTGTTTATATATATACACACACACACACACACACACATATATATATATATATATACACATATATACACACACACACACACGCATATATATATATATATATGTGTGTGTATACACACGTGTGCGCGTGTTTGTATACATGTTTATAATACAGTATGCTGCATAAGTACTGTAAACGTGTTTATACAGTGTACGTGCTAGATATATTTATATTATGTATATATGTATACATTATATATACACACGTGTGTGCGAGCATTTATAGCTGAGTTCAATATATACATATGATCAGCACCCATGCCCCTCTCCACCCAAGCTAGGACCAAGGAGGGCCAGGTAATGGCTGCTGATGACTCAGTAGATAGACCTATAGGCTCCCCCCAAACCTCCCATCCTTAGCTCACAAGGATGGTGGGGTTGCATGGGGTTGCAGCGAACAAAGGAACTAACAAGTTTGAGGGCGGCTCGAACCCCAGTCAGGGACGTTACCACATCGCCCACCACAATCCCAAACATTCTATTATTCCTTTAATGCAGCTACCTATTTCTCACCCTTTTAATGCTCATACCACATCTAATAAATAAAAGTATTTCAATATACTATAGATACTCCGATAACTTCCATAATTTTCCTAACCTTGGACTTCCTTCCTTTCTCATCCTTTCATTATCCGATATAATTATTCCCAAATACTTAGAAACAACAACCGCTATTCTCTAACCATCCATATTAACATTCAATGTTCCATCTCCTTATGTCCGTTTACTCTCTCCCAACATTATTTTTGTTCACATTTAACCTTCTTTCTTGCAAACAATTATATTCTCTTACTTGTTTCAGCTTTTTTTTTTCTTTACAATTCTTAATCAGTTTCATCACTTGCAAACATCATCATTATACATGACATTCTCGGACAATTTCTCACTCCAAAACTCTATTGCTATTATCATTATTATTATTATCATTATTAAAAGCTAGTTGGAAAAACAAGATGATATAAGCCAAAGGTTTCTAACAGGGATAAAATATCCCAGTGAGGAAATGAAACAAGGAAATAAATAAACGACAAAAGAAGCAATAAACGAACAAAATAAAATATCGTAGGAACAGTAACAACCTTAAATTAGATCTTTCATACAACTATAAAAACTTCAAAAAAACTGTTGTTTATGAATTCTTACACCATTCCATATAAAATACTGTAAACACACAACAGGTATCAACATTTCAAAACATAACAAATCTCATTTCCAACAACATACGCTTCATTTCCATCATGAAAATCAGTATTAATTAAAACAATTACTTTCTCATACTGTGTATCCTAAACATACATTGATAATAGCTTTACTTATGCCACTTGCAAGTCATTTATCAAATACAGTCGATATAGTGTGTGCACGTCCATAATAATCACTAATGTCTTCCTTTCTAATTCAAGATCCTACCAGTCGCCTCCCTAGTATATTTGATCAAAATCCTACCATCCACCTCCTCTACTGTTTATCCCTCACATAAAGAAACAATTATTAAACATATCTTTCGATACATTTCCCTCATCCCGCGATACCTTACACACACTGGTCAGCCATTCAATTAAACTTTTACCACCTCACTATATCACTCGTAGTCATTCCCCCATATGGTGCACTATAGTCTTCAGCAGTTCAACTTTCCTCTCTAAGTCTGCTTCTGAAACATATATTAACCCTTTCTCCATTTATCTTCCCATTAGGTTCTAATTACACATACATATTTTTCATCAAAATATTTTTCCCATAAATGAGGTATTGCCAAATGAATAGAACTTTCTGGTTTATCAGCAACTGTCAACGCCAAAAGGTGAGACTTAATAAAACTGACAAAAATCAATATCTCTACATAACTTTTCCCAGTGTACGAAGAACTGATTTATACTTTAGCCTCTCTTATAAAATAATAGGCATAACTACTTATCAATAACCATACGGATATTGTGCTTAACATACTAAAGTGTAAAACAAAATTTGATTATTAACCAATCAATAAAACGCTATACAGTGCCCCTCTGAATGTTATCTTTCTCTTGATAAGATGACCAGCCCTTGGGACCGAGGGCAGCTAGATTGGTAATAAATATTTCGACTAAAATTTTAAAACGTTGCTATACCTTTTTGAGAGAGAGAGAGAGAGAGAGAGAGAGAGAGAGAGAGAGAGAGAGAGAGAGAGAGAGAGAGATATGAATAAATAATTTTAGTTCATATAATTTATGATTGAGTAATCAATTTCTTCTTGAATGTTTGGTGTCTCCGATTATTCTGGACAACAGCACGTTTATCAACGTTTATATTGTCCTTCCTCAAGTGCATTTTACGTTTTTTGCAACGTTTTATAGGCCAAGGAAATGAACAATTCTTTCTCGATTTGTAATACATATTTTAGGTACTTTGAAAGGGATGACAATCTCTTTAGTCTCGTATGAGGGTGTAAAAATTCGCATACTCTCAATTTCTAATATACTTATATTCCAAAAGTGAAATCTTTCTAAACGTTTTAAACCTCACATTTATATAATTTCTTCTTATTGGCGTAGTTACTCAAGATTGTACCATTCGTGTGTATAACTGTAGTATAGACGAACTTACAAAGGCACATACTTGTTAATTTACTAGTGTTATAAAAATTTTAGAGGTTCTCTGAGGAGAGAACTGTCAGTGATTTGAGCTTTATGGAAGTGTAATAAACGTTGTAGAGGCTGTCCATTACGCGCAAGTGGTGTTGTAGCCAGTGATTTCAGCCTTCTGAAAACGTTTTAAACGTTGTAGAGGCTTTGCATTAAGTGAAATTGCTTTTGAAGTTGCTGATTTTGGCGTTCTGGAAGCATTGTAAACGTTGTAGAAGCTGTCCATTGAGTGCTGGTGGTGTTGTAGCCAGTGATTTTAGCCTTTTAAAATCGTTATAAACACTGTAGAGGCTATCTGTGGAAAGAACCTAAGAGCTATTTGAGCATTCTAGAAGCGTTGCAAACGTTATAGTGGCTGTCTGAGCAGAGATCTGACAGCTATTATAGCCTTCTGGAAGAATTATAAATGTGAAATCGAATTATTTTGGGTAAGACTTAAATCAATGAAATTGTTTTGTTTTAACCGCATTACCATCCCTATGAGACACTCCTGTCTAGTATCTGGCCATTCATTACATTTACCACACGAAATCTATTTTAACATAGCTGCGTAAACATGCAAACCAATTTTGCAAGATCATCAAAGTTTGTTTTTTAATATTTGTTATAGAATTCGTTGTTATCCTAAGAATTATATTTCTTCGCTTTTCAAATCCTGGGAATTGCAAAATATATTGAACACACTAAGACATATTAATTCAAATTATGGTGCCTGAGTGTTTTCTATCTTCAATAGAAAGTCTTTTTCTGTGGCAAGCTGCTACGACAACGACTTTCAAGAGTATACAATTGGACACAAAATTAAAAATGTATTTGTATTACGAATGTGATAAAAAGTAATGTTGATATCAAATGAGTATACTTTACCTCCATACACAGCGTACGATAAAAGCTAATAATATTCCCAGTCTTTCCCGGAAGACTCGTATTACCTTTCCTTGTAAATTACCGCTTGTACTTGTTCCCGTACTCGCTACCATCTGTTATATTTATCTCCAGCTCTACTCCTAATAACTCAATGCGTTATATCACTTCCTCATACATAAAGTTACATTTATCTTGGTAAGGTCTTCCGATAAAAAGAGCGCATGGAGAGAGAGAGAGAGAGAGAGAGAGAGAGAGAGAGAGAGAGAGAGAGAGAGAGAGAGAGAGAGAGAGAGTTAATTCGTCGCTAGTTTCAAGACCCAGAGGATAGTATAGCCTCTGCCTGGGAAAAGATCGTAATGTACTGCGTTGGTTAAGCGAACCGCTTGGGAAGACCTCCATTGAAAAGAGGCGAACACAATACTAGATAGGAATGTGAAAAGTTCAGCCAGGAAATAACACTAAAATCCTCTATCTTTTTTTAACCCTAGACAATTGAGAAGAACAGGAAGCACTCTTCTCCTGGAGTCAGTTAATTGACTGTTTTTACCTCCGCCAACTAAGTTGGGAGGAGGTTATGCTTTCGCCCCAGTTAGTTGGTTTGTGAACAACTTTCTGACGACAATTTTACTCATAGAGTAGTGAAACTTTCAGGCATTAAGCGTTATGTTGAGACATGAAAGTGATTCAATTTTGAAAGTCTTAGGTCAAGGTCAAGCAAAAGGTCGACCGAATTAACCCTAACCTTACGCCCAAGTTCGCATATGGATGTCACAGACTTCAAATACGCCTGCGGTCTAAATTGATTCCGTGGAAGGCAAGTTAGTTTTAATAAATAAGCTCCAGTGGTGGAGGTCTGCACTCTCCGGGTGCTTTTCTAGTCTTAAATATATTTCTTGAACGTCCATACTAAAAACAAGCATCAAGAAAGCAAAACAGGCTGACAAAACTCTTTTCATAGTTTATATGATATATGTTTTGATAATGTTACTGTTCTTAAGATAATTCATTGTTAATTTTTTTCTCATCGTTTATTTATTTCCTTATTTTCTTTTCTCACTGGGCTATTTTTCTCTGTTGGAGCCCTTGGGCCTATAGCATCTTGCTTTTCCAGCAATATTTGTAGCTTGGCTAGTAATAATAATAATAATAATACGTTTAGTTACAAGCAATATGTTCCATATTAAACACGATGCTTACACCATCATCTATTCTCATCCTTTCCCTAAAGAAAAGGTGAAAATTGGTTTGTTGATAACGCCCCATAATATAGTAAGGAGAATAACTTAATATATGGGTTCCCACGACCTGAGGTCTTGAAAATAAAAGTTTTAATGATTAAAAGTTAGATTTCGGAGCAGTAAAAATGAAAACTATTTTCGGCCGGTCACAAATCAGATAAGCTAGAGAGAGAGAGAGAGAGAGAGAGAGAGAGAGAGAGAGAGAGAGAGAGAGAGAGAGAGAGAGAGAGAGAGAGAGAGTGATATGTGAGTGTCGGGAAGAGCACAACCTCTGAATCTGACCACCATAATAATGATTTAAAACGAGAAATAAAATATATGTCTTTTACACAATAATGCATCAAAAGTATAAAAGACATATCCATTGAACAATATGGCTTCATAAAATAACTAAACATAAAATCAAAACAACTCAACAAAGCAAAGGGTGAAAAGGGGAAGTTTTGTTGAACGAAAATAATTTTGAGTGTTCAACACGAAATCTCAATAAAAAAAAGTCACAAATTAGAATCCCAGATTCCCGCTTTTCTGGAAGCCGATAGTTGCAAATCTATATATTACTAAAATATAAGACTTAGTATAAATTATACTTGGAAAAAAAATTACCTTATAAGCATAGGGCTAACATGTTACGTGAACATATTTCATTAAAAATGAACGGGTGGAAAAAAAAAGTTGAAACATCAAATGACAAATAGCGATCACTGAATCATAGATATCCATTATTCAATGTTTTGCGCATACATAAAGAACACAGCAGGATCTGAAACCATCCATATTAAAGGAGATATATTATTTATGTATTATAGCCACGGAAGAAAAAATTAAAAGACTTGATTGGAGTTCGAATGAGTCTGTTGATGTCCCCATTGGACGAAATTACTAACTCCAATCAAGACTTCGTTTTTCCTCCCGTGGCTATAATACATTTTATACTCATCACGTGTCAGATTTCGCGATTTCTACATATTACTTATTTCACCCTATTGGTTGATTGAATTGAGGTTTTCTGGCATTAAATCAATCAATCAATAGGGTGATAAAACCTTGAAACGAAGGTCCATTATGATGATACCTTAAAAGCTAACGCGAGGCTATTTTTAGATTAATAAAAAAAGAACAAAATAAGTTAAATAATTGTAAAATTTATAACATTCAAAGTGTACAAACACAAAAACAGGGAACAAAAACATTCCCTATCAATACAAAAAAATCCAAAATCAATTCCAATTAATAGACCGGACATCTAATACCAATAAAAATTCCTTCTATCTGATTAACACTTGACGTGATATGGCTCGTCATTACAACACCACACCTCCAACAATTGACCTTGCAGTCACAATCAAAAAACAATTTTAATTGGATTGTTATAATAATTTCATAAATGAACAACATGTTCTTCTACTCACCAGAAATGCAGTTCTCCGAAAGGGCTCTGTTCTTGGCAGCATTGTTGTTATTGTTGCTCGTAGCTGAACCTCCACGGCCTGCCGAAGGCTTGGCAGGCTGGAGTTCCACCTTGCGATGACGGGACACCCTGAAGGCGCTGCCATTAGCGCCCCTTCCAGCTGCAGCCGATGCTTGAGGCATGTCGTCGTCCCCTTCGAAGTATTCGAAATCGTCGTCGTCTGTGTACTCTAACTCGTCGGCGGAGTATGACCTGGGTTTGCCATCCGGGGTCCAGTCGTCCCCGGGGTCATCCTGGCCCTCGAGTTCGTCTCCCAAGGACTGACTCTTGGGCCTAGGAGATGGAGAAACAGGATCGAGTTTGACGCAAATGAACGATCCTACACTATCCTCTGTTGTGGTTCCTGATGCCTGTCCCCTGTAAGGACGCTGGGACCCACTACGGTCGGCAGGGGTGGAAGCGAAATCCCCTCCTTCACTGTCGTCAATAAAAACACTACTACTATTGTTGGTTGAAACACTGAAATCAAGATCGACCCCTTGGGGGCTTAGCACTTCACTATTTTCACTAGCACCGGTATGAACACTGGTTTTGGCGGCAATATCATCACTCTCGTGTTGATCAGAAGACAAGGACGGCGTGTGAGCGTGTGAGAGCACCTGTGGACTCTCCTGAACTCGTGTGTCTGTTGTTATGTCTACCTGTGCGGGGGCTGCAGGATGTGGGGGGATGCCCTCAGGCAAAGATCTCTTCCCACCTGCCTCCTCGCCTGACCCCACACCCGTTTTCTTTTCCAAACTCTTAACAGCTTCGCTTCCTTTTAGCTCTCCCGTTTTCTTTCTCTTTTGACTAGAGGTAGACTTTAATAATTCAGGAGGTATGGCGGAGGCCGTGGACGTGTCACTCGAACTACCGTATCCTGCCATAATAGAGTCGATAGGCAAATCCAGCGTTTCAGTGAAGACAGGTGTGACTGACCCATCAACAGGTGTCATAACCTCCCGAATGCTATTAGTGCCTCCCCCGCCACTTCGAGCTTCTGTAAATATGGACTCCGAACTGGACGAGGAGTCCACAAAAGCCACGGGAGCCGAGCTTCCAACAGAAGGGGAGGCTTTGCCATATTCAATTTTCCTCGCTGTTTTCCAGGAGTCAGTAACGATGGAGGTGGGCACGGGCGGCGCTTGTGATTTCTTCGCTCCGACGGACACTGTGGCAGTGGCTATATTGGTGGAGGATCCCATAAGAGAGGCGTCAGGAGTGAACCTCGATCCCTCTTCCAAGGCATCTTTGCTACCATGCAATTTGGCCTTGGAGGGCGACTTTCCTTTCGCTAACTTCCCACGCACTTTATCCTTCCCCCTCTGCTTGTCCCCCTTCTGGCCCTTCTTGCCATCAGCACCCTGGATGTTCCCCATGTCGTAGGAGACTTCTACGACGTCGCTGTCGTCAGTATCGAACTCGAAAAGGCTCCCGTCTCCTGTATGGGAGTTGTGGTTGATATCACGATCCTTCAGGTAATTCCTGATGACATTAACAGCCTCTAGCTTGTCGTCCGACGACTCCCAACACTCTTGTATCTTCAGGAGGCGTTCCCCACTGTCACTCCTCTCTTGGATCGGCCCCAGGAGTTCATTGATAGCTTCTGCAGGTGCAGAATTCCTTCTCAGGAACTCCTGAATGTCATCGGCTTGGGAGGAGGCTGGTTGCAGGGAGCAACGAGGTAGTAATGGGGACGAGAAAGGACGAGCACACACTAATCTGCAAAAGGATGAAAGGTTTCATTAGTAAGAGAGAGAGAGAGAGAGAGAGAGAGAGAGAGAGAGAGAGAGAGAGAGAGAGAGAGAGAGAGAGAGAGAGAGAGAGCGCATCTTGGTAATATATAGCAACTAAAACGATTTATGCTCCATCACGTCTGCTTTGATACGATTTTACGATTTAAAATGTCAAAACTCTAAACGAATGTAAACCAAGAAAATTGCATGTTTGATCTTAGTTTCTTAATACATCCAGAAAATTGACTGCTCGTTACGTTATATTTGTGAAACGTGACTGGGTGAGAGAAAAATTCCGTATGAATTGGCATTAAAAAAATAAAATCAAGCCACATGTTTAGAGACCGTTACTAAATTCATTTAAGGTAAACAGCATTGAAAAATAGCCCCAGCAAGAAACTATTCGTAAATACAAAATTTAAGAGCATATCAATAAACATAAATTCCATAAGTATTTATTTCAAACTTATGACTTTAGAGGGAAAACATTGTAACACAGGATTTCATACACATAAGTACATATTACCAACACTAACCAATACGAATGTCGACATTTGTACGTAAACAAAGGAAACATTCCACAACTAGAAAAACTATCAGAGTGCAGACCTCCGCCATGGCAGCTCATTTCTCGAGACCAGCTTGCCTTTCCCAGAATCAATGTAGACAGTAGGCGTATTTACAGTCTGTGTGACAACCAAGGGCGAACTTGAGGTTAAGGTTCGGGTTAATTCGGTCGACCTTGACCTCTGACCTAGGTCTTCCAAAATTGAATCACTTCCACGTCTCACCATAACAATTAATCCCTGAAAGTTTCACTAATCTATGAGTGAAATCGTTGTCAGGAAGTTGTTCACAAACAAGCAAACAGACAAACAGACAAACAGTAGGGGAAAGCATAACGTCCTCCCAACTTCGTTGGTGGAGGTAACTATCACCACATACCCCCAACGAAGGACTGCAAAAATATCTGTCCATGAACGGGGATTTCTGAGAGAGAGAGAGAGAGAGAGAGAGAGAGAGAGAGAGATAGAGAGAGAGAGAGAGAGAGAGAGAGAGAGAGAGAGAGAGAGAGAGCGGAGGTATAGTAAAAGGCTAAAGTGCAGCCAGGGACAAATGGAACTCTGTAAAGACTCATTAGTAATGCTTACAGTGTACCCTGCGAGGTGCACTGGCAGCACTAAACTTCTAGGGGAAAAATCTTCCAAAGAATGATAGTAAAAAATCAGTGACTTATCATTATTATTAGCTAAGCTACAACCTTAGTTGGAAAAGCAAGATGTTATAAGGCCAAGGGCACCAACAGGGAACAATAGCCCCGTGAGGAAAAGAAATAAAGCCTGAGTGTAACCTCAAACAAGAGAGCTCTACCACAAGACAGTGAAAGACCACGGTACAGAGGCTATGGCACTACCAGGACTAGAGAACAATGGTTTGATTTTGGAGTACCCTTCTCCTAGAAGAGCTGCTTACCATAGCTAAGGTCTCTCTTCCACCCTTACCAGTAGCTAAAGTCTTGCCAATAGCTAAGGTCTCTCCTCTACCCTTACCAAAAATAAAGTTGCCACTAAAAAATTACAGTGCATTAGTTAACCCCTTGAGTGAAGAGGAATGGTTTGGTTATCCTAAGTGTTGTCAGGTCAGATGCATGAAGACTTTGTAAAGAATAAACAAGAATATTCGGTGTATGTAAATGTAGGCAAATGAGAAATCAGCCGTAACTAGAGATATCCAATGTAGCACTATCTGGCTAATCAAAGAACCTAATAACTCTCTAGCGGTAGTATTTTAAAGGGGGGCTGGTGCCTTGGGTATCTACGACATTACCACTATGTTGATGAACTGGTCATCATACATTTTCTTAATTGAGAGAGAGAGAGAGAGAGAGAGAGAGAGAGAGAGAGAGAGAGAGAGAGAGAGAGAGAGAGAGAGATTGGGTGAACAGTATCACTAGAACTGTTGGCGAAACTTAAGACTAAAAAACTCCCAATGAGCATAACGAAGACAATCCGAAAAAAAACTCAAACAGCATTAAATTAAAAGCCAAGTTGAGAGCCTCATCAAACAAACCAGGCCTTTGAAGTATTCTCTAGATAATTGATCAGTACCTACTGTATAATTCCACTTCGAAAAACAACTATATTGAACCCTAAGCTGATATCAATAATGGGACAACATAAGCAGCACCATAAAATAGACAAAAGAAATGTATTTTACCACTGGATAGGACAGAGTTTATGAAAGCTGGCATATTATGGCCTCGACAGGAAAATGCCATTTGAAGGAATGTGTCCCAATGTTTGGCAGGCAAATCATTAGTCAATACTATTGGAAAGTACCAGTCACGACCTTACTGATCGTCTTAATCATGAATGAAATCTCTAAGTAACAAAGATATTAGCTTTACAGAAAATATATTTAAGCCGGAAGATCATTCGTTTGTCTAGCACACATTTGAGAGATTTCTAAATACCTATCAAAGCAACTTTATATTAAATTTTTTCTTATGTTTGTTTCAGAACAGCTATATATATATATTATATATATATATATATATATATATATATATATATATATATATATATATATATATATATATATATATATATTTGGCGCCTCAACGCACTAGTATTCGTGAACCACCTTTTTCTTTTAATACAGTTTTATCTAAAATATCTTCTCTTGTATTGCTCCTTTTACCTGACCCAGACCTTATCCAATAATTCCAAAGTTCCTTCTTTTACCTAATTTTTTGTAATGACAATTCTCTCCCTTACTGCCATTTATCCATCTATCCATGCGATTCTTTTAACTCCTCTGCTAACACATCGTACAAAACTTTTCGTCCATGACAGTCGTAGCCATTGCCTTTGTACCATGGTCTTCCACTGTCTTGCGTTAGAGTTCTCTTCCTTGAGGGTACACTCAGGCACCATATTCTATCTGATTTCTCTTCCTCTTACTTTTTTTTTTTAAGTTTTTATGGTTTATATAAGAAATACTTATTTTAATGTCATTAACGTTCTTAAAATATTTCATTCCCATTTGTTCATTACTTCACTTGTAATTTGTTTATTTATTTGATTTTCTTTCCTCAATGGGATATTTTCCCCTGTTGGAGCCCTTGGGCTTATGGCATTATGCTTTTCCAAAGAGGGTTGTAGCTTAGCTAGTAATGATAATAATAATATCAATAACAGTCACTGTCAAGTCATCGTATCATAATCTCATCCTACTACAGCGACCAATCGTTACCAATGACGACATTTAAAGGTCCAAATTAGGACGTGACGTCCTGTTTGGATAGGATCCAAGAATCTAGGTTATACCACCCGGCGCTGGGGACTATAAGGCCATTCATCCCGTTAGTGTGAAGTAAACCCCCCCCCCCCCAGTTATTATTATCATTATTTGCTATGCTACAACCCTAGTTGGATGAGCAGGATGCTATAAGCCCAAGGGCTCCAACAGGGTGAAATAGCCCAGCCAGGAAAGGAAAAAGGAAAATAAATAAACAAGAGAAGCAATTAACAATTGAAATAAATTATTTTAAAAACAGTAACAGCACTGAAATAAATCTTTCATATATAAACTATAAAAACTTTAACAAAAGAAGAGGAAGAGAAATAAGATAGAATAGTGTGCTCGGGTGTACCTTCAAGCAAGAGAACTATAACCCAAGACAGTGAAGACCACGGTACAGAGGCTATGGCACTACCAAGGACTAGAAAACAATGGTTTAATTTTGGATTGTTCTCCTACAAGAGCTGCTTACCATAGCTAATGAAACTTTTCTACCCTCACCAAGAGGAAAGTGGGCAATGAAAAATTATAGTGCAGTTGTTAACCCCTTGAGCGAAGAAGAATTGTTTAGTAATCTCAGTGTTTTCAGGTGTATGCGAGCAGAGGAGAAGTGTAAAGAATAGGCTAGATATTTGATATATGTGCGGGCAAATGGAAAATGAGCCGTAACCGGAAAAAAGGAGTCAGTGTAATACTGTCTGACCAGTCAAAGCCCCAATAGCTCTCCAGCGGTGGTATCTCACGGGGTGGCTGGTGCCCTGGCCAACCTACTACCTACTATGAAGTAACATTTTAGAGTTTTGGAAAACAAAATGAGATTATGTAAAGTAAAATGCTAATTTCTCTAAAAAGAAATTATTTAATCAGATTGTCCTACTACTTACAAGCAAAGTTACACTCCTAGTTGGAAAAGCAAGATGCTATAAGCCCAAGGGCTCCAACAGAGAAAAATTGCCCAGTGTGGAAAGAAAATAAATAATCCATTAAGTAGTAATGAAAAATTAAGATAAAATATTTGAAAAAACATTAACATTAAAACAGTTAATTAATATATAGACTATAAAAAGACATGTCAGCCTGTTCAGCATAAAAACATTTGCTGGAACTTTGAACTTTTGAAGTTCTACTGATTCAACTACCCAATTAGGAAGATCATTCCACAACTGGGTCACAGCTGGAATAAAACTTCTAGAATACTGTAGTATTGAGCCTCATGATGGAGAAGGCCTGACTGCTAGAGTTAACTGCATGCCTAGTATTGCGAACAGGATGGAACTGTCCGGGAAGATCTGAGTGTAAAGGATGGTCAGAATAAGGAAAAATCCTATGCAACATACATAATGAACTAATTGAACGACGGTGCCAGTAATAATATCTAGATCAGGAATAAGAAATTTAAGAGACCGTAAATTCCTGTCCAACAAATTAAGATGGAATCAGCAACTAAAGACCAGACAGAAGAACAATACTCAAAACAAGGTAGAATGAAAGATTTAAAACACTTCTTCAGAATAGATTGATCACCGAAAATCTTGAAAGATTTTCTCAATAAGCCAATATTTTTTTGTGCAATTGAAGAAGACACAGACATGATGTGTTTCTCAAAAGTAAATTTGCAGTCGAGAATTACACCAAAAATTTCATTAGGTTTAACTTATACATCAGAAAGAAAGTTTGGACAACAGAAGGTTATAAAGCAATTGCATCCAAGGGTCGAAGGAATGCTGCAAAGACTTCCTCAATTAATGCCTACACTGCGCAACGTAAGGCGCACTGAAGGCATTAACACCCCCCCCCCCCCGCTATAAGGATTAGGTTACCAAGAGAACTACCCTCGTATCAGAATCAACAACTCATGAAAACTTCGAGATTTTAAATTTTTATTAACAGCTATATCTTGCTTCAAATATTAGTAGCAATATAGCCTACCATCATCATCATCTACGCTTACTGACGCAAAGGGAATCGGGTACATTTCGCCAGTCATCTCTATCTTGAGCTTTTAAATCAATACTTCTCCATATAACCTACATGGAATGTTATTCCAGTTTTTCCTCGCTCATTCCAAATTATACAGTCAATTCTAATTAAAATCATCGTTTCTACTATTTTAACAATCTACACTAATAACAGTTCTGGATTTCTGAAATATCTTTATAATACAAAAATCCTTTCGCTATTCTAAGATTATAAGAGAGCAAAACGTTAAAGATACTTTATGAAACTTAGCTAATTTTCCTAGTTTTGAGAGCACACCTGTGTCAAGTGTATGTTTAAGCATAACCACAACTGGATTATTTTTTTTCATATAATACTGCAGTACACATTTGTCACTTTACGCATTAAGGTAAGCGTACGAAATCTGATCATCATTAACCGATCTCCTTTAATGAAAGGCATTACTAACAATCTATGAAAGGTGATTCTCACTGGGCTGTCATTGGCACAAGTCCTCCATGCACTTGCCAACGAATCTTTAGAATGAGTCGGCTGGCAAGGATGTGTCACTACCCTTCTTACTACGATAAGTATGCAAACACGAAAGGAAACCTACAAGTACACGGGAAAGAAGAAGGAAAAGAGGGGTAGGAAGAAGAAGAAGCCATATTTTGAATCATGTCACTGGTCGAGTACGTATGACTTGACTAGATTCTTCTGACACCCCCCCCCCCACACACACACCCTTGAGTGTCACGTGACTTTTCATGAAATCCACTTCAGAAATTCTTTCACAAACGAAATAGGAGATGGAAAACTCCTTCCGTTAAGAGGATATAAAGTTGTACAATGTACTATGCCAAAGTAAATGCACAAACAGAAAAAAAACATAATGAACTAGAAAAGCACTCTGAGAGTGCAGACCTTCACCATGGAAACTTACTTCTCGAAACCAGCTTGCCTTTCCCAGAATCAATTTCAAAGCGTGGGCGTATTTGTTCGACCTTGACCTTGACCTGTGACTTATGCCTTTCAAAATTGAATCGCTTTCACGTCGCCACATAACAATTAATCCCTAGTAAGTTTCACTACCCTGTGAGTAAAATTGTGGCCAGGAAGTTGTTCAGAAATAAACAAACGGACAAAGGGACAAACAGACACACATTGTCGTGAACATAACCTCCTCCCAACTTCGTTGGCGGAAGCTAAAAATGATAGATTCGATTATGTAAACGTTTCACATTTTACTCCCAACGAATAACACCGATTGTAAAACTTATAAAAATGCAAGATATAGAGAACAGAGAATTTTTAGAATGATGTTATTAATCTACGACTGTCTTGCACTGAAGACTACAAAAGTAAATATAGTGATGGTTAAGAAATCAGTCAGAAGAAAAAAATCATTAACATTATCCTTAATCATCCCCCCCCCCCCAAAAAAAAATACGATCATGACTTTAAAATTTGAGTTTACAAACCTCTATGATACATAAAAAGATTTTGTAATACAGCGATGGTTAAGAAATTCAGTCTCACAAAAAAAAAACATTAATATTATCCTTAATCACTCAAAATGTAAGAAATACGATCGTGAATTTAAAATATTCTTTCACAAACCTCCATGATACATTAAATATTTTGCCATATTTCTATCAAAACTAATTTTAAAACATGACCTAATTACTCATAAAAACACCGGCTGTAATTGGGCCGTCTAAATAGACTTAATCATTTTAACTAGAATGTCACATAAATAACCATTTTATGAACATTGCCTTCATCCAAAGAAAATTACCATTCAGGTTGCCAATTCTACAGTGGAGTTAATGAAATTTTCATCGCCGCCAACGAAATTGGGAGGAGGTTACGTTTTCGCTCGTTTGTCTGTTTGTGAAGAACGTCCTGGC
>NC_090746.1:4920815-4923315 GCF_036898095.1 Palaemon carinicauda
TACAGCCAGCAGCCTAAGTTATGGATGCGGAAAATGGATAGTTATGGTTGTCTACTAACACAATAACTATTATGATCAATTTTACACGTCGTAAGCATGCCACCTATATGAAGGACAACTTCTGTTCATCTGCGAGACTACTTTCCTGTAGATGGAGTAAAGTACATGAAACTTCATGATAAGATGAAGACTCGAAAGCACACACTAAACACCATGCCATCAACTCCAAAGGGGCAGTTACCACATGAACACGACATGCAGTTCATAAAATAAATCACTTTAGCTGCATTACCCATGTTGCCGGAGCTCTTCGTCGTCGTTACTTCCACACGCACCACTGAGGTCCTCGTCTCAACTCTGACGAAGGGCTTTGGGGAGAGTATCCTACTGGAACTGATGTTGTTACGCATCGACCTTTGAGTTGGGCTCAGGCTTCTACCAATAGGACCGGTACCTGTCGGTGTTTTACGGGGGGAACTTGGCCCTATTGAATTGATGCTTACAGGAGGCTTGACAGAGGAAATTTTGATGGGAGTGCTGGTGGTTCCTGATGATCTCGATGTAGTTCTATTTTGTAGTTTTGATGTAGTACCAAGATTACTATTTTCCCTTGAAAGATTACTTGGCGATACAACACTGGACCTGGGTGATTTTATTACTTTTGGAGGCTTTCCTGGAGTACTGTCCATGCTAGAATAACTATTTAAGCTACTGCTTTCTCTTGATAATCTATTTATGGCAGTACTTGATTTATTTGCTTTGCCACTACTATCTGAAGATCTATTACTTAAAGTACTGTATTCTCTTGACAATCTATTGACAGTGGGATTCTTTGCTTTTGAAGAAGTGCCACCATCTGATGATCTATTACTTAAAGTACTGTACTCCCTTGACAATCTATTACGTGTGGGATTTGGAATTCTAGAAGTAGTGCCGCTGTCTGAAGATCTGCTGCTCAAAGTGCTGTACTCCCTAGACATTCTATTAGTAGGGACATTTGATTTTTTAACAGAGCTATCATTCATGTATCTACCCACTTCACTGCTTTTAGGACGGTCTTGTACTTTCCTCGATGAGCTGTCTCGAGGTCCTCTGAGAGTAACTCCATTTCCAGATGATTTACGAACTGTAGTGTTTTCCCTTGACAATTGCTTATCTGGTGTTTTTAGACCACTCCCAGATCTGCTGTGTGTTCGTAACTGTCTATCTTTATGGGTAACATCTAAGGTTTGGTCTTTTCCAGTAGAACTGTAATTTTTGCTACCATCCCATGACTTCCGGTCACGGACAGATTGAACCCCTAGGGATGTTTTCTCTCTTTTTAGATTCCTATTTACACGTAAATTTCCATCGACTGTCGTTTTCTGACGCTCAAAACCCCCAACACTAACAGGGCGTTTGGTGTCTCCAGGAGGCTTTGTTTGTGTAGAAAATGTTTTACCAACAGAAGATCTTGAAGTTAGAGAAGTGGAGGAGATGGTGGTAACTAAAGTCTTAACTTTATTGGGAAGTTTGGCACTAGTGGTCTTCGTGGAATTATCATTATTGCTTAAAGAAGATTTGATGCCAGTTGAGCCTTTGACACTGTTCTCTACATTAGTCACTTTAAAACGTGCATCAGTCCTATCAACACTGCTCCTAGGGCTTGGTCTTTTATTCAACTGTGTTGTACTACCATGGCTATCACTCCTGACCTTTTGTGATGGAGCAAGCTTACTTAACTTGGACGGAACTTTGACAGCGGATACCCCTAATTTCTTCGTTGCAACCGGCAACTTCCCACTATTTGCTATACTTATAGCAGCACTGCTCCTTCTCCTATTATTGGATTTCAATATTGACGCTCCCTTCATAATACTTCCCCAGTTACCAGATTTTCTTCGTCCCAAAGGGGACTTGAGACCTGCCGTGGAGACCGTTTTCCCTAGCAAGGTTCTCTTAATTGGAACAGCAATTAGACTAGGACGTCTACCTCCTGTCCCAGCCGGTAGTCCCCCACGGCCAGACCGTTTTTCCGAAGCACTATTCTTGCTTTTGCCAAGTTTTAAGGAACCCATCCTTGATTTGTGCAGATCCTTTGCCTTCTCTGGCTCTTTCTTAGTTGGAGTGTCAGGTTCTGGTGGCAGGGTGTCCGGTTTCCGAGACTGGGTTGCCAGGGTGGTGTTACTGTTACAAATTCACAATTAAAAATCAGAGTCCTACAATTCTATTCCATAAATTAAGATTATATACATTAAAATAATAAACAAAAACTCATGCACAATAAAAAAAAAAATCCTTAGGTATAAATTTACGAAATTTTCAATGGTCCTCCCACATTGAAATATGTGCATATACCTAAGATCAAAATAATATGACTTCTATTACATCATTTGTAAACCCTTACAGAAATAAAAACAAATAATTAAAATCGAAATCCTAAAGCGAGTAAACCGTAAGTCATAAAGATTCTGATTTTACACTTGTCAACAAGAAGTCCATTGGTGACAATTTCGTTCAC
>NC_090746.1:4928315-4933315 GCF_036898095.1 Palaemon carinicauda
AAAATGTTATGCAATATATGTAAGGGTTCGAATCTGACAGGAGTGGGACTTCTTTATAAGGATCTAAGGATCTTTACCCTTAACTCAGGTGGTCATTTTACCTATTACAAGTAGTTAAGCATCTAGTTAAAAAGACCAATATATATAATTACACAAAATGGGAACGTGCAAATGGGTGGCTCTTTAATTCTTTCCTTTTTATCTTTGGACCTCCTTGCTTGGGGGTACACTTGGGCACACTATTCTATCTTGTTTCTCTTCCTCTTGTTTTGTTAAAGTGTTTATAATTTATAAAGGAAATATTTATTTCCATGTTGTTACTTTTCTTAAAATATTAACTTTTACTTGTTTCCTTTCCTCACTGAACTATTTTCCCCGTTGAGGCCCCTGGGCTTATGGCATCCTGATTTTCAAAATAGAGTTGTAGCTTAGCAAGTAATAATAATAATAATAATAATAATAATAATAATAATAATAATTATTATTATTATTATTATTATTATTATTATTATTATTATTATTATTATTATTATTATTATAATAATAATAATAATAATAATAATAATAATAGTAACCTGTAATATACTTCTTGACCCCTTAAACGACCATATACCCCTGTTTATACCCCCTTCATCGAAAATAATTCAAATATTGTCTTTTCATTTTGGAAGTTCCTGCCATTGCAGAACACCGTTATCACAATAAAGCTGATAGGTATAGCGATATCAATAAAAAGATTTGATACAATTTCTATCATCCTTTCCTCTCTTCACACTGCATTTTTTAATGATGATTATAAGACATTATATTATATTCAAAATATATTAAGTTTTACTAAAGTGATGTTAGACCAGCTAGGCTCTATGGGACAGAGACGTGGCAAATAAATAAAGAGCAAGAAAGAAAACTGGAATTGGCCGAGATGAAAATGTTGAGGTGGATGTGTAGTGTTACAAAAAAGATAAGATCCGGAATGAATTGATCAGAGGGGCAGTCAAAGTATTACAGGTTTCAAAGAAAGCTCCGGAAAGAAGACAGAAATGGTTTGGTTATGTCATGAGAAAAAGAGATGAAGAACACATATGTAAAAGGGTTATGGAGAGGGAGGGCAGGAGGAGGGAATTGATTGATTGATTTGAAGTTTTCTGGCATCCTGAAGAAGGAGGGCAAGGCCAAAGTTCATCTGTTAAGATTAATTATTGAATAACATGAATGAAAAGAACGATGGAGTTGGCCGACTAGAAACATCAACCTCACATACAAATGGGAAAAGCTGAAGGCAAGGAAGAACATATTCAAAATATACATCACTAATTCAATTTCTATCACATTTTGGTGAATATTCCATTCTTTCCCTTCTCTCTAATGAATGCGTGGCACTCGACTTCAAAGAAGAGCTCTCGTCGCGGCCAATAGTGCTTCAAAAGAAGCCTCTTAGTCCGAGCTTTCCCATCTCGAGCTCACTTCACGAGGAGCTGATGTTTGAAGTTCACTGTAAATCTTACTTTGTCTCAAATGGGAACATTGTGTAAGAAGGTCTATAAAAGTTTTCATTCATCATTACCTTCGCTGACTTGGTTGTGGTGAAGATTATGCTTTGATTTGATTTGATTTGTGTGTGTGTGTGTGTGTGTGTGTGATTCGCATAACTTAAAGAAACTATTGGACTAAATATCACAAAATTTTGTGGGATGATTGGCCATGATCCAAGGACAATTTGATTGGATTCGGAAGTGATTGGGCCAAAAGTCAAGGCCAAGGTCACAAAAAGGTCAAAAACGTCTTTTAGTCATATCGTGGCCAATTTTTATCTAATTTGCACGAAACTAATGCCAAAATGTGCTAAATTCAATTGCCTATCTTGTGATATATGTGTTTTGGGATCAAATACCCATAACATAATCAGCTTTTCTTTGTGACTAAAGTGACCGTGGCGAAGGTATGCGCTCTACCGAGTACCCATTCTAGTCCATACTCTCATTATTTACAAATTTTCTCGTGTACGCTTTAATCTCCCTAAAAGCCTTTCATACTTATTCATAAAATGCAAGCAGCATAAAAAATATAAGTTCCAATAATCTGGAAAACTGAACAAGAATAAAGCTTACTAACTAATTAGTAATTTACATATCCAAGTGTGTTTAAAACTAGTAATCACACACAGGCGTGCACATATATGTGATGAGACTAATTTTAAATACTTATATATATATATATATATATATATATATATATATATATATATATATATATATATATATATATATATAAAAGAATGACTTCCTGGGACTTAATATAAATAAAAATAAAATTACAAGGAAATGAGGTAGTTCTGTCCTTTAATGAAAATCCCACCAAAAGGCCAACAGCAATAACCTTGGCTACACGAAGTTCCTGATATCATTAAGGACCAAAATACGATAGACATGAAGTGCAAAACACCGGTCGAAGAGCCTTGTAGTAATGATTAAGTGGGTGATAGTCAAATTATTATTAACATTATTATTATTACTTGATAATCTACAACTCTAGTTGGAAAAGCAGAATGATATAAGCACAGGGGTCCCAACAGGGAATATAGCCCAATGAGGAAAGGAAATAAGGCAAAAAAAATCTTACGAACAGCAACAACACCTAACCAAATATTTCCTATATAAACTATAAAAACTTTAACAAAACAAGAGGAAAAGAAAATAGATAGAATAGTGTGCTCGAGTGTATCCTCAAGCAAGAGAAGTCTACCCCAAGACAATGGAAGACCATGGTACAGAGGCTATGGCACTTAGAGTTTTAGAATGTGAATATATACCTGGAAAGTTTTGTTTTCCACCAAAGTTAATAGTAATTACATCAGTTTTAAAAAATGTCACCAGGTTGAAAGTATGCATTCTTCCAAGAAGAAAGATAAATACTAAACGCTTAGAATGTCAAAAATGGCTGCATAAGACAAGTTTATAAAAATATATGAAAACCAAAAGGCCTCCTTCTAATATAAAAGAAAGCATACTGTAGCATATCTTATTTTTCAGACACTAGATTTAAATCTAATTAAGCAATGGGATGGTAAACTTATGAGTACAAGAATCATCAAATGCTCATCTTGAAAATCACCTGAAGCAAATGAAAAACGATATATTAAATAATACACTGCTAAAGTGCTATCAAGGCAAATGAATTCTTGGAAACATTGAATGGCAACGTTTTTGAAAAACGCTCCTAAAAAAAAAATCGCCCATAATTCATATTTTCGCACCCGAGAAAATATTGAATTTTTATCGTATAAACTTCATCAGAAAATTGTGTCCGTTTGATGGATGTGCTTAAAGTTCTCTATGTACTAAAAAAAAAAACTTACCCAAGATAATATCTAATTTTTATCTTTTATAAATTTAATAAGAAAATTGGGTCTGTATCATGGTCTTCCACTGTCTTGAGGTAGAGTTTTCCTGCTTGAGGGTACACTCGATCACACTTTTCTATCTTGTTTCTATTCCTATTGTTTGTTTTATTTTTGTTTTTAGTTTATATGTGAAAGATTTATTCTAACATTGTTACTGTTCTTGAAATATTTTATTTTGATTGCTCATTGCTTCTTTTGTAGGCTAATTTATTTACTTCCTTATTTCCTTTCCTCACTGGGCTATTTTCCCTGTTGGAGCCCTCGGGCTTATAGCATCATGCTTTTCCAACTAGGGTTGCAGCTTAGCGTGTAATAATAATAATAATAATAATAATAATAATAATAATAATAATAATAATAATAATAATAATGTCACTTAGTACAAATAGTACTCTGAAACTAGAGATTTATTTGCATATCACTATGTAAGTGACTGATATCCATAATTTAACAAATTAGCAATAATGGTGCAGCTTTCTAAAATATACGAGTGTACAACAATGGAGTAAATATTAAGTCTATCTAGAAGCGATCCTAGTAAGTAAAATACTTAAAGTACATTAGTAATAGAAAAGTAAGGATCTGTCTTTCGAATCAGAGAGGTGATGTTCTAGGGTCTACGCAAACGATTTAATCTCACACGCTGCTGATAAGAACTGTAGTAAGATAAACCTTCACAAATTATTTTCAAAAGAGGACCAACATCCAAAATAAAATATCTTGAGAAAATAAACATCTCCGACGTTCTTCGTATCTACCTTCTTCTAAAATTCCTGTATGTAAACATATGATTGTGCAGTGTGCACCGTGATCATACCAAAACATGCTTCTATACTCTACGTGACGACACATTAAGCAACCGTATCATGTCCGGAGTACGTATGATGATAATCATAATTGGACTCAATAAATAATCCATCATTGCCATTTATAAAAGGAATCGTCATCATCATAAAATTATATAGCCTACTGTTAGATCATCGTTTTTTCCAGATGTGTTTGTGTGTGTGTTGCTTAAAAATGGAACCTCAACTAGAATAATGAAATAGCCAATTCGAATGAGTCCACACTATATACACATGAAATGTGGTTTGGCCTAGAAAGCAAGCTTGTTGCATATGCAGATGATGCTACTCTCTTTGCACCAATTCCATCTCCTGGATGTAGATCTGGGGTTAGTGAATCCCTTAATAGAGATTTAGCTAAAATTAGTGCATGGTGCAAATTATGGGGTATGAAGTTGAATCCTAACAAAACTCAAAGTATGATTGTAAGTAAGTCAAGGACGGTGGCTCCTCAACATCCGGATCTCAGTATTGATATTGTTTCTTTAAATTTGTATGACTTTTAAAATTTTAGGTGTGATTCTCGACAGCAAATTTACTTTTGAGAAACACATTAGGTCTGTGTCTTCTTCAATTGCACAAAAATTGGCTTATTGAGAAAGTCTTTTAAGATTTTCAGTGATCAATCTATTCTGAAGAAGTGTTTTAATTCTTTCATTCTACCTTGTTTTGAGTATTGTTCTCCTGTCTGGTGTTCAGCTGCTGATTCTCATCTTAATTTGTTGGACAGAAACTTGCGGTCTATTAAATTTCTT
>NC_090746.1:4938315-4945815 GCF_036898095.1 Palaemon carinicauda
TTTTTTTTGCAAAAAAATTAGCAAACAGCAAAAGTTATCGACACAACCTACCAACATATTAAAGCTGATGTTTCATAATCAAATGCAAGCACTCATCAAGAATAAACCAATTAGCCGCGTGGCAGCCCCTTATTTTCTCTCAACCTAAAAAGCATAAGTTTTTTACTTTCATATAATATTGATGTTTGAAAACTATTATAACAAACACCCAAAACAACTGCTGCTTTACTCCAGAGAACAGTCTCTTTCAAATGGATCGTCAGCAAATCACCTGGGATATCTTTAGCTCATGTCAGGTCACACTCACAAAGCTTGGATGTCACGAAACTGTTCTAGTTGTAATCTAAATAGAAAGTTCAGTCATGTCGAGCACACATTTTTTCCTATTTCTCTAAATACTGATAAATATGAGTAAAGCAATCTATCCTTAATTAGCTAAGACAAAGTCTAAAACCTTAAGATAGGGCGTTTGACCAAGAGAGGTCCTACTCATTAGAGGGGCAGTTTAATCTTGAAATTGGAAAACTTGGAGACCTACTATTCAAAAATATATATTTAAAACTAGAACATCATTAAGGTTGTGGTTATTTGACGCCCTTTCTGTCTCTTCGTTACTTATTGGACCAATTTCCCCACTGTTCCCCACTCTTCCAATCTCATATCCACTTCATTGTGTGTGTTATTCACTTATTGACACGAACAACCTGATCAACTTTAATTTTATATATTCCATGAATTTATTATATATACAATTATATAGCCATTGTTGCTATTCTAAGTCAGAAATATCACAAATATTCGCCAGCTAATGTTCCGCTTTCCCTATCGTTATGTGTCTGTCAAGGACAATTAATTGCGTGTGAAGATAGCGACGACGGTCAAAAATAGTCCAATTAAGCTTTTTAATTTATTTTATCTTATCTTTAATGAACCGTTAATCTTCAACTGGGCAAAACAGGATCAACTATCGTTCAAAACGGTCCTTTTAGATCACTATTCATAAGCTCCTCAATATGAGACATCCGAAACTGGACAAGAAGTCAACTGCATTAGATCCGGGGGAGGTCCAAGCGAATGATATCAGATCAATGGTTGAATAATGATTATTGAAAGACATCGGAAGGGCCAATGATCGATCCATCATCAAAATATGTAAACTGGTCCTTTTGTGCAACAGAATGCATGGTGTAAATAATTTAGTTTCAAAGATGTTGCAGGTGATATAATATACATCGTACACACACACACACACATATATATATACATATATATATATATATATATATGTATGTATGTATGTATGTATGTATGTATATGTATATATATATATATATATATATATATATATATATATATATATATATATATATATATATATTTATAAATAAATATATATATATATATATATATATATATATATATATATTATGTATAACGTTACCAGTGACTACCCAAGCAAAAACTGCTATGAAAAAATTCAGTGCTAAAAGACCCTGGGCTCAAAGGAAAACATTGCAGTGCGGAAAAAAGGAGAAGTACCGAACATTCAGTACTACAAAAAAGAAAAAAAAAAAAAAAAAAAAACATATACAACATATTATGATCAGTAATAAAGTTTGAACTTCTGAAGTTCCACCGATCCAAAACCAGACCAGAAAGATTAATCTAAAATCTGATCACGCTGAAACTAACTTCTAGAATATTGTGTAGTAGTGTTATGACGGAAAATGCAAAACTAAGAATTATCTGCATACCTAGTACTACGTACTACATATAGGATGGTACAGAGAGGAAATATCTGAATGCAAAGTATGGTCGGAATTATGAATATAATATATATATATATATATATATATATATATATATATATATATATATATATATATATATACACACACACATATATATATATATATATATATATATATATACATACAATATATATATACACATATATATACATATATATAATATAACATATATATACATATATATATATATAAATATATATAATATATACACACATATATGTGTAAACACACACACACATATATATATATATATATATATATATATATATATATATATATATATATATATATATATAAAACCCTTAAATCTGCATTTTGGTGTCGACTTAACAGTTACTCCTTTACATAAACCAAACGGCTCAGTCACTCATTGTCCAAAGGGAAAGGCAATCCTTTTGGCTGATGTTTTTGACAGTAAGCAGAGCAATGAGAAACTAAATCTTCCTCATTTTTGTTTTTCTGAGGACAAAATAACTAGTTTAGATTTTTGTTCCCGTGAAATTAAAACTCTTGATAAACCTTAATGCTTTTGGAGGTATAGATCCAAATGGTATTTTTTTCAGCTGATTTATTAGCTCATAAGTAGTCTTATTTTCCGTAAGTTAGCAAGTAGTTCTTTTTTCACTTGTTGGAGAATTAGGAAAACTATTCCATTAGGTAGATATGATTGTGGTAGCTTGATCCCTGCTAATTATTGCACAATTTCCATAAATTCCCTAGTATCTAAATATTTTGAGTCTTGGCAAACCGTCTAAATAGGTTTGCCGAAGGTCTTCATCTGTTCCCTAGTTTGCCATTTGGTTTTCGTAAAGGCCTTGGAGCATGCGAGTCCCTTATTACAATATCCAATACTGTAAATAAATCTCTTGATTGTAGTCACGAAGTTTGTATAACCTTGAATTTAGTAATGCATTTGACCGTGTTTATCATGACGCCAATGTTTTCAAACTCAAACAGTTGGGAGTGGGTGGGTCTTTTCTTTACTATCATTATTGAATTTGTAAGTAATAAATTGCAGAGTAATTGTTGATGGGCACCATAGTTTGTATAGAAATCTGATATCTTGCGTCATCGTGATAGTGTTCTTGGCCCATTACTTTTCATACTATATACACATGACATGTGGTTTGGCCTAAAAAACAGTCTTGTTGCATATGCAGATGATGCTACACTCTTTGCATGCATCAAATGTAGATCTGGGGTAGCTGAATCCCTTAATAGAGATCTAGCTAAAATTAGTCCATGGTGCAAATTATGGGGCATGCAGTTGAATCATAACAAAACCCAAAGTATGATTGTAAATAGTTCGAAGACAGTGGGCTCCTCAACATCCAGATCTTAATATTGATAATGTTTCTTTAACGTAAAATTAACTTTAAATTTTAGGTGCTGTTCTTGATTGGAACCACATTCGGTCTGTTTTTTCTTCTTTTGTAAAAATGGCTTATTGAGAAGGTCTTATAAGATTTTTGGTGATCAATCTATTCTGGAGAAACGTTTTACTTCTTCCATTCTGCCTTGTTTCGAGTATTGTTCTCTTGTCTGTTCTTCATCAGCTGAATCTCATCTAATTTGTTGGATAAAAACTTGCGACCGAACAAACTTCCCATTCCTGATCTGGATATTAATATCGTCGTTCAGTCATTTTTTTTATACTTGTTACATAAGATTTTTCATAATTCAGATCCTTTGCATACAGATCTTCCCGTACAGTATCATCCTGATCGTAATACTAGGTATGCAAATAATTCTAATAGCCATGCCTTCTCTATCCCGAGGCTCAATACTACACAGTATTCTAGAAGTTTTATCCCCACTCTGACCAAACTGTGGGATGATCTTCCTAATCAGCCTGTTGAATCAGTGGAACTTCAAAAATTCAAGCTTGCAGCACATGCTTTCACGTAGAACAGGCTGACATAAGTCTTTTTTATAGTATATATATGAAATATTTTAATGTTGTTACTGTTCTTGAAATATGTTATTATAATTGTTCGTTACTTCTCTCTTAATTTATTTCCTTATTCCCTTTCCTCACCCGGCTATTTTTCCCTGTTAGAGCCCTTGGGCTTATAGCATCTAGCTTTTCCAAGTAGGGTTGTGGCTTAGCTAGTAATAATAATAATCTTCAGAAGTTTAAATTAGCAGCGAATGTTTTTGTTGAGCAGACTGCCATAAGTCTCTCTTCATAGGTTATAGCCTATATTACAGATCTATTCTAACGTTATCACTGATCTTAAGATATTTTACATTAATTTTTCGTTACTTCTCATATAGCTCTTTCATTTCCTTTCCTCACTATGCTATTTTTCCCTGTTGGAGCATTTGAGCTTATAGCACCTTACATTCCAACTAGCCTTATAGCTTAGCTAGTAGTAGTAGTAATATATATATATATATATATATATATATATATATATATATATACATGTATATATATATACATGTATATACATATATATGTCTATGTATATATATATAGTATATATATAGTATATATATAGTATATATATGTATGTATATATATATATATATATATATATATATACATGTATATATATATATACATGTATATACATATATATGTCTATGTATATATATATAGTATATATATATATACATATAAATAAATATAAATAACTTCAAAATACTGTAACAAGAAATATACCACAATCTAAATGCTAGGTAACAGGACCTATTACCGTGAATAAAAAAACTTTTCCATAAAAATAATCCCCCAGACAAGATATTAATGCTTAACAAAAAACAGTCCTACTATAAACACCGTCTCCACCACCAGAAACCTCCAATCCAAAACAGGGTCAGTGCCCGGTCGTACACGGCAAAACACGCCCACAGCCTCTTCATCTGTGGTTAGCCGCCCGGGGTGGTGCCACATTCTTCTATATGCGAAGACCAGGTCACTGCCTCAGAGCCGTCATACAATCTACTCCCCTAGAGATCTACAGGACGGGTTCAAAGGATCCCTGTCTGCTTTACCCTAGAATTAAGAGACGTATATTGTCGGACAGGGGACAGGAATTCAATCCAAAGTCTTCGGAAAAAACTTAGTCCATTCATTATTTTGTTATTAGCTGAGCTACAACCCTAGTTGGTAAACCAAGATGCTATAAGCCTAAGGGCTCCAACAGGGAAAAAATGGCCCAGTGAGGAATGGAAATAATTAAACAAATAGACGATACAATAAACAATCAACACAAATAAAATATTCTAAAAGCAGTAACAACATCAAAACAGATATTACCCGTATAAACTATAAAAAGATTTATGTCAGCCTGTTCAACATAGAAACATTTTCTGCAACTTCGAACTTTTGAAGTTCTACTGATTCAACTACCCGATTAGGAATATCATTCCACAACTTGGTCACATCTGGAATAAAACTTCAAGAACGATATCGCATAGTCAAAGTTGTGATTGAAAGCATAAAATGCCAAATACACTAAATAATTTCAAAACGCGGTAATACTCACGTATGTATATTAGAGATACTTTATGACCTTCCAAATACGAATATGTATATACCTTACGTACACTTTAACTGTGTGATAACTGACACTCTACCAAAATAAGAATGCCATACACTACACCAAAACAAAAATGCAGATTATATTTCTTTTTCTTTGTGATATGTGTGTATGTGTACACACACACACACACACACACACATATATATATATATATATATATATATATATATATATATATATATATATATATATATATATCGAGAGAGAGAGAGAGAGAGAGAGAGAGAGAGAGAGAGAGAGAGAGAGAGAGAGAGAGAGAGAGAGAGAGAGAGAATTATGGTGGGTTGGCCTATAATAAAAATTTCTATGCTGAAAAATTAATAGAAGTCTATGAACAGAAAAAAAATCCATAAAAACAAATGAAAATGTACTTAAAAAAAGATAAAACCAAAACCATTTCCAAATAGCCAATGCCAAAGAAGATATCGTCTGGAGATCCTTCATGAATAGTGAATGAATGGAATAAAAAAAAAAAGGGTTTAAGCCTCAGGGTAAAACCTAGACGTCTCACGACCTCTTGCCTCGTCTTCATGAAGAAAGGGAACACTGAAACACCGACGTAGGTGATCATATTTCTTTTAAATAAACTAATGGGTTCATACATAAACAAGGAAAGCACTATGAGAGTGCAGATCTCCGCCACGATAGCTTATTTCTGGAAACCAGCTTGCCTTTCCCAGAATCAATTTAGACCGTAGGCGTATTTTTGAAGTGTGTGTGACACCCATGTGCGAACTTGGGGTTATGGTTAGGGTTAATTCGGTCGACCTTTTGCTTGACCTTGACCTTTGAACTAGAGCTTTTAAAATTGAATCCCTTCCATGTCTCAACATAACTATTATCACCTGAAAGTTTTACTACTTTATGAGTAAAATTGTGGTCAGGAAATTGTTCACAAACAAACAAACAAACAGACATGCAGACAAATGGGGGAGAATGCGTAACCTACTCCCAACTTCGTTGGCGGAATTAAAGACCTCAAAACTCTCCTTCGACGACTTAGAACTGTAAGTCAATACTAATTGTTACTCACTTTCAATTTGCATATTTGAAAAGCAGTGTTAGCATACTAAAATAACTCCCTCTGTTGAACGCTTTCGCCGCCGGGATGTATCAGCTTGTCTTCACAGATGTTCAATCTGAAGCTGATCTTGAAAAGCAAATTACGTCTGATATCGAAGGGACGCCGTCATCTTTTATGCATTGATTTTAGTTACCTAATCACATTAAATTCCTCTTCACGTTCATCCTGGCGTAACTAAAGGCCCCTTTCATTGTAAGAGATTGGAGTGATTCACAAATCGTTAACACACATACATACATACATATAAATATATATATACATATATTAGATATATATATATATGTGTATATATATATATATATATATATATATATACGCACATACGACTACTGTATATATATACATATACATAATAGGCTACTTAAAATACATATAAACACGCATTGGTGAGTCACTCCGAGGTCACCAATGTGACGGGCCGAGTGAAGGTTGTGGACTCAAAGACTGGATGAAAGCAACTGAGTGAGTTTATTATAGAACACTCTCATTTATATACAAAAGCTCAATGCAACAGGAAATTTCATGTTCAAAACCGACACTGTTACAGGTGTGAAAAACAGGCATGTTTATTCAGGTTCTTTTTAGTGCGAGGGAAGAGCGAAGATACAAGCATAATAAATACACAAAATGAACTATGTACGATCGTATGACACACGGTTGGTACAATGGTTTAGGGAATCACCAAAGCAGCTTGTATGCAAAAACAAAATGTTGGCTTCTGATATGAGAGGAAATTAGCTATGACAGTATTTTCCTTAAAATGAAACTGGATGTTATGGGGCGTTGTGATACATTTAATCAACTCCACCAACGAAGTTGGGAAGAGGTTATGTTTTCGACCCCGTTTGTACATTTGTCTGTTTGTTTGTGAACAACTTCCTGGCCAAAATTTACTTATTCGGTATTGGAACTTTCAGGGATTAATTGTTATGTTGAGACATGGAAGTGATTCAATTTTGAAAGTCCTAGGTCAAAGGTCAAGGTCAAGCAAAAGGTCGGCTGAATTAAATAACCCCAAGTTCGCACATGGTTGTCACCCAGACTTCCAATACGC
>NC_090746.1:4950815-4965815 GCF_036898095.1 Palaemon carinicauda
GCGCAACGTCGTAAGACAGACCATGGATCTCGCCCACTCTCTTAGCCGAAGCCAAGGCTAGCAAGAAGACGGTCTTGAGGGTGAGGTCTTTGTCCCCGATATCTTTCAGGGGTTCAAAGGGAGGACGACTTAGCATTTTCAGGACCTTGGCCAGGTTCCACCTGGGCACTCTCCTATCTTGAGGAGGGCAGGACTGCTCGAAACTCCTAATCAGCATCGCTATGTGTCTCGAGGTCCCCAGGTCGATGCCTTTCAGGAGGAAGACTTGGCCTAAGGCGGCTCGTACTCCTTTAATGGCTGGGATTGACATTCTTACTTCATCCCTAAGGTACACTAGAAACTCAGCTATGTCCGGGACCGAAGCTTTAAGCGGTCTTATGTGTTTCTCCGAGCACCACTTCGTGAAGGAGGCCCACTTCGCCTGGTATACCACGGTAGAGGATTATTCTCAGGTAAAGGGACATTCTCTTAGCTGTGGCGGAGGAGTACCCCTCCTTCTTCAAGAGCCGCTCGATAGTCTCCAGGCGTGAAGGCAAAGAGAGAGAGGGTTGTCGTGGAACCTGAGGAAGTGAGGTTGACGCAGGAGGTCTGACCTGGCGGGCAGAGGCCAAGGTGGTTGGTTCGCTAGGTCTTTTAGATCCGCGAACCACTCTCTCTCCGGCCACCAGGGCGCTACCAAAGTCATCCTTAGGTTTTGGGAGGCCCTTACTCTGTTGAGTACCTGCCTTATCAGCGTGAAGGGGGGAAAAGCGTACACGTCCAAGTTGTCCCACTTGTGCTGGAAGGCGTCTTCTAGGGCTGCCTTTTGGTCTGGTACCGGGGAGCAATAGACCGGTAGTTGGGCGTTGAGCTTTGTTGCAAAGAGGTCCATCACCGGGGAGCCCCAGCGTTGAATGATGAGTCTGGCTACCTCTGGGTGTAGAGACCACTCTGTTCCCACTATCTGACCCATTCTGCTGAGGCCGTCGGCTAGCACGTTTCTCTTCCCGGGGATGAACCTTGCTAGCAGCACCACCTGCTGCTCTTCCGCCCAATGTAGGATGCTTATGGCGAGGTCGCACAGTTCCTTCGATCTCATGCCCCCTTGCTTCTTTATGTAGGCTACTACCGTGGCATTGTCGCACATTAACGCCACGGTGTTTCCCTTTAACCGACTTGCAAAGTGCAGACATGCCTTCTGGACTGCTCTTAGCTCTAGGACATTGATGTGGAGATGCTTTTCGCTCTCCGACCAGGTACCGCTTGCTGTCTCTTCCAGAAGGTGGGCCCCCCACCCTTGGTTGGAGGCGTCTGTGAACAGGAGGTACTCGGGGGGACAGGACCCGAGGGGCATCCCCTTGAGGGAGTTCGACTGGCAGTGCCACCATTCTAGGGAGGTTCTCATGTCTGGAAGGATAGGGAGTAGGTCAAGGACGGTGGCTCCTCAACATCCGGATCTCAGTATTGATAATGTTTCTTTAAATTTGTATGACTCTTTCAAAATTTTAGGTGTGATTCTCGACAGCAAATTTACTTTTGAGAAACATATAAGGTCTGTGTCTTCTTCAATTGCACAAAAAATTGGCTTATTGAGAAAGTCTTTTAAGATATTCGGTGATCAATCTATTCTGAAGAAGTGTTTTAATTCTTTTATTCTACCTTGTTTTGAGTATTGTTCTCCTGTCTGGTCTTCAGCTGCTGATTCTCATCTTAATTTGTTGGACAGAAACTTACGGTCTATTAAATTTCTTATTCCTGATCTAGATATTAATCTCTGGCACCGTCGATCAATTAGTTCATTATGCATGTTGCATAAGATTTTTCATAACTCTGACCATCCTTTACATTCAGATCTCCCTGGACAATTCTATCCTGTTCGTAATACTAGGCAGGCAGTTAATTCTAATAGCCAGGCCTTCTCCATCATAAGACTCAATACTACGCAGTACTCTAGAAGTTTTATTCCAGCTATTACCAAGTTGTGGAATGATCTTCCTAATCGGGTTGTTGAATCGGTAGAACTTCAAAAGTTCAAAGTTGGAGCAAATGCTTTTTTGTTGACCAGGCGGACATGAGTCTTTTTATAGTTTATATATGACATATTTGTTGTTGACGTTGTTAATAGTTTACATGTGATATATCTCTTTTGACATTACTTTTTTTAGAATGATTTATTGTTAATTTGTTCTCTTCAGTTATTTATTTCCTTATTTCCTTTCCTCACTGGGCTATTTTTCCCTATTGGAGCCCCTGGGCTTATAGCATCTTGCTTTTCCAATTAGGGTTGTAGCTTGGATAGTAATAATAATAATAATAATAATAATTAACGCCTTCTGAGAGCCTGTCTGGGACCAGAGGCTCTTGAGGTTCCATTGCACGGGTCTGAGCCTCATCCTCCCTTGGGGAACCAGTTTCTCCAATGAGACCAGGTGACCTATCAGTCTCTGCCAGTCTTTCGCCCTCCTGGAATGTTCTGACAGGAACGGCTGAATGATGTGATTGAGGTTCCGTATCCTGTCTTCCGAGGGGAAAACCTTCCCCTGCACAGTGTCCAACGTCATCCCCAAATATCCCATTCTGTTGGATGGTGTTAAGTTCGACTTTTCCAGATTGATAATGATTCCCAGATTTCTGCAGAACTGGAGGAGGTTTCTCCCTTGTTCCTCCAAGAGGGCCTTTGAGTTGGAAAGGAGCAACCAGTCGTCTAGGTATCTGATGAGACGGATACCCCGTTCGTGAGCCCACACTGAGACTGTCGCGAAGACCCCCGTGAACACTTGAGGGGCCGTCGACAGGCCGAAGCAAAGGGTCTTGAACTGCAGGATCTGGGAACCCCATTTTACCCGGAGGAACTTCCGAGTCGACGGGTGGACAGGGATCTGGAAGTATGCGTCCTTGAGGTCGACCGTCATCATGTAATCTTTCTCCCTCAAGGACATCAGGACGGATTTTGGGGTGTCCATCTTGAAGTCCGTCTTCTTGACGAACTTGTTGAGGGCCGACAGGTCTATCACGGGTCTCCACCCCCCCGTTGCTTTCTCCACCAGGAACAGGCGGCTGTAGAAGCCTGGGCCTGGGAGAAGGACTTCTTCCATGGCCCCCTTCTCTAACATGGAGGAAATCTCCCCTTGAAGGGTGGCCCTTTTCATCGGGTCCCTGGGGGCCAACCATTCTGTCTGGCTGGCTGGAATAAGAGGAGGTGGGTCCGCTATGAAGGGGAGCCTGTAGCCTTCTTTCAGGACGGACACCGTCCAAGGATCCGCTCCTTGTGTTTTCCATGCTTGCCAATGAGGTCTGAGGCATCCCCCAACCCAAGGCTTGGGCGGGAGTAGGGGGCCTCTCCCTCTACCTTCTCCTAGAGGGGCAGCCTGATCTGCCTCTCTTCGAGGCGGAGTAACCCGACCTGAAGGAGCTGGCAGAAGCTGGTGCTCCTCTGCGGGAGGGCTGAGGAGTTGTTGTCTAGGAGGAGGAAGGGGCGTCCCTCCTCGAAGAGCTGGGGGCGGCCTGAGGAGTCACGGCGCTATCCGAGGCTGATCTCCTGTATGGCGGCCTTCTAGATGACGCTTGTCTGGGGACGTTGGCCTCTCTCTTTTTGGACACTTTCTCCATTAGAATTTCCAGCTCTTTTAAAGGGAACAGAGACTCACCCCCCCAAGGGTAGGCTACGCACAGCTCGGGCCTCCCTGTCTGGGATCTTCCTCGACATCTTAGATAGAACCGTGTCTCGTTTCCTTAGTACCCAGTTGGCCGTCAAGGCGAGCGCTTGGTACGCTAGAAACTTCAGAGTTTTCCCCCCGGAGGTGAGAAGGTCCGTCAGGAGACTCTGCTGCTCTGGATCTTCGGGGTCGATGGAGGCTTGCACGCTTACTAACGTGGAGGCCCACCAGTCCAGCCATGAGGAGACGTTAACCAGGTCCCTCGACATCTCCTCCATCATGGCGGCTTCCGTAGGCGAGAAGGAAACCGGGGCCGACGCGGCCCTTTCGTCCGAGCCGCCTTGTCCCAGGATGTCCAAGGCCGGTTCCACTCTACAGGGGCCTGGGCGCCGCCCTTCAGGAATGTAAACCTTCCCTTGTGCCTTGAGGCCCTGGAGCAGTTTTGAGGCACTCTGGGACTTGGGGGCTTCCGCATTGCTGGCCACTAAGTTGTCTATGTACTCTTGTCCCAGTACTAGGTCTGGGGCAAGAGGAAGGGCCAGGGAGGACTTCGGAAGGGCGTCTTGATGAGTGATTCTCAGGAGGCTTGATCTCCAGGAATTCCCCTTAGGTGCCGAGGGTTCTGTAATCCCATGGTGCCTCCTGATGAGGCCCACCACCCTTTTGTATGCGGAGTCCTCCGACGGGGGAGCTTCTCCTCCGTCAGTCGAGGTCTCGGCCTGGAGCGGGGGGCGCCGGGTTGCTTGTTCGGTAGACCGGTCGTCCTCCTCTTGGGTCCAGGGGGGCCGACCTGTAACCGTAGGGAGCTCCGTAAGAGGGTGGATGTCGCTGCAAGGCGGGTACCACCGGCTCAGGGAGGGCCCTCGGTTGCCCCAAGGCTCTGGAAGCGGAAGTCACGGTCCCGGTGGGCTGACCCGACAACGGGAACCGATCCTTCTTACTCGATGACCGCACCAGCTGGGCTGGTTCGGTCAGGCTGCCTTCAAAGAAGCGCGTTTCCCCCCGCTGGGCGGGGTGAACCGGAGGCCTCGAGGACTTATGCTTCTGTGAGAGGTCTTTCCTGCGTGGAAGGTCGCGCGGTTCTAGGCTGTGCGTAGGGAGCGGCCGCCTAGACGCACGTTCACTGGAACGAGAGTCTGGAGAGTGGAGCCTCTTGGACACTCCTGAAGGGACGTAGACCCAGGCGCCGCCGGGAGAGGCATTTCTCCTATACTTACGGGAGTGGGAGCGGGGGCGCTTCTTGCTATGTCGCGACCTTGACCTAGAGCGGGAATGATCGCTTTCAGACAGCTCCCTCTTCCTGCGCCGTTTCTCCCTGAATTCTCCCCTGGAGGATGAGTCTATCTCTGACGAGTCCGAGGGCGCCACGTTCCTCGTGTAACGGCTGCCCGCGTGATCCGTGGGGGAAGTTCTTCGCTGCCGGACGTCCGAGATTGAATGTTGGAGGAAGTCCTCGGGAACAGCCGTGGAGATCGTCGGCACCGAGTCTACTCTATCCATGCCAGGGGGCCAGGGGTCCAGGGTCACGTCCATTCTTAGCGGTGACCTCCCTGGTGTCTTCGGCAACTTCCACCCGAAGGCATCGCAACTCGGGCGGCGAACTCTAGTTTGGCTGTCCTCTGGCAGGGGAGAGCCCAACGCACCAGCCCACGAGGGCGGAGGAGACTCTCAAATCACAACACTGCCCCATACGGGGTCTTCCGAGGAAGCGTGGTCCCCTACCACGAGGCCTGATTCACCAGAAGCACTACCGGACCCTCCGTTAGCCCTAGAGGGGCCTGCCCTTGGTTCTTCCCTCGCACTGGGTTCACCGGGAAGAACGCCTTGACTAACCACAACACTGGGGGCTTGTTGCCCTCTCCTCTGCGAAGGAGACGGAGAAGCCGAGGCTTCGTCGGACCGATCACTGGCCGACGGTAGCGAAGAAACGCCACTAACTTTCCTGGGGGAACGCTTAGAAGATTTCTTCTTTTTGGTACCGTAGCGTACCCACTGGATATCATCCCAGCTTACGCACTCCGGACACGTATCCGCGGAGGAGCAAACTTTCCCCCTACACGTGGAACAAAGGGAGTGAGGGTCTACCTCTGATTTAGAGAGGAAAGCCCCTAGACTTTCCGGCTCTAGGACCAGGGCAACGTCGCACATGCTCCATCGTTCGCACACGAAAGGCACAACACAAGCGAGTTATAAGTACACTGGGATATACACAGGGAGAACGCACTGTAACACTTGCGAATAACGCACTACGCAAAAAACACAAGTCCCCACGCTGGAAACACGTGGAACACAAACGCGCCAAAGGATCGAGAGAGCGAGAAGAGTGAGCTGTGTACAGCTCACGACCAAGGAACTTAATGGCGATGCTGACCCAGAGATGCAGTGACCTGCCCTAATCCTGCCCTCAGGGCGCATTCTCTGGCGGCGGGGGTAAACCTATATAGAACGGAGTAGGGGGGGTAACGGCGGGAAAAACCTTGGTCGAGATTGAGATATCACAAGTGACTCCAAGAAAAGTAGTTCTCGGTGAGTATTTGTGTCGGAACAAATATATATATATATATATATATATATATATATATATATATATATATATATATATATATATATATATATATATATATATATAATCACATATGCTTTACATAAGCATGAACATATATGGAACAGTTATTGAACAGATTTTCCTTGTTCAGTAAGACAGAAGAAAGACCATCTATTTTAACAAAGACCTCTCAGAAGATAATACTATTACATGGTATTACATATCAGTCATTACGAGCCAAATCCGTCCCATGACCCATTCGATATCAGAGCGATTACGAGAATACTGCGTGGCGAAATGAAATAAGGTTAACGTGAAGGTCAAGTGGACTTTGCACTCCCCAAGAGAGATTAGTTCACCAAACGTTCAGCTGGGCTCCACAAGGCACTAGAAGAGTTGGAAGACCCAGGCCTACATAGCTGAGGACTATGAAGCGTGAAGCAGGAGATGATAAATGGAGAAGTATTGAATTAAAAGCTCAAGATAGAGACGACTGGTGAAATCTAACAGAGGCCATGCCTCAAAAACGGATTTTAACCAACGATAAGCCAAGGATATTCGACTCATATAAATAACCCTTCAACAATATCGATTATTCCAAATAACCGCATGAATATTCTGAATAACTCTTACCATCAATAAGCAACACAACGATATTAGCTACTGGCAACGTTCTAAGTTACTATAAAAGAGAGCATACATATAAACATTTAACTATACTTGTGTATTCTTACATAAAAATGCAATCATATATATACAGTATATATATATATATATATATATATATATATATATATATATATATATATATATATATATATATATATATATATGCGTGTGTGTGTGTATGTATGTATACACATATATATGTATGTATGTATGTATGTAATGAGTGGATACACCTTAACGTGGTGAGAGGGTTTGTGTATTGCCATGATCAGGAAAGCTTCAGAAGTCAGGGCCACCAATACTATGTTGGTTTGCTGTGAGCAATCAGACTAAAGTCTCCCGTCTTCACCACTCCATAGTTGACCAGCGTGGGGATGAAAACTGGCCAAACCCCAGACATGAATAAGGACATGTCTGAGGCCTTTGTCCTGCAGTGGACTTGAAACAGCTTCATTTGTTGTTGTTGTATCATTATACATAGGCAAAATTAATATAAACTAAAAACATAAAATGACTTGGTTGCGGTGTTGTCTTATGCCTAATAAAGGAAATTATAGTGTCTGAGTTAATTTCCTAAGAATTAATATGTCTAGTACCAGTTGATGATATTCTTAGAGAATTTTCACACCCAGTTATTCGCACGGTAATTTCTAACACTTAAGCATTTGTTAAATAAACTATGTATTTGGAAAACTAACTACATATCAATTCAAATGAGGAAACCTTTCCAAACGATGAAAAATTAGCAAAAAAAAACCAAAAGAATTTTTAGGAGCAATATCTACGACCAGAAGCAACAACAACAACAACATACCAGTTTCTATAGTTACTGGCATCCAAAACAACGCATCATTATTTTTCTGATAATGATAAAAATAAAGTTCCTAATTTCGATTCTACATTAAACCGGATAAAATAAACTAACTTTGACTTTAATTCGCTACAAGTCTCCTAAAAGGCTGGATACAACTTTGAATGGATGTAGTATTGCACGACTAAAATTATTCTATATCTTCTGACCCAAAACCTTATAAAACTAAGAACTTTTTAAATGCTTTTTGAATCTCGGAAAATATTATTGAAAATTAAATGAAGTTTTAAATATGATTTAAGAATCAAATAGATTTTAAGTGTTCATAACCCTTGATCTTCGTTTAGCTACACAATCTAGCCAACATATATCTTAATCAGATTTGTTGATAATTTGTTTAGTCTTCAAATCTACAAAACAATTACAGAACACTAAATAATACCAAGAGCATATTGTAAGCGACATATTGCTAACAGATATCCATTATTATTATTTACTATATACTATTTAATATTATTAATTATTATAATCATTACTACTACTACTACTACTACTACTACTACTACTACTACTACTACTACTACTACTTGCTAAGCTACAACCCAAGTTGGAAAAGCAGGATGCTAATAACCCCTAGGGCTCCAACATGGAAAAATAGCCCAGTGAGGAAAGGAAATAAGGAAATAAAATACGGTACAAAAGAAGTAATAAACAATTAAGATAGAATATTTTGAGAACCGTAACATTAAAATAATTCATATACAAATAATAAAAGGTAAAAAAAAAAAAAGAGGAAGAGGAATAAGACAGAAATAGTGTTCCTGAGTGTACCCTCAAGTAAGAGAACTCTAAACCAAAACAGTGGATGACCATGGTACAGAGGCTATGGCACTACCCAGGACTAAAGAACGATGGTTTGACTTTCGAGTGTCCATCTCCTAGAACTGCTTACCATAGCTAAAGAATCTCTTCTACCCTTACCAAGTGGAAAGTATCAACTGAACAATTGCAGTGCAGTAGGCCTAGTTAACCCCTTAATCGAAGAATTGTTCGGTAATGTTAGTGTTGTCAGGTGTATGAGGACAGAGGAGAATGAGGAAAGAATAAGAGAAGAGAATTCGGTGCATGCGGAGGAAAAGGAAAATTGAGCCGTAACCAGAGAGAGGGATCCAATGTAATTTAGTACTGCCTGGTCAATCACTGAACCCAATTACTCTCTAGCGGCAGTATCTCAACGGGTAGCTGCTGACCAGGCCAACCTATTACTCTCCATTAAGCGTAGGAAAGATCTCACAGACTACTTTTTCAAGTATGAGTTTTTTTTTTTTAGGGATTAATTTCTTAGTTACTTCGATGAGCCAGGATAAAAATATATTGATGTTCACTATCGGGTTGATGAGATGGTTTTAAAAGCGGCCTAAATTAACCCATTGATGTGCTTGAATGTATTTCAATGGTCCGTGTTCATATTTAAAATCTTTCCCTCTGTACCACTTACGTATGTATTTCCTACTTATAAAATAAATATGGGGAAAGACCTTCACTTGAGAAGTACACTTTACTATTCAATATGAAGCATGCCAGTGACCACGAATATATTTCAACAAAAAGGATATCATAGTGAAAATGTTCACTAGCAACAGTAATCATTCTGCTGTTAAAAAATGCAAGTGACATGACCACCTTCCACATATTTTTATTCGCTGAAACACGAAGAACGTAATATACGCCTGTCTTTTTCCCGCTTCCTTAGTTTGATCTCTCTCTCTCTCTCTCTCTCTCTCTCTCTCTCTCTCTCTCTCTCTCTCTCTCTCTACGTGTGTATCATCCTTTACTGGTGAACTGCAGGACCGAGCGAGATAAACTGCCACTCCCCTTTCAAATTTCGTTCTTTAAAACAGCCTTGGCTCCATTTCTATTATGAAAGGGTACAGGAAATACTGAAATACACTATTCTATTCCGATACAAATTAGTCATTCACCTGTGGAGAAAAAAAATTCAGTTAAATACTAATTAGAAGTGGTTAATGTTTACACTATTCCCGAGTAAATAAATATTATCCATGAGGGCAAACTTTCTAAATCGGATCCATTTCAGATTCAAGTTCCCCCAGCCTTACAATTGTTAAACATAACGTGATATTTGTACAGCAATTACGATTTCTCGAAACCAGTTTGCCTTAGGGTTCATTCGGTCGACCTTGACCTTAACCTAGGACTTTCAAAATTCAATCGCTTCAACGTCTCAATATAACAATGAATCCCTGAAACTTTCATTACTCTATGAGTAAAATTGTGGCTAAAAAGTTGTTCCCAAACAAACAATCACATAAACAGGGGCAAAAACATGACGTCCTCTAAATTTCGTTGGCGAAAAAACAAAACAAACTATGTTTAAACGAATTCATAACTATTCATCGATGCAATCTGCGAGGAAATTTATTATTCAAACCCTACTCCCACAATCAGTTGAAGAACAGCAGCAACTCCTATTGGGGCACTCCGGTGACTCCACCCAACTCCCTTCCCACTCTCGCCGACTAGGGAATCTTGCTGACTTGTTAGCAAACACACACACGCACATACACACACTGCCCAGACCTTATTTCCGGACGGGGGCACTGACTGTCAAAGACCCCCCCTCCGGAAATATGGTGTGTGTGTGTGTTTGCTAACATCGAATCCTGGCAGTCAATCTCAACAACTCATTGCTTGAGTATTCCACATCGGAGGTAAAAAAAAACATGCTGTGGTTTTCTTTCTTACGTAAAAAGATCCGTGTAATACACACAAGGAAAAGCAGTCTGAAATGAGTTACCATCTGATCCTTGTCGTAATACTGTGGTATTATTAAAAACAAAACATGAAAGTGGCATCAGCCATTATATTTGTGGAAATATTATTTCAAGCACCAGATAACTTAAAATGCAAATGAAAAATAAACGTCTTTGAATTTATTTTGTGTGTAATAATATATATATATATACAGTATATATATATATATATATATATATATATATATATATATATATACATATATATATATACATATATATACATATACATATATATATATATATTTATATATATGTATATATATATATATATATATATATATATATATATATATATATATATATATATATATATAACTATATGTGTGTGCATACATTATATGCTTGAGAGTATACTCGGGCACACTTTCCGATCTCATTACTCTTCCCCTTGCTTTTATATGTTTTTATAGTCTATAACTGGATGATCTATTTCAATGTTACTGTTCTTAATATATTTTTATTGTTCATAATTTCCTTTGTAGTTTATTTCCTTATTTCCTTTCCTCACCGAGTTATTTTCCCTGTTGGAGCCCTTGGGAGTTATAGCATCCTGCTTTTCCAACTAGGGTTGTAGCTTAGCAAGTAGTAATAATAATAATAATAATAATAATAATAATAATATGTATATGTGTATATATATAATATATATATATAATATATATATATATATATATATATATATATATATATATATATATAATATATACTGTATATTATATGACATCTGCATATTATTATTATTATTATTATTATTATTATTATTATTATTATTACTTGCCAAGCCACAACCTTAGTTGGAAAAGCAGGATATTATAAGCCCAGGGGCTCCAACAGGGAAAATAGCCCAATGAGGAAAGGAAATAAGGAGAAATCAAATATAAGCACAGCAACAACATTAAAATAAATATTTCCTATAAAAACTTTAACAAAACAAGAGGAAGAAAAATAAGATGAAATAGTGTGCCCGAGTGTACCCTCAAGCAAGAGGAATCTAACGCAAAAAAGTGGAAGTCCATGGTACAGAGGCTATGGCACTACCCAAGACTAGATAACAATGGTTTGATTTTGGAGTGTCCTTCTAGAAGAGCTGCTTACCATAGCTAGAGTCTCTTCTATCATTGCCAAGAAGAAAGTGGCCACTGAACAGTTACAGTGAACTAGTTAAGCCCTTGGGAGAAAAAGAATTTAGTAATCTTAGTGTTGTCAGGTGTATGAGGACAGAGAGAATATGCAAAGAATGGGCCAGACTATTCAGTGTATGTGTAGGCAAAGGGATAAGGTACCGTAACCAGAGAGAAGGATCCAATGTAGAACTGTCTGGCCACTCACAGGACTCCGTAACTCTCTAGCCTAGTAGTTCAACAAAGACTAGAGCTCCATTAACAAAAATAGCTTTGCCCGTGTCTTCGTTCAAAATCAAAATACTTCTTATTTTAATCTCTGCTTACAATTGGGTATTGATACAATTCAAGCTAAATTCAGTGGTACAGTAACTTCATCCTCAAGCTACCTACTCAAATTACTCACAAACATATATCAGATAACACGTGGGCATTCAAATAAAATGAGAAATACCGAAACTCTTACAGGTTCTGTACCAACAATTTTCTTGTTTTCATAGCAGTTTCTTGGGAGACCATTTAACCTATGTGGTGTAGCTGGGGTAAATTATACTGAAAATAGATTGGACTGTAAGAAGGAAGAAAGAAATCTAGAAAGGAAGCAAAGGAGGCTAAAAATGGGTGCAGAATAGGGCCGGAGGGACGCTACATCTAGGTTAAATTTCGTTTAAACATCAATTACAATCCAGCTATATCTTCCCAGTTATATTTTTTCAGTCAGAGTTTGCAAGACTGCTGTGCATAATGCATACGCTTGCAAACTATAATATACTGCAGTTTCAATCGAGAAAACAAATAAGTATGAATACATCTAAACCGGTTGGTCAACTGATAATCTCCTAACTCACAAATCTGAGATTTTTCAAGCATAAGATCCTCGGTGTTCCTGATGAACTGAGATTTCGCAAGAAAACCAGAGAGAACCTCCCAAACGATAATCCAAAAGTCTGAATGAATCTCACGTAGGAAGACATTAAACTTAGACAAGATGTCACTCAGGTGTTTTGCTTGGCAGGGAAGAATGTCAAGGCTGTCAAACACCATTCTGATGCTAGCAAACACAAATTTCACTAGTTATGCAATGCTGAATGGGGTCAAAACATAACGAGATATATCAGTGAATACTTTTTCGCTAAAGAACAGGCCTAAAATTCAAACGTTCTCTAAGAAAAAGAGCTATTTTACTTGACTTTCTCTCCTAATAAATGACAAATATGATGAATTATTAGAATTTTAGGTTAAATGTCCTGACTAAGTGTTGTGTCTTTCAAGTGCTTCTTTCCGATGAATGTCAAACGAAATTTTATCCAAATCCTCTTCTATCTGACTCAGCTTTCTTGGTATCTTGCGGATGAACTCGGCAGAACAATCGAGTCAAAGAACACTACTAATAAAAGCTATGGGTGATGTACCTTTACTCTTGGTAAGGGTAGAAGAGACTCTTTAGCTATGGTAAGCAACTCCTCTAGGAGAAAGACACTCCAAAATCAAACCATTGTTCTCTAGTCTGGGGTAGTGACATACTCTGTACCATGGTCTTCAACTGTCTTGGGCTAGACTTCTCTTGCTTGAGGGTACACTCAGGCACACATTCTGTCTTATTTCTCTTCACCTTGTTTTTTTTTTTCTTGAAGTTTTTATATTTTGTATACGATATATCTATTTAAATGTTGTTACTGTTCTTGAGATATCTAATTTTGATTGTTTTTACTTCTCCTTTTATTTATTTCCTCACTGAGCTATTTATTGCTGTTGGAACCCTTGGACTTATAGCATCTTGCTTTTCCAACTAGGGTTTTTACTTAGCTAGTAGTAGTAGTAGTAGTAGTAGTAGTAGTAGTAGTAGTAAAATAATAATAATAATAATAATAATAATAATAATAATAATAATAATAATAATAATAATTAGCATTTATTGTAAACTGTCAAAAGCAGAAGAATGACCAAATAATCTTTTCATTGTCAACTGAATAGTGCAACATATGAAATAATGCTAACACTGAAAAAGATACATCTAAACACAAGCTTATGTTCCTCAACATTCATTGTCAACATAACATAGCTCTAGAACTTTTCATGTATCTTTCCAAAAACAAAATATCCGTGTATTCTAGGTTTTGAATGTGACAGTAATAACAAATAGTTTCAACTAGAAAATCACTCTGAGAATGAAGCCCTCCGCCATGACAGCTTATCTCTCGAAACCAGATTGCCCTTCCCAAAATCAATTTGGACCGTAGCTAGGCGTATTTTGAAGGGTGACCGGAATTCTTGCCGCATACATTTTCGCCGTAGGACTTTTTGTCACGGACTTTTTGCCGTAGGAATCTTTGCCACTAGGTATTTTTGCCGTAAGGAATTCTTGCCGCAAATTGCATATTACTTTTATAATTTAAAGGTATATGAAAGAGTTGACCTATAAAAAAAAAGTATAGTGGCCTACATACATACATCTAATGCGATGGATGGTCTCTGATAATTAGCTCTTACTTATGAAGTTTTAAACAAGCAGTTTTAGCCCATACATACACTCCACTGGTCTTTGATAAATAGCTCGTGCTTCTAAAGTTTAAAACTTGTTGTTGTAACTTCAATTGCTCTTAAATTTATTACTTGTTTTAGATAAATAAACTTTGTTTTATAATACACTATTATTCTCATACCCTTTTATACTCATAATTTAGATATATTTTATTAATTATACGGCATTCATGTATGTAGTAGAGTGTATGTATGTATGCTAAAAACTGCTTGTTTAAAACTTACTAAGTAAGAGCTAATTAGATGTATGTGTGTATGTATGTATGTATGTAAGTAGGTATGTATACTTCTTGTTTATAAACAACTTGTTTTAAACTTTAGAAGCACGAGCTATTTATCAAAGACCAGTGGAGTGTATGTATGGGCTAAAACTGCTTGTTTAAAACTTCATAAGCAAGAGCTAATTATCAGAGACCATCCATCGCATTAATGTATGTATGTCGGCCACTATACTTATTTTTTTTATAGGTCAACTCATTCATATACCTTTAAATTATAAAAGTAATATGCAATTTGCGGCAAGAATTCCTTACGGCAAAAATACCTAGTGGCAAAGTTTCCTACGGTAAAAAGTCCGTGACAAAAAGTCCTACGGCGAAAATGTATGCGGCAAGAATTCCTAGAACCATTTTGAAGTCTGTGTGACAACAATGTACGAACTTAGGGTTAAGGTTAGGGTTAATTCGGTCGACCTTTTACTGGACCTTAACTTACAAAATCATTTCCACGTCTCAAAATAACAATTAATCCCTGAAAGTTTTACTACACTATGAATAAAATTACGGCCAGGAAGTTTTTCACAAGCAAACAAGACAAACAGGGGTGAAAACATAACCTCCTC
>NC_090746.1:4970815-4975815 GCF_036898095.1 Palaemon carinicauda
AGGAGGTCAAAGAACTTCTCATGCTAGAGGTGTGGGAGCTGAAAAGAGGTCAAAGAACTTCTAATGCAAGGGGTATGGGAGCTGAAAAGAGGTCAAAGATCTTCTAATGCTAGAGGTGTGGGAGCTAAAAAGAGGTCAAAGAACTTCTAATGCTAGAGGTGTGGGACCTAAAAAGAAGTCAAAGAACTTCTAATGATAGAGGTGTGGGAGCTAAAAAGAGTTAAAAAAACCTCTAATACTAGAGGTGTGGGAGCTGAAATGAGGTAAAAGAACTTCTAATGCAAGGGGTATGGGAGCTAAAAAGAGGTCAAAGAACTTTTAATGCAAGGGGTGTGGGAGCTAAAAAGAGGTCAAAGATCTTCTAATGCAAGGGGTGTGGGAGCTAAAAAGAGGTCAAAGAACTTCTAATGCAAGGGGTGTGGGAGCTAAAAAGAGGTCAAAGAACTTCTAATGCAAGGGGTGGGGGAGCTAAAAAGAGGTCAAAGAACTTCTAATGCAAGGGGTGGGGGAGCTAAAAAGAGGTCAACGAACTTCTAATGCAAGGGGTGTGGGAGCTAAAAAGAGGTCAAAGAACTTCTAATGCAAGGGGTGTGGGAGCTAAATAGAGGTCAAAGATCTTCTAATGCAAGGGGTGTGGGAGCTAAAAAGAGGTCAAAGAACTTCTAATGCAAGGGGTGTGGGAGCTAAAGAGAGGTCAAAGATCTTCTAATGCAAGGGGTGTGGGAGCTAAAAAGAGGTCAAAGAACTTCTAATGCAAGGGGTGTGGAAGCTAAAGAGAGGTCAAAGAACTTCTAATGCAAGGGGTGTGGGAGCTAAAAAGAGGTCAAAGAACTTCTAATGCAAGGGGTGGGGGAGCTAAAGAGAGGTCAAAGATCTTCTAATGCACAAAGAACTTTTAATGCAAGGGGTGTGGGAGCTAAAAAGAGGTCAAAGAACTTCTAATGCAAGGGGTGGGGGAGCTAAAGAGAGGTCAAAGAACTTCTAATGCAAGGGGTGTGGGAGCTAAAAAGAGGTCAAAGAACTTCTAATGCAAGGGGTGGGGGAGCTAAAGAGAGGTCAAAGATCTTCTAATGCTAGAGGTGTGGGAGCTAAAAAGAGGTCAAAGAACTTCTAATGCAAGGGGTGTGGGAGCTAAAGAGAGGTCAAAGATCTTCTAATGCAAGGGGTGTGGGAGCTAAAGAGAGGTCAAAGAACTTCTAATACAAGGGGTGGGGGAGCTAAAGAGAGGTCAAAGATCTTCTAATGCAAGGGGTGGGGGAGCTAAAGAGAGGTCAAAGAACTTCTAATGCAAGGGGTGGGGGAGCTAAAGAGAGGTCAAAGAACTTCTAATGCAAGGGGTGTGGGAGCTAAAGAGAGGTCAAAGAACTTCTAATGCAAGGGGTGGGGGAGCTAAAGAGAGGTCAAAGAACTTCTAATGCAAGGGGTGGGGGAGCTAAAGAGAGGTCAAAGAACTTCTAATGCAAGGGGTGGGGGAGCTAAAGAGAGGTCAAAGAACTTCTAATGCAAGGGGTGGGGAGCTAAAGAGAGGTCAAAGAACTTCTAATGCAAGGGGTGTGGGAGCTAAAGAGAGGTCAAAGAACTTCTAATGCAACGGGTGGGGGAGCTAAAGAGAGGTCAAAGATCTTCTGATGCAAGGGGTGTGGGAGCTAAAGAGAGGTCAAAGATCTTCTAATGCAAGGGGTGGGGAGCTAAAGAGAGGTCAAAGATCTTCTAATGCAAGGGGTGTGGGAGCTTAAGAGAGGTCAAAGAACTTCTAATGCAAGGGGTGGGGGGGCTAAAGAGAGGTCAAAGATCTTCTAATGCAAGGGGTGTGGGAGCTAAAAAGAGGTCAAAGAACTTCTAATGCAAGGGGTGTGGGAGCTAAAAAGAGGTCAAAGAACTTCTAATGCAAGGGGTGTGGGAGCTAAAGAGAGGTCAAAGATCTTCTAATGCAAGGGGTGTGGGAGCTAAAAAGAGGTCAAAGAACTTCTAATGCAAGGGGTGTGGGAGCTAAAGAGAGGTCAAAGAACTTCTAATGCAAGGGGTATGGGAGCTAAAAAGAGGTCAAAGAACTTCTATTGCAAGGGGTGGGGGAGCTAAAAAGAGGTCAAAGAACTTCTAATGCAAGGGGTGGGGGAGCTGAAAAGAGGTCAAAGAACTTCTAATGCAAGGGGTGGGGGAGCTAAAAAGAGGTCAAAGAACTTCTAATGTAAGGGGTGGGGGAGCTGAAAAGAGGTCAGAGAACTTCTAATGCAAGGGGTGGGGGAGCTAAAAAGAGGTCAAAGAACTTCTAATGCAAGGGGTGGGGAAGCTAAAAAGAGGTCAAAGAACTTCTAATGCAAGGGGTGGGGGAGCTAAAAAGAGGTCAAAGAACTTCTAATGATAGAGGTGTGGGAGCTAAAAGAGGTCAAAGAACTTCTAATGCAAGGGGTGGGGGAGCTAAAAAGAGGTCAAAGAACTTCTAATGCAAGGGGTGGGGGAGCTAAATAGAGGTCAAAGAACGTCTAATGCAAGGGGCGTGGGAGCTAAAAAGAGGTCAAAGAACTTCTAATGCAAGGGGTGGGGGAGCTAAAAGGAGGTCAAAGAACTTCTAATGCAAGGGGTGGGGGAGCTAAAAAGAGGTCAAAGAACTTCTAATGCAAGGGGTGGGGAAGCTAAAAAGAGGTCAAAGAACTTCTAATGCAAGGGGTGGGGGAGCTAAAAAGAGGTCAAAGAACTTCTAATGATAGAGGTGTGGGAGCTAAAAAGAGGTCAAAGAACTTCTAATGCAAGGGGTGTGGGAGCTAAAAAGAGGTCAAAGAACGTCTAATAAAAGGGGTGTGGGAGCTAAAAAGAGGTCAAAGAACGTCTAATGCAAGGGGTGTGGGAGCTAAAAAGAGGTCAAAGAACTCCTAATGCAAGGGGTGGGGGAGCTAAAGAGAGGTCAAAGAACTTCTAATGCAAGGGGTGTGGGAGCTAAAGAGAGGTCAAAGAATTTCTAATGCAAGGGGTGTGGGAGGTAAAGAGAGGTCAAAGAACTTCTAATGCAAGGGGTGTGGGAGGTAAAGAGAGGTCAAAGAACTTCTAATGCAAGGGGTGTGGGAGGTAAAGAGAGGTCAAAGAACTTCTAATGCAAGGGGTGTGGGAGGTAAAGAGAGGTCAAAGAACTTCTAATGCAAGGGGTGTGGGAGCTAAAAAGAGGTCAAAGAACTTCTAATGCAAGGGGTGGGGGAGCTAAAAAGAGGTCAAAGAACTTCTAATGCAAGGGGTGGGGGATAGATGTCGCCAGCGAGGCTTTGGGGGAGGGGCGGCGGCGTCTGTATTCTTTCTAATGCCTAAACTTAATTAAATACAAGTAAAAACAGGGCATTAAATACGTATTATAAATACTAAACTCTTTCTTATCTTGACAGCGCAAATGAAATCTTACAAATTCCAACATGTAACTAAGCGCTCCCGAAACACGAGTCAACCTTTTACTTCTCCTTGGAGGATATCCTCGCAAGTAAAAGGTAGAAGTACAAGGTAATTCTCTGAAGCAGAAGGTAGAAGTATAAGCAAATGTTTCTTTCCATATCCATAATGATTACCTTATGCTTACAAGGATATCCTTCATTTTTATGAATACCTCCCATTGGAAGACAATGGTACAGAGGCTATGGCACCACTCAAGACTAGAGAACAATGGTTTGATTTTGGAGTGTTCTTCTAGAAGGGTTGCTTACCATGGCTAACGAGTAGTAGGTTGGCCAGGGCACCAGCCACCCGTTGAGATACTACCGCCAGAGAGTTATTGGGTCCTTTGATTGGCCATACAGTACTACATTGGATCCTTCTCTTTGGTTACGGTTCAGTTTCCCTTTGCTTACACATACACCAAATAGTCTGGCCTATTCTTTGCAAATTCTCCTGTCCTCATACATCTGACAACACTGAAATTTTTAAATAGTTCTTCTTCACCAAAGGGGATAACTACTACACTGAAATCGTTCAGTGGCTACTTTCCTCTTGGTAAGGGTAGAAAAGCCTCTTTAGCTATGGTAAGCAGCTCTTCTAGGAGAAGGACACGCCAAAATCAATCCATTGTTCTCTAGTCCTGGGTAGTGCCATAACCTCTGTACCATGGTTTTCTTCTGTCTTGGGTTAGAGTTATCTTGCTTGAGGGTATACTCGGACACACTATCTAATATCTCTACCTCTTGTTTTGTTAAAGCTTTTTATAGTTTATATAAGAAATATTTATTTCAATGTTGTTACTGTTCTTAAATATTTTTTCCTAGTTTCTTTTCCGCACTGGGCTATCTTCCCTGTTGGGGCCCCTGAGCTTATGGCATCCTGCTTTTACAACTAGGGTTGTAGCTTAGCAAGTAATAATAATAATAATACCGTTACCAAGAGGAAAGTCACCACAGAGCAATTACAGTGCAGCAGTTAACCCCGTCAGTGAAGAAGAATCTTTCGGTTGTTAGGTGTAAGAGAAAGGAGTAGAATGTGTACATAATAGGCCAGATTATTCGGTGTATGTGTAGGCAGAGGAAAGATGAGCCATAATCAGTAAGGGATCCAAAATATTACTATCAGGGCAGACAAAGGAACCATGGCACCAACCACCAGTTGAGTTAATACTGCTAGATGATAATTAGTTCCTTTGACTGGTCAGAGTACTACATTGGATCCCTCTCTCTGGTTACGGGTCATTTTACTTTGCCTACATAAACACCAAATAGCCAGGCCTATTCCTTCCACATTTCCTATGTCTTCATACACCTAGCATCACTGAGTTAACCAAACAATTCTTCCTCGCTTAAGGGATTCACTACTGCATTGTAATAGTTTAGTGGCTGTTTTCCTCTTGGTAAGAGTAGAAGAAACTCTTTAGCTATGGTAAGCAGCTCTTCTTGGAGAAGGACACTCCAAAATCAAACCATTGATCTCTAGTCCTGGGTAGTGTCATAGCCTCTGTACATGGTCTAACCCCGTCTTGGCTTAGAGTTCTTTTGCTGGAGGGTACACTCCAGGACATTATTTTATCTTATTTCTCT